>NW_028156549.1:67500-445226 GCF_964263955.1 Coregonus lavaretus
GTGCGTGTTTGTGTGTGTGTAGCCTAGGTCACATTGTTAGAAAGAGGCCAAGGAATCAGTAGCATTCAGTGTCTTCACAGCAAACCTGTGTCAAACACACACACTGAGTGTACAAAGCATTAGGAACACCTTCCTAATATTGAGTTGAACCCCACTTTTGCCCTCAGAACAGCCTCAATTCGTCGGGGCATGGACTCTACAAGGTGTTGAAAGCGTTCCTCAGGGATGCTGGCCCATGTTGACTCCAATGCTTCCCATAGTTGTGTCAAGTTGGCTTGATGTCCTTTGGGTGGTGGACCATTCTTGATACACACGGGAAACTGTTGAGCGTGAAAAACCAGTGACACACTATAACCGGTGCGCCTGGCACCTACTACCATACTCCGTTCAAAGGCACTTAAATTTTTTGTCTTGCCCATTCACCCTCTGAATGGCACACATACACAATCCATGTCTCAGTTGTCTCCTCCCATTCATCTACACTGATTTGAAGTGGATTTAACAGGTGACATCAATAAGGGATCATAGTTTTCACCTGGTCAGTCTGTCATGGAAAGGGCATGTTTTATACACTCATATATATCAAATACTGAGTGAGAAAGTTAGAAGCACAAATATCATCCCTCCCCCCCAAATTTTGTTTTTGTAACTTTCTCATTCATTATTATTCAGGATTCATTCAGGATTATCTGTAATCATGGTAGCATCCACATGAATGTAGAAGTGTTTAGAAACATATTGTATTCTTGTTTACAGTAAAAGTGACTCCAAAATGACACAATACATTATTTACCATTAATTTCTATTGGGCACAAAATAATCTGAAACGCAACCAAAACAAACAGCGAATGCATCTAACAAATTTGTAGAGTCACAAGCTTGATGTAGTCATTGCGTGCTATGAATATGGGACTAAATGCTTAACTTTTGACTTTTAGTAATACATACTAGTGAATTTGTCCCAATACTTTTGGTCTCCTAAAATGGGGGGACTATGTGAAAAAAGTGCTGTAATTTCTAAACGGTTCACCCGATATGAATGAAAATACCCTCAAACTAAAGCTGACAGTCTGCACTTTAACCTCATACTCATTGTATCATTTGAAGTCCAAAGTGCTGGAGTACAAAGCCAAAACAACAACACATTTCACTGTCCCAATACTTTTGAAGCTCACTGTATCGCCCATCCCTAGGTGGAAACGTTTTGAAACCAAGTGAAACGTGGAGGCCTGTTTGGGTGTGTGTGCATTAACAACTGACTGAACAAGCAAACTGCGCGCACACACACTTACACACCTAAAGATATAGTTATATATGAAAATGCAGAGCAAAACCATTATGAGAGAAAGAAGTGACTGACGACATACTCCTGAGTGGCGCAGTGGTCTAAGGTGCCGCATCGCAGTGCTAACTGTGCCACTAGAGATCCTGGTTCGAATCCAGGCTCTGTCGCAGCCGGCCGCGACCGGGAGACTCATGGGCGGCGCACAATTGGCCCAGCGTCGTCCAGGGTAGGGGAGGGAATGGCCGGCAGGGATGTAGCTCAGTTGATAGAGCATGGCGTTTGCAACGCCAGGGTTGTGGGTTCGATTCCCACGGGGGGCCAGTATAAAAAAATATATATATATATTCACTAACTGTAAGTCGCTCTGGATAAGAGCCTCTGCTAAATGAGAGTATCTTGTCAATGATCTCAAGGCAGCTGGGACCATAGTCACCAAAAAAAAAAAAAATTGGTAACACACAAGGCCGTGAAGGACTGAAATCCTGCAGCGCCCGCAAGGTCCCCCTGCTCAAGAAAGCACATATACAGGCCCGTCTGAAGTTTGTCAATGAACATCTGAATGATTCAGAGGAGAACTGGGTGAAAGTGTTGTGGTCAGATGAGACCAAAATCGAGATCTTTGGCATCAACTCAACTCGCCGTGTTTGGAGGAGGAGGAATGCTGCCTATGACCCCAAGAACACCATCCCAACCGTCAAACATGGAGGTAGAAACATTATGCTTTGGGGGTCTTTTTCTGCTAAGGGGACAGGACATCTTCACTGCATCAAAGGGACGATGGACGGGGCCATGTACCGTCAAATCTTGGGTGAGGACCTCCTTCCCTCAGCCAGGGCATTGAAAATGGGTCGTGGATGGGTATTCCAGCATGACAATGACCCAAAACACACGGCCAAAGCAACAAAGGAGTGGTTCAAGAAGAAGTACATTAAGGTCCTGGAGTGGCCTAGCCAGTCTCCAGACCTTAATCCCATAGAAAATCTGTGGAGGGAGCTAAAGGTTCGAGTTGCCAAACGTCCGCCTCGAAACCTTAATGACTTGGAGAAGATCTGCAAAGAGGAGTGGGACAAAATCCCTCCTGAGATGTGTGCAAACCTGGTGGCCAACTACAAGAAACGTCTGACCTCTGTGATTGCCAACAAGGGTTTTGCCACCAAGTACTAAATCATGTTTTGCAGAGGGGTCAAATACTTATTTCCCTCATTAAAATGCAAATCAATTTATAAAATTTTTGACATGCGTTTTTCTGGATTTTTTGGTTGTTATTCTGTCTCTCACTGTTCAAATAAAACTACTATTAAAATTATAGACTGATCATTTCTTTGTCAGTGGGCAAACGTACAAAATTAGCAGGGGATCAAATACTTTTTCCCCCTCACTGTACATACATACGTGCACGCACACACAGTGAACTAGCCTTCCACTGGGGGGGCCAGTGGTGTGTACACATCAATCAAATCAATCAAATGTATTTATGAAGCCCTTTTTACATCAGCAGATATCACAAAGTGCTATACAGAAACCCAGCCTAAAACCCCAAACAGCAAGCAATGCAGATGTAGAAGCACGGTGGCTAGGAAAAATGCCCACATCCACCCTTACACCACCATGCTACTCTGCTGTTATCTAGAAGCTAGAAAAAACAATGGATATCCTCACTCACACACACGTTGGGTGATTTATGCTGTGTGTATGTGTTAGCAGTCAGGACATTCTTAGTGTCCCAGACCATCCTACAGGCCTCTTATTGTTGGAGGCAGGTGTATGCGACATCGATTAGGGTAAATTTGGACCATCTGTAGGCCTATATTTTTGATCACCATTCACCTCACCTGACTCTTTCTGGACTCACCAACACATCAAGATTGCAACATAACACCCAGCCAACATTGTAACAATTCTTAGGGTCCGTGCGAGCAAGCGAGAGTGAGAAGTCCCCATGTCCAGAGTGGAGAGCTCTCAGCCTATCAGAGGAGAGGGGCGGCAGCCAAACCCATTCTGTAAAGCCCCCTGCTGTTAGAGTTAATCAAATATGGACCACATTTATAACACTGGCTCACCATAACACTGGAACACAGGCTCACTGGCTGCTACTGGGGAGGAGGCTCTCCGTCTCTCTCTCCCTCCCGCTCTCCGGATATGTCCCCCTCCCTCTCTTGGTCTGTCTCGGTTTTTTTCTCTCCACCTCTGTATATTTTCCTCTCTCTCTCTCCTCCTCCCTTCCCCTCTCCATCCCTCCCTCTCAGCTGTGTGTGGGTGAGTGAGTAATCTCCTCTGAGGGGAAGATAATGAAGATCATTTTATAATGCGTGTCAAATACCAGTCTCTTGGGAACCTCTGGCTCATTCAGCTCACACTCATTTAGCTGGAGTCTCGATGGGTGCGGCCCAAACGGCACCCTTTTCCCCTATGTAGTGCACTACTTTTGGCTCTGGTCAAAAGTAGTGCACTATATAGGGGATAGGATGCCATTTGGGACACAGTCTTGCTACTGTACATTAAAGGCCTGCTGCTGTACAGAAGCTGCAGTGCTCTCTCCATTTAAGAAAGACAGACCGTCACGCAACACCACAGCACGGCTCAGTAGTCACTACCGCAATGAGATTATTACACCAAAACAAAGAGATCCCGAAAGAAACCCCATGGAACACAGTCACCACATAGTTAACACTAGAACCGCTAAAGCGGTCATTTGGACTGCTCATGACTAATTGATTTATTACTCTGCCATTTTTAAAGTCATGCCCCCCTCCGTCCTTTACTTCTCCTAAATATACTGAACAAAAATATAAACGCAACATGTATAGTGTTGGTCCCATGTTTCATGAGCTGAAATAAAAGCTCCCAGAAATGTTCCATATGCATATAAAGCTTATTTCGCTTATTATGAGTCACACTGTATCACCACATGTTAGCAATGTTTAGACAATGTTTGAGAACTGCTACACCAAAAAACCAATGCAAAGTGCTACGAATATTTAAAAAAATAAACACCTATTTGAATATTTCTAAATAGTGTTGTCACGAATGTTGACTTTGATACCAATAACAGGTTTAGTATCACGATTCTCGATACCATCACAATACTCAATACACCAAAACGATCCCGCTATAAAAAAATAAGGCATATTAACCAAAGTCACAGAATGGCACTTGATCCAGACAGAAACTCACCTACTACTCTGCTCAATCATTGTGCATCTTTTTAGTTCAATATCATTACATTTGAAAATGTTTACGTCAACATTTTTCAGAGACAGCCATGTATACATTAATAAATCAATTATACAATCAATTTGACTTTGTTTTTACCAATCTACCTACATAACACAATGGTAATCATTTATTTGAATGGTAAATCTCTATTTATGGGTAAATCAAGATGTAGCCTAGGCCTTTTCACAATAAAGGTGAATGCATATTCAATAGGAGTGTGTGTATGCATTGAGTTCGAGTTTGCTTTAGCTGACATTGCTCTTTCTGATATTTCTTGATTGTTATTATTTTGGATTTGTTTGTTTTGTATTGTTCGGTATTACTGCACTGTTGGAGCTAGAAAGATAAGCATTTCACTGCACCTGCGATAACATCTGCAAAATATGTGTACGCGACCAATAACATTTGATTTGAAGTAGCATATGTTATAAAAGTGTGTGCTGTTTCTTACCAGTAATGACGTCCTTCACGAGGCAAGAGGGGGGCCGGCCGTTGAAACCCTATTCACAGACTTAGGGAGAATCTCAAATGCATACTCCTCGCATCCTATCTCCTCGCCTCCTTCTCAAAACCCATTGGAGGAGAGGGTCAGATGGGAGGGACCTCTGGCTTTCTCATCCAATGGGTTTTGAGAAGGAAGAAGTATGCAACTGAGATTCCCACAGTCAGTTCGCGGAGGCAATAGATACTCTTTGGGAGAGACGTGAGAGAGACCGATTAAGTGAATTAATAAAGTTTTGGTGGCAATCAGCTTTGAAATAAGCATATTTTGTATTATGGTTTGCATAATTATCACAAACAAAGTAATAGGGTGGTGTATTGATGATAGCGTCAGCTGTAGGCTAGCAAGTTAACCTACAAAGCTAGAAGCTACCGGTATTTTCTTGTATTGTAAAGTGTTCTAGCCTGTATGGAAATTGTTTTGCAAACAGTAATTAACAGTTAAAAAATGTCTACATACAGTGTCACATTATTGAAGCGTGTTAACTTCTGTGCAGCATGAGTGGGAAGCAAAAATTATGCAGCCTAGACTCCCAGTGCAGGATAAGTGGAGGAGGCACGGTGCTTTCGCGCTATGAGGGGGACATCGACTGCGCTGATAGACAGAGTTGATCCGTGAGACACATTTGACAGAAATACCGAAAGTAACAACATTTTTTTTTTACAGAAACGGTTTTCATGTTCTAGTATCAAAAAAAGTACCAAAGTTTCGGTATACCGTGCAACACCATTTCTAAATAGAAAAATCTACTAGGAAACTGAATTGTCTGCCAATGGATGTCTGAGGTCTATATTGGACCATGGCAGGGAATAGAGTATGGAACAGGGCAGGGCTTGCCTCTCTCTCACACTCTCTCCTATTCTCTATGTTGTGTGGTCAGAGCTGGGCTTAACAGATCTTTTCAAGATTTAGTGCAGGGTTCATCAACTAGATTCAGGCGCGGGCCGATTTTTTCTTGAGCGGAATGTCGGGGGACCAGAACTTGAATTTGTAGACCGCAGATTGGCCACAAGAAGCCCAAACAGATATAATGTTTGACTAAAACATAATCATTTCTAACCTTCCTTACATTTGTGTACGATCACGTGTCTCCCTATTATGCGTGGGAATACTTGGGAACAGATTTCTTAAATTAAAATCACTTGGAGCTGATTTCCTGGTGTTTTTACAGTCTTATGTCCAACAATGAATAAATGAATTTTTTTGCTCCAAAAACCTGGGGGGCCAAATAAAATCACCAGCGGGCCGCCAGTTGGGGAACCCTGCTTTAGTGAAAGCAGGCCTGAAACCACAGGGTCCACACCACAAGACCAGAGCCTGACTCACTACTGAGGGAGCTAGCTACTATTCAAACAGCTAAAACAAGTAATTGGCTAACTCTGGGTTAAGGGGCTACAGGCTCTAGAAATTGAGTACAGACAGATTCGATACGTTCATTTAAAAGGAATGATGTGAGATATATATGTATATATGTGTGTGTGTGTGTGTGTGTGTGTGTGTGTGTGTGTGTGTGTGTGTGTGTGTGTGTGTTCTACAGTGTGTTATGGAATGCTGCAGGCCAGGCAGGCAGAGCAGAGAGAGGGGTTTCAGTAACACCCATATGATATATTCTTCTCCGAGCTCAGACTGAAAGCTAACTGAACAGTGTGAATGTGGAATGGCTGGGCTCCTGGTTTCACAACAAACCCGCTTCAGAAGGAGAACGGGCCTCAGCAGCAGGTAGGGGTCATGCCCCAAATGGCATTCTATTCCCTATATAGTGCACTACTTTTGACCAGAGCCCTATGGGGGGCCCAATGCAATGTAGAGGGAATAGGGTGCCATTTGGGAGGCAGCCAGGGTTTCTCAGGTTCAGTAGCTACTAGTCTGTCAGCCTGTCTGTCGTTCTATACTCAGGAAATGATAAGGCTAGAGAAGTAGTGACATCATTACCTGTGTGTGTGTGTGTGTGTGTGTGTGTGTGTGTGTGTGTGCGTCTCTCTACACTCCACTACAGCGTCTCTCTAAAGGTCATGTGTGACAGGGCTGAGACAACACTCTCAGGTCTAGCAGAACAAACACACAGACAGTGCGTATGTTTGGCTGCGTTGCATCAAACCCAGGGCTCAGGAGCATTGTTGAAGTCTTGACATACAACCTGAACTCAGCCTACTTTACTAAACCATAGTTAGTAACGGTTCACCAAACCCACGGTTCGGTACGTATTGCGGTTTTGGGGGTCATGGTTCGGTTTCAGTACAGCGGGAAAATTAAATGCTTTTCACAATGTTCAGCATTCACAGTGTTTCTAGCATTGTCTGTTGTGAAAGGATTGTTATGTTGAGCCTCTCAAGTTTCCACTCTGATGCTGCGTTTGTAACCATGTGGGAGGTGGGAATTGACCAGTTGTGAAATCATAAATACCAGTTGGATGCATTCATGTGATTTGCACTCGTTGAGAAACACTGATTGGCTAATGGCCAACAAACTGCGTCAACCATAAACTAAAAGTACAGCCATCATGCTTGTAAACAAATTATAGTTAAAAAACCACATTAATTGATTGCTTTTTATAAAAATTGTTTTGCTGTTGCATTTAACTGCTGAAAATGCTGTTAGAGGCAATTTCCTTAGTAGGTGACGTCAGAGGTCACCATGTGGGAGAAGCGGGTGCTCAGCATGAGTTTCCCACTGGTAATTACCAGTTGGAGAGCTGTTCAAGTAGATCTTTCCCAGCCATATGTGGTAAATTCCCACTTCCATATTGGTTACGAACGCACCATGACACTGCCTCCTTCAATGCCAGATGTGCACTTGTGACTCTCATAAAGGGGGCGTGTCTGTACCACAGTACATCTCCCACTCTGGGGTAATGTGACGGGCTATCACTGTTAAGTAAACACAACACAGGGCGCATTGGCCAATTCATTGAAAACTTCGGCTTTGGCCTGCTTATATAGAGCGGGTACTACCTGTTTGCTGAAATGGGTGCAAGAGGGAAGTTTGTAACGTGGCTCGAGCACTTTCCACGAGGTGTTAAAACCCCCTATTCTCAACCGCCGAGAACGGGCGCATATCCTCGGCTATAAACCAAAGACTGTACAAAATATAAAGATAACCTATCGCTCCTGTAATTTCTTTGGCCTGGTAAGAATCAGCTGCATAAATGCAGAGGGGGGACGGTGTTGTGTTGGCTCTTTGCGTTTCCGTCTTGCTCTGGTATACTGGGGTGATGTCGGCGTAAATGTGTCAACGTATTTGAGGTGTTGGCAGCTGCATAGGCTATTCTCGTTGAGCGACATACTGTAACCGTTTTATCCACTACTCTCTGTCCATCGCCGTTGTAATCTACTGGGCAGCCAAAATGTTCCCAAACTGTAGATTTAAACGATGGAGGTTTATCAACCCCACCACTCGCCATCCTACAGAACTAGTTCCTGGCTGCGCCTCAAAGACACAGTTTGAAATGCGGCAATTAAGATTTTAATTTGAAGTACAACGTGCACATAGCCTCTAGTTGTTTTAATGGAATAGCCTCAAATGTGTTTTCAGCTCATATTTACTCAAGAGGCACTACAAAGCAGTGTAGGCATAGCCAATAGGCTTAGTGATATTATTATTATTCGTTTTTTTATGTATTCGTTTGGGTTCACAGTGCGGACCGAACCGAGGCCCCCATACCGAACGGTACCGTTACACCCCTAATAGTTAGCATATGACTTCTTGGCTCTGCAGCTGGCCGTCCTACGCTAAAGGACACGGGTGAGTGAGTGAGTAAGTGTCTTGGCAAGACTACAGCACTCTGTCTGACTCGCACACACACACTCCACTCTCGCTTTCTAACAACTCTTCTCCTTAATCTGACTCCCCTGGAGACATGGTCTTTGAATTTTAAGTGACATCACTGCAACCTGAGAGCTCCCACTCTCTCCCCGTCTCACACACACTCTCTCTCTCTCTCTCTCGATCATTCTCTCTACATCTCTCTCTCTCACACACACACACTTCCCCCACTCTCGATCTCTTTCACACACTTCCCCCATTCTCGATCGCTCCCCCTCTCTCTCTCCACTCTCTTTCCCCGCCCTCCCTCCCCTTCCTCCCACCCCCTCTCCTCCCCTTCCTCCCACCCCCTCTCCCCTTCCTCCCAACCCCTCTCCCCTTCCAGATTCACCTCAATCAGATAAGATCACTGATCTACTTTCACTTATAAATAGCAAAACACTAAAATATAAATAACCTGACACATTAAAACAAGTACAAGCCCTGTGCACAGCAGTGGGTCTTCTACCAAGGTGAGGTTATGGCAGGAAAAACTGAGTATCCAAAACATGGAATAACTGCAGACAAGGAAATATCTATCCTAGTGTGTGATTTTACATGCATTTAAATACAAACACTCCCTCCATCATGCACCAAAGACTGTCAGGTCTCCCTTGTAAAAGAGGTCTTCTGACATCAATGGGACGTCCTGGTTAAATACAGGATAAATTAAATAAGAACCCAGTGACTTACTTCTCTGGCAGTGCTTGTGCGTCCAGCAGCGTTCGCTGAAGAGGCCGTTGATGGTGGTCTGCTGACAGGTGGTCTTCCCCTTGGCCGCCCCGGGACACACGTCCCCGCACTCCCGGTCATTCCTATTGGCTACGATGTAGTTGTCCTCCACCGTGTCCAGGATCTTGGACCAGTCCAGCGTGGAGAGGTAGCAGAGGTCCGGGTTCTTCTCGATTCTAACCGCTCCTCTAGTGATATTCATCAGGCTTTGGAGGCCGATATCCCTGAGCTGCAGCATTTCAAAGAAGACCAGAGCGTAGTTGAAGAACAGGTTGTTACCTCGGATCACAGTGAGATTAGGGAAGAGGTCTTTGAGGCTCTCCATTCCGTAGACCCTGAACAGGAGGAGGAAGTCTGTGACCACGGTCAGTTTGGGGTAACTGAGGCCCCTGAAGTCTTCGGGCTTGGTCTTGAACATGAGGATGATTTTCAGGTGGCCCTCGATCACCGTGCAGTTCTCCAGGGAGCGCAGGTTGGTCACGTTGTTCCGGATGTCCTTACTGGAGCAGATTCCAGGGGAGACTTCAGGGGAGCAGGGAGGGGAGGGGAGGAGACAAACTGATTAGATGGGATTCAGGCAAGGATAGTATGGCACATCAAAAATATTCTGTCAAGACATTTATTGGTCTGCACATTTTTTGGTGTGTTGTCCATCTCATTTCTATGGACTTCATTAACGAAGATTCAGCAACCAATCACTTTTGAGGAATAATCTGAGTGAGCACATTATTCATGCAATGTTATTTTTTACCTCCTGGAAAAAAGAAAAAAAAAAACTTTCTACACATTAATGATCAGTTAGGCTCTGCAATGTATATCCCCAAGAGTTTAGCTTTTTATAAATTACATTCAACCATTTAAAAAGGAAATAAACCGCAGTAGGTTATCGTTTATTTTGCTTACTACAGCCTACTTAAGTTCATTAAGAAAATCTTCAATTCAATACAACTTTTGTATTTATCCCCTCAGGGGTAATTATTGTGTTGTACTGAATGTGAATTAAATGAATGTAGACAGTGAACACGAGCAAGAGCCACATAATCCTGATTAAGATGCTATCTGTAGCCTAAGTAGATTCATGAGAATATTGATGATATCTTGGCCAGCTCATTATTTCTGCAAATGAGAAATTATTCTTAACTGACCAACATTGATTAAGGGTTAAATACAATAGATAAAATCTACCAAACAGCTACTTCATGAAATGGTTGTACAGTACACTATGCATAGTTCAGAGAAAGTGAATTGTGTAATATTTTAAAACAACCTTAATTGCAAAACCAGTTTTAGGGCAAAGAGACCAAGGCCTAGAATAAAAATAGACCAAAATAGTCTGGATTGAGAAGAAACTATTTCACGGCAAAATATGTGGTTATGTATCTACAGTATCTTGGTTTGATGAAACCCATGCCTCTCTGCAGACAGTTGGTTCAGCAACCACATATCTGGGTGTTACCCACATTCTAGTATTGAGCACTGTCATTGGCTGTAAGCCCTATTCTAATAAGGGTCGCTGTCATTGGTTGCTGCCCACATTCTATTCTAATACGGAAGTTAGCTCTGTTATCACAACTGACAACTCTACTCTTACTTGGCATGGGGCCGAGGCTGTAATTTAAGTAACTACACTGAACAAAAATATAAAAAACAACAGAAATGCAGAATAACAGTCTAAAAACCACTTGAGGGCAAATAAATCAGATTTGACCATTCAGACAAGTCACATGGACAGGGATCAGATTTGTATCTGACTTCAAACCACCTAGGAAGGTGGATTGAAATGTGGCTGTTCAGACTGCAGGAAAAAGAACATTCGAATCGGATATGCAAATCAATAGGATTTGTGTCACTTCAAACTGCCAATGTGAACAACTGCCAAGAGCTTCCCACACCTGGATTGTGCAACTTTTGCCCATTATTCTTTTCAAAATTCTTCAAGCTCTGTCAAATTGTTGATCATTGCTAGACAACCAGATTTAAGTCAAAACTTCAACTTGGTCACTCAGGAACATCCACCGTCTTCTTGGTAAGCAACTCCAGTGTAGATTTGACCTTGTGTTTAGGTTATTGTCCTGCTGAAAGGTGAATTAATCTCCCAGTGTCTGGTCAAAAGCAGACGGAAACAGGTTTTCCGCTCAGATTTTGCCTGTGCTTAGCTCCATTCCGTTTCTTTTTTATCCTGAAAAACTCCCCAGTTCTTAATGATTACAAGCATACCCACAACATGATGCAGCCACAACTATGCTTGAAAATATGGAGAGTGGTACTCAGTAATGTGTTGTATTGGATTTGCCCTAAACATAACACTTTGTATTCAGTACAAAAAGTGAATTGCTTTGCCACATTTTTTGCAGTATTACTTTAATGCCTTGTTGCAAACAGGATGCATGTTTTGGAATATTTTTATTCTGTACAGGCTTCCTTCTTTTCACTCTGTCATTTAGGTTAGTATTGTGGAGTAACTACAATGTTGTTGATCCATCGTCAGTTTTCTCCTATCATAGCCATTAAACTCTGTAACTGTTTTAAAGTCACTATTGGCCTCATGGTGAAATCCTTGAGCGGTTTCTCCGGCAACTGAGTTTGGAAGGACGCCTGTATCTTTGTAGTGACTGGGTGTATTGATACACCATCTGAAGACTGAGGAGGATAGTTACGAAGCCCCATGAGAAACACCTAATGCTGTGCTTTGTCTCTCCTGGATGCTCTCCTCCCCAAACTGTCCCATTGTGCATTTCACCGTATCTGAACCTCTTTACCCGAATAGTTGCCCCTGATTATAGATCTAGGATTGTACCCAATCCCAATTTCAACTCCCATCTCCATCTCTTCGTCCCTCTCAACACCACACACAATATACAGTGCCTTCAGAAAGTATTCACACCCCTTGACCTTTCCCACATTTTGAAATGTCTTGAGTCAATAAGTATTCAACCCCTTTGTTATGGCAAAAACGGTACTTAAGTTGCATGGACTCACTCTGTGTGCATAATAATGTTTAACATGATTTTTGAGTGACTACCTCATCTCTGTACCCCACACATACAATTATCTGTAAGGTCCCTCAGTGAATTTCAAACACAAATTCAACCACAAAGACCAGGGAGGTTTACCAATGCCTCGCAAAGAAGGGCACTTGCGGTCTAAGGCACTGCATCGCTGTGCTTGAGGCGTCACTACAAACCCGGGTTCGATCCCAGGCTGTGTCGCAGCAGGCCGTGACCGGGAGACCCATGAGGCGGCGCACAATTGGCCCAGCGTCGTCCAGGTTAGGGGAGGGTTTGGCCGGCCGGGATGTCCTTGTCCCATCGCGCTCTAGCGACTCCTTGTGGTGGGCCAGGCGCAGGCACGCTGACTTCGGTCGCAAGTTGTACGGTGTTTCCTCAGACACATTGGTTTGGCTGGCTTCCGGGTTAAGCAAACAGTGTGGCTTGGCAGGGTCGTGTTTCGGAGGACGTACGGGAGTTGCAGCGATGGGACAACACTAACTACCAATTGGATATCACGAAATTTGGGAAGAGAAAAAGGGGTAAAAAGTTAAAAATAAATTATAATAGTTTGAATTTCCAGGTGTGCAAAGCTGATAGACTTACCCAAAAAGACTCACAGCTGTAATTGCTGCCAAAGGTGATTCTAACATGTATTGACTTAGAGGGCTGAATATTTATCTAATGAAGATACAGTGGGGAGAACAAGTATTTGATACACTGCTGATTTTGCAGGTTTTCCTACTTACAAAGCATGTAGAGGTCTGTCATTTTTATCATAGGTACACTTCAACTGTGAGAGACGGAATCTAAAACAAAAATCCAGAAAATCACATTGTATGATTTTTAAGTAATTAATTTGCATTTTATTGCATGACATAAGTATTTGATACATCAGAAAAGCAGAACTTAATATTTGGTACAGAAACCTTTGTTTGCAATTACAGAGATCATATGTTTCCTGTAGGTCTTGACCAGGTTTGCACACTGCAGCAGGGATTTTGGCCCACTCCTCCATACAGACCTTCTCCAGATCCTTCAGGTTTCGGGGCTGTCGCTGGGCAATACAGACTTTCAGTTCCCTCCAAAAATGTTCTATTGGGTTCAGGTCTGGAGATTGGCTAGGCCACTCCAGGACCTTGAGATGCTTCTTACGGAGCCACTCCTTAGTTGCCCTGGCTGTGTGTTTCAGGTCGTTGTCATGCTGGAAGACCCAGCCACGACCCATCTTAAATGCTCTTACTGAGGGAAGGAGGTGTTGGCCAAGATCTCGCAATACATGGCCCCATCCATCCTCCCCTCAATATGGTGCAGTCGTCCTGTCCCCTTTGCAGAAAAGCATCCCCAAAGAATGATGTTTCCACCTCCATGCTTCACGGTTGGGATGGTGTTCTTGGGGTTGTACTCATCCTTCTTCCTCCAAACACAGCGAGTGGAGTTTAGACCAAAAAGCTATATTTTTGTCTCATCAGACCACATGACCTTCTCCCATTCCTCCTCTGGATCATCCAGATGGTCATTGGCAAACTTCAGACGGGCCTGGACATGCGCTGGCTTGAGCAGGGGGACCTTGCGTGCGCTGCAGGATTTTAATCCATGACGGCGTAGTGTGTTACTAATGGTTTTCTTTGAGACTGTGGTCCCAGCTCTCTTCAGGTCATTGACCAGGTCCTGCCGTGTAGTTCTGGGCTGATCCCTCACCTTCCTCATGATCATTGATGCCCCACGAGGTGAGATCTTGCATGGAGCCCCAGACCGAGGGTGATTGACCGTCATCTTGAACTTCTTCCATTTTCTAATAATTGCGCCAACAGTTGTTGCCTTCTCACCAAGCTGCTTGCCTATTGTCCTGTAGCCCATCCCAGCCTTGTGCAGGTCTACATTTTTATCCCTGATGTCCTTACACAGCTCTCTGGTCTTGGCCATTGTGGAGAGGTTGGAGTCTGTTTGATTGAGTGTGTGGACAGGTCTTTTATACAGGTAACGAGTTCAAACAGGTGCAGTTAATACAGGTAATGAGTGGAGAACAGTAGGGCTTCTTAAAGAAAAACTAACAGGTCTGTGAGAGCCGGAATTCTTACTGGTTGGTAGGTGATCAAATACTTATGTCATGCAATAAAATGCAATTAATTACTTAAAAATCATACAATGTGATTTTCTGGATTTTTGTTTTAGATTCCATCTCTCACAGTTGAAGTGTACCTATGATAAAAATTACAGACCTCTACATGCTTTGTAAGTTGGAAAACCTGCAAAATCGGCAGTGTATCAAATACTTGTTCTCCCCACTGTATATTAGTGTTTCATTTTTCATAAATGTTTTACAAATGTTAGAATATTTCTTCCACTTTGACAGTGTAGATCGGTGACAAAAAAATAACAATTAAATAAATGTTATACCCAAGTTTTACAGTGTAGCCTCTACACACACAGCCAGGGGCAGTCCCGTGCCATTGTTGCCACTTCAGAAAGGTAGTTTATTTCTGGTCAATTGCACAATGAATAAATCATAATTTAAAAAATTATAAAGAAAAATTGCGAACCAAAATCTAATGTGACCAGGTACATTTCTTCACTGGCACCCTTGCGACCAATAAAGAATATGTTTTACTGCCAATTCAAACGGTCGCAAATGTGACTGTTTTGGTCGCAGTATTGAACCCTGGTAATATAAGAGTGGAATGCCAATACAGTAACAAAGTCCACACTCAGAAAGATTAGCCTACTGGAGCTTGTTTCATTTATTTACACAAGAGAGCATAGCTACATCTATGGCCTTCTATGTTTTTCTGCCGTGTGTAATGTGGGGTAGCCTATATATCATAGGCTATGCTATGTATTGGATCATCATTTGGGATTTTCTGGGCTTGGGCTCATAAAATGTATTTAATGTATAGCTCATCAGGCTCAGGTAGCATCATGCTTGAATTTTCACGCTGATAAAAGCACTAATCAAATCCAGACATGCTTTATATGCTTTAGAAGGACACTTGCAGTTTTGGCGGAAAATACTGTTACCTAGATTCAGATTAACTTTATTATCCCACCAGGGGGAAATTAATTTGGTAATGTGCTTAAAAAGACAGTACATAAAACATGAAAACACCGAAACTACACAAAACAATTAATTCGAAGTGCTACAGCTACACATTTAAAGTGAAAGTGCAATATGCTGTATACTCGAGGGACCAACAGACTAATGGCTGTTGGAATAAAAGAGTCCCCATATCTGTTTTAATTTGAAGTCTCTTTCCCCTTGTCCGGCTGATTCTGTGACTGAAAGGGGATGAGTGCAACATGTTTGTAAAATTATATAAAATGCATGCGAATTTGTAAAAGAAAAAAAGGTAGCTCTGGTAATATGGGTCATGTTTTTAACGGTGGCCTAGAGACAAGCTGTTTTCATTGCTGTAAAGTGAAGTACTGTGCTCCATTTTTTCTCTCTGGCACGCAGAGGCTGTGTGACAGCAAACTTGCAAAGCCTACTCAGAATGGCCTGTTCTCTTGGTTATACCAGGTGATGAAATGATGCAATGTATCAACTTTGGTCGCTCTGCACACTGCTCCAATCTATCAAATGTACATGTAACAGAAGAATATCAGGGTCTGCATCCCTGCTTGCCATCACGGATAAATTATATTTGAAAAACGAATGGAATAGATGCGCAGGAAGAGAGGACGGAGAGAACCTGTGAGTAATGGCTGGTAGGGGATGTGGCTGGCTGATTACAGCTGCTACATGTGATATACACGTGAAAGTTAAATGGACATTATTGGACCGGCGCATACAAGAGATTTAGTTGCTGTTGCTTCTTTTTTCTCCAATGAATTTATTAACAAAACTGACTTTATAAACATTTTGTAACAGGCGCCAGCGGGTTCTTTAGATTGGTAGGGCCAAAAAATTCAGCAGTATCAAATGAAACGGTTCAACGGTATTCTAAAATGTTGGCATCATAAGTATCATGACGTTTTGGTACCGTGATATTACCGTGGTACCGGTATACCGTGCAACACTACAATGGATCCCGAACTGCTTTATGGTATCATGCAATATGAATGGACATTGTTGAGGGCCATTGTTGACACTGAGTTAATTATTACCTGCGGAATAAGAAGGACGTTTCCTTGATCAAGGCCAGTGAGGCCACCATGTCAAGGGTACGAACTGAGTACGCACCTCAGAAAGAAAGCACATTGTCAGATCAAGGGCCATATGTATCAAGCATCTCAGAGTAGGAGTGTTGATGTAGGATCAGTTTAGCCTTTTAGATAATAATGAGTAAGATTATAGACAGGGGACCTGATCCTAGATCAGCATTCTTACTCAGATGCTTGATACACACGGTTCCAGTTGCTTGAGTCGAGTCAGTGGAGTGCGAGATGCTTGAAAATGAGGTGTTTCATGGCTTGTCAAAGTTCAACATGTCACTCAGGTTTAAAAGGACTGTTGTTGAAGGTAACAATAAAGACAAACAATTCCTGTGTGTCAACCGCACACCGATGGTTCTCTCACAGGAGGGGGTGAGCGGATCAAGTCACAGGGGGCGTGTCTCAAATGGCACCCTATTCCCAATATAGTGCACGACATAGGGAATAAGGTGCCTTTTGGGACATAACCAGGTTCATTACCTGAGATCACCACTCACTGACTCTACCTGTGAGGTGAGGCGGCCATGTCATAAATCAACAGGCTCATCAGCACCCTATTCCCTACGGACCCTGGTCAAAAGTAGTAAACTATACTTAACAAAAATATAAAACTCAACATGCAACAATTTCAAAGACTTGACTGAGTAACAGATCATACAAGGAAATCCGTCAATTTAAATAAATTCATTAAGCCCTAATCTAAGGATTTCACATGACTGAGAATACAGATATGCATCTGTGGGTCACAGATACCTTTTTTTTAAAGGTAGGGGCGTGGATCAGAAAACCAGTCAGTATCTGGTGTGAAGACCATTTGCCTCATGCAGCGGGACACATCTCCTTCGCATAGAGTTGATCAGGCTGTTGATTCTGGCCTGTGGAATGTTGTCCCACTCCTCTTCAATGGCTGTGCAAAGTTGCTGGATATTGGCGGGAACTGGAACATGCTGTCGTACACGTCGATCCAGAGCATCCCAACGTGCTGATGAGTATGCAGGCCATGGCAGAACTGGGACATTTTCAGCTTCCAGAAATTGTGTACAGATCCTAGCCTCCCAGTCCCTGCCGCTGAAAAACATCCCCACAACATGATGCTGCCACCACCATGCTTCACCGTAGGGATGGTGCCAGGATTCCTCCAGACTACACAATTGGCATTCAGGCCAACAAGTTCAATCTTGGTTTCATCAGACCAGAGAATCTTGTTTCTCATGGTCAGATCCTTTAGGTGCCTTTTGGCAAACTCCAAGCGGGCTGTCATATGCATTTAACTGAGGAGTGGCTTCCGTCTGGCCACTCTACCATAAAGGCCTGATTGGTGTAGTGCTGCAGAGATGGTTGTCCTGGAAGTTTCTCCCATCTACACAGAGGAACTCTGGAGCTCAGTCAGTCAGAGAGACCATCGGGTTTTTGGTCACCTCCCTGACCAAGGCCCTTCACCCCCCGATTGCTCAGTTTGGCCGGGCGGCCAGCTCTAGGAAGAGTCTTGGTGGTTCAAAACGTATTCCATTTAAGAATGATGGAGGCCACTGTGTTCTTGGGTACCTTCAATGCTGCAGACATTTTTTGGTACCCTTCCTCAGATCTGTGCCTCGACACAATCCTGTCTCGGAGCTCTACGAAAAATACCTTCGACCTCTTAGCTTTGCTCTGACTTGAACTGTCAACTGTGGGACTTTAGACAGGTGTGCACCTTTCCAAATCAATGTCCAATCAATTACATTTACCACAGGTGGACTCCAATCAAGCTGTATAAACATCTCAAGGATGATCAATGGAAACAGGACGCACCCGAGCTCAATTTCGAGTCTCATAGTAAAGGGTCTGATGTAAATAAGGTATCTGTTTTTTTTAATTTTTAATACATTTGTAAAAAATTCTAAAAACTGTTTTTAGCTTTGTCATTATGGGATATTGTGTGTAGTATATGTATTTAATACATTTTAGAATAAGGCTGTAACGTAACAAAATGTGGAAAAAGTAAAGGGGTCTGAATACTTTCCGAATGCACTGTAGATGCTGTCTGGTTCAGGAATAGATTGATAATGTCTAGTTTGACTACCTGGCCACTTTGGAGATAGCTAAATATATTTTTTTTCACTGTATTTTTGATAGGTGAGCAGGGAGACACTGATAGGGAGAGAGGTGCAGAGTAGTAGTAGGGCCGGGATACGTGCCCACGCTGAATGGTGACGTGTATGTGCTGGAGGCGGCGGCATTACCCGCTAGACCAGCCTCAGGCACACTTCTGAGATAGATTGATACTGTCTGGTTTGACAACCTGACCACTTCAGATTATTTAATTGGCAACATGAGGCAAACTACTCTACGTTGGAGACCTGAGGTGAACAACTACTGTACGGTGGTACCTGATGTGAACTACCGTTCGTTGGACGACAGCACAATAGAACGGATACAGGATACAGATAGGGCAATGCTTAATCTGTGCCTATTCTCAATCCTTCAGTATGTAAAATGGGGTGATGTAAATGTACGATGTAAGGCGTAAATGTAAAATGTAATGTAAATAGAAAATCAAATAAAATCCACCAAGGTTTTTAGTTTCATTTAGGGTTTTGTCCAGCTTAAGTAAGTAAGCCTTGTCCAAGCCAGAATAATCCATTTTGATTTAAGTATTGGGTCAGAAAACATTTACATTTCCTTCACAACATAGGTCACATTCAGACACTGGCTTGGTTCAGCCAAAGCGTTGGTCAGTTACTGTTAGTCAATGTTATGAAACACTTTCAGTGAGGCCCAAGTTTTTCTCACTCACTCACTGGTTCACTGTCAAGTCGGAGAGGTGCGAGAAGGGGGCCAGTCAGTGCCAGCAGAATCGAAGTCGCACAACAGAATCTAACACAAACTGGTCTGACATTAACCAATCTCAACCCCCCCTTTTTAATGAAAAGGTAGCTTCACGTTACTATTTGGGGTTTTTTCAACTCTCAGCCCGACTCGCTCTCGTCCCGTCATATAGGCTAAAACCAGAAACCACACTCGACTGCGTTTAACATTCAAAACAAGTACAGAGGTGTTAGTCGAGTGTTTGGTTTGTTGCGATGTTGCTAGACAAAGGCTGTTTAAGAGGGTTAACTTCCAGGCCTAAATAAATAAATGGTGCATAGTGGTGGTGCAAGAGTAGGTATAGGCCTATTTCATCACAAAGTCTCAAGAATTCTACTACACTGACTCTTAACGGCTTTTCAAATAGTTAAACATCACGAGTGGGTCACCAAGTGCAGATGGAGTGAATAGAAACCATAGGCAGGACACCAGAGTGTGACCATTTAGTCACATTTTGCGACATTTTAACTTGGCTGTGCGAGTTTCATTTTTAATTGCTTGCACTGGTGCGAGCTGCATAGTCTACCTGGTCACCTCAATCAAAACGTCACATTTTTGGTGCAGATAAAATCATGAATTTGTTCAACAGTAAAGTGTATTATCCTCATGATTCCTGTAATAAAAGTGTCTTCCCTGCCACTGTGCCTGCCTGTTTCGCTGGGACAGGATGCTGTAATGAACGCGCCTCTCACTCACTCTCCCCCCTCATGTGCCCCTCGTGATTGTATAACATTTCAAAATGCAATTGCGGGGGGAAAAATATAACTTTGGAAGCAACTAGTCCATATTAAAGAGAGGAGGGTCTCAGCCTTCTGTAGGTATAATTGTTATTTCTCAACTATCATTATTGAGTTCAAAGCACTGTTTTACCTTTTGAAATACAGAGCGCGTGAAATTGCGCATCGGCCATCGCAAGTGCACTAACCTCATTGCACTCGGACTCATTTTGGGGGGGAAATTACATTTACTGTTACATTTACATGGCTACTAGGAGTAGGTGTTATATTTAGAGTTAGCGATCTAGCTAATGTGTTGAGTTTCTACTTCCTCAGGTGGTGAATTAGCACCAATTGAATTAGGCCTGTATATAATGTTAATGCACATAAAGATGAAGGCAAATTCATCTCTATTGAACAAAACAGAACATTCTGGAGCCCTATTTTGACAGTAAAATATAAAAAAAACTGCCTAATTGTCAAGCCATTCATGACAATCACTGGATTAGGTTGCATATCAAAATATTTTGAATCATGCATTCCTGCTTGGACATGTAAGATAACAACTTATTTGAACAAAAATATAAACGCAACATGCAACAATTTCTAAGATTTTACTGAGTAACAGTTCATAAGGAAATCAGTCAATTGAAATAAATAAATTAGGCCCTAATCTATGGATTTCACATGACTGGGCAGGGGTGCAGCTATGAGTGGGTCTGGGAGGGCATAGGCCCACCCACTGGGGAGCCAGGCCCAGCCAATCAGAATAATTTTTTCCCCCACAAAAGGGCTTTATTTCAGACAGAAATACTCCTCAGCACCCCACCCCCCTCAGACGATCCTACAGGTCAAGAAGCCAGATGTGGAGGTCCTGGGCTGGCGTGGTTACACGTGTGAGGCCAGTTGGACATACTGCCAAATTCTCTAAAAATACGATAGAGGCAGCTTATGGTAGAGAAATGGCCATTCAATTCTCTGGCAAAAACATTTGAGAGAAATACGCTTTTGTGTGTATGGAAAATGTCGCAATTTTTTATTTCAGCTCATGAAACATGGGCCCGACACTTTACATGTTGTGTTTATATTTTTGTTCAGTCTCTTTACTAAATACCAGATCTCAGTAGTATATTATACTTCTTAATAAAGCATTGTGAATTACTTTATAAGATGACTCAAACTTATTCTATTGTGTGAGACTGTGCACATTTTGAGGTGGGGTGCCCTATGGGCCCTGGTCAAAAGTAGTAGGTCTACACTATATAGGGAATAGGGTGCCATTCAGAACATACCCAGATGCAACACGCAGCTATGCATCTCTCCCCATACCAAACCATCAGTCCTTTCAGACACGACAGACCCACAGCAAATCATTCCCAAAGCAAATCATTCCCACACTAGATATTTTTTTCTGAAACTCTTGTGATTTTACCAGATTGAAATATTGTGATTAAATCCCTATATCTTAGTTATTATGCTATTATCCTTTTAAACTACGGTAATAAATTGTTTAGCTAAGTGACGGCAACAAAAAAAAAACACTTAAGGACAAAAGCAATGACAGATGGATTGAAGAGGCCAATGTTTCCTCTAGCTAGGCAAAGCCAAGTGTGTCACAAGCATGGCTTGAAGCCCTCCAAGTCCAGACAGTTGAGAAAGAGCAATGAGAATGGAGAACTATTTAACAGACAACAGTAAGTTTGTGTTTATACCATGTTCATCCTAATGCCATTTGATTGAACTACTATAATTGAGTGAAATCTAATCTCTTTACCCGATCAAGTGTTGTGATAAAACCGACTTGATCATATGTTATTATGTGAGAACTGTTTAGAGTCTAAGATTAGTAGATGGATTGTTTGTACCATGTCCATCCTAATGCCATTTCATTTAACTAATTTGGTGAAATCAGATCTGATCGAATCCAGTGCCTTGATAAAAACAACTTTGTAGCCTAAGTGGTTGAATTGACATACACTCACGGGACAGTTTATTAGGTACATCCCGTTCAAGAAAATGGATCGCTCCTTAAGACAGTCACGTGGCCGTGGTTTGCTATATAAAGCAGGCAGGCAGGCATTGAGGCATTCAGTTACTGTTACTGTTTCAGTTAACATTAGAATGGGTCAAACTAGTGACCTAAGCGACTGAGCGTGGTATGATGGTCAGTGCCAGGTGCGCCAGAACCAGTATATCAGAAATGTAAAAGGCTGCCCTCCTGAGCTTTTCACGCTTGACAGTGTCTAGCGTTTCCCGAGAATGGTGCGACAAACAAAAAACATCCAGTGTCTGGGCGAAAACAGCTTGTTGATGAGAGAGGTCGAAGGAGAATGGCAAGAATCGTGCAAGCTAACAGGCGGGCCACAAACAGACAAATAACGGCATAGTACAACAGTGGTGTGCAGAATGGCATCTCAAAATGCACAACTCGTTGATCCTTCTCACAGATAGGCTATTGCAGCAGACGACCACACCGGTTTCCACTCCTATCAGCTAAAAACAAGAAGCGGCTCCAGGTGGCATGCGATTACCAACACTGGACAATTAAGGAGTGGAAAAACATTGCCTGGTCCGAGGAATCACGGTTCCTGTTGCTTCATGCTGATGGCAGAGTCAGGATTTGCTGCAAGCAGCATGAGTCCATGGACCCATCCTGACTGGTGTCAAAGGTACAGGCTGGTGGCGGTGTACTGCCATCCAATCTGCAGCAACTGCGTGATGCCATTGCATCAGCATGAACCAACATCCCTGTGGAACGTTTCCAACTTGTAAAATCCATGCCCCGAAGAAATCAGGCTGTTCTGGAGGCAAAGGGGGTCCCGACCCGGTACAGTGTACCTAATTAACTGGCCGGTGAGTGTAAATTGCCCTCTTTTAATATCTGCCTTTGTTGGGAGGACTGTTTAGAGTAACGACAGAAGCTAGGTTGTTTGTACCATGTCCATCCTTAATCCTTACCATTCATTTGAACTAATTTGGTTTATCCAATCTGATCCAATTGAGTGTCGTAAAAAACCTGCAATGAAAGTGGTTGGTTTGACATAATACTTTAAGGCCAAACTAACTATTTTAAACCTCCGTCTTTGTTTACTCACTTAATGTTGTACATGTGCATCTGGTTCCTTTACCATTCATTTGAAATAGGCTAATTTGGTTTATCCAATCAGATCCAGTGCTGTGATAAATCTGCTGTGACTTCAAAGTGTCTGGTTTGACATAAGTACCCTCTTTTAATCTGTAATTTTGTTTACTCATTTACTGCTATTTGCAACACAACAGTCAATCTAGTGAATCACACAGTAATGTAGATGGGTAATACATGTACAAGTTTTGTAATAGTGACTAGTAGTGTGCGTGCGTGTGTTGGTGAGTGTGTAGGGATGCTGAGAAGTGTTTGTCTGTGCGTGTTCTCGTCTGCACTCTAGTCCTATTCAGAGGGGCTACTGAATACAACATGCCTGCGATAAAACCTAACTTAGTAAATAGTTACCCTACTTTTTGTTCATGATCATGTCATCCCAATTACTCTGTTACCACCCCTGGTGTGTGTGTGTGGGCGCTTACACTTACTCTTCAGTGTAGACTCCCAGTTCTGCATAAAACATCAATATATGTTAACAATATGACCACCTGACTTTAAATTAATGGTTTAACATGCTGTATTTATTTTATTCTGTACCGACTCATTAGCATGTAATTTGCATAAAGTCGTATATTTTCTTAATTCTAATTTCATATATTGTTTCAAATTGTTACAAACTCTCAGTTTTGCATAAAGCATGTAGATTAGTTAATAATATGACCACCCTACCTTAAATTGGGCTTAACATTACTGTAATTATGTATTCCGCACTGCCTAATGTACATATTAAGTGCCTAATTGGCATAATATTGCATATAAATGTCAGAACAATATGACCACTCTATCTTAAGATATTGGACAGAACGTGTTGAAATTAAGAATGAATACAGGTGATTTGGTGCCTTTTTGACAAGGGATTATATGATTGATGTGTACGCGATTTTTCTTACTTTTTCTGATCACTTGAAAATAAGATCTCAGCGATGGTAAGTATACACCCTCATGAAATAAAGTGTTCTGCGTCCTGAAAAGCTGCACTATAACATGGAATACAAAGCATAACGCCAGAACCAAAGTTTCATGTTGACCCCTAATAAATGTATTATGTACATTGTACGTTTTGATATCCAAGCAATTGCATGTTGCAAAAGCATTTTGATCAGTTTAGGTGGCAAAGTAATTTTTTTGCTTACCAAAAAGTCTATAAAATAGACCTTTGTCCTTTCAAATCTAGCGTATCTAACGAAAAGGCTGGCCTTGCTGTCATCATAGCTGATGAAAAGAAAGTTAAGTGACATTCTGTCAACATTCTGTCAAATTAGGTACAATTATGCAAGTACACACATCTGAAACAAATGAGAGCGGGGTGAGAAGATTATAACTAGCTACTTACTTTCTGTATTTTCTCCATTCGTTTGCTGACAATTCCATACGTAGACAGCAGTCACAAAAACCACAAGGCAAGTCCGCTGCCACATATTTACTTAAGTCAATATCCGACCGACGACACGGTCGAGAGCAACTGGGGAAGAATCCGTGTCAATTCGATTAAAACTAGCTGGCAAGTGGTAGCTGTCAATTGGTTAGTTAGCTAAACCACGAGAACCCACAGGTAAACAAAAATAAAAACATGCATTCCGGAAAAATGGGCGGGAGGGAAGGAAGAGTCCAACGTGTTCACTAGCTACCTGGTTAGCTTCAGCTAGTTATCTGTACAGATCTGGTGGATATTCAAAATCGCCACCAACAAATGCAACAGTGGTATTCATTGTGGACAAACGAAGATAAAGTCTCACTTGCCAATAAATTGCACGGCATTGAGTCTTCTTTTCAAGTGTTCTTGATTCAATCCGCAGTCTCGAGAGTCGCAGAGCAGGCCAATGGGAGCAGCTAGCTAGCTAACTGCTAGCTAATGTTAGCTGGCTGTGCAGCAGGCCACAACACAAGTTAGTGCAATTTCATATCAACTCGCAATTTAATTACGCTTCCTGTAACACTCGCTATGGATATGTTGCCACGTATCTACTTCGGAAATTGCTTATTCCCTTGCATTGAAAGAACCTAAACCCAGGGACGGCTTGTTCAATAGGGCGATATGGGCGACGCACTGCCAAACGGGAAAAGGAAGGGATTTTTTTTCTAATCAATTATAAAAAAATAAAAAAAATAAAAAAATATTTAAAAAATTTATAAATTTATAAAAAATTATATCACGGCAACAGCAGTTATCAGTGTTCACGTCTGATCTGCCAGCCACTAAATGTCAAATCAGGCTAAAGTCGTGCTTCAAATGGCCCCGCCCGTTTTTTGGGCGATTTCAGTCAGGTTGAAAATCGCCCAGAAGTCTGTCATAGACTCCCATGTAAAATCTATTTTTGTCACATTTCAAAGCTTTCAATACATTCTCTATGGGTGTCTGTGGGCTTGCACATACGCGCTTTCGTTATACATAACGTAACCACGAATGAACGTAACTAAGAAAAGACCAGGTAGCAGCCTCAATCAATTCACTACTACTATCAAAATGGCTAGGCTTCAGTCCAACTCGATTGTGTCTTTGAAAGAAGTTCCTTTTTGTCGGCGAACAAATTAAGATAAATTGGCAACGAAACAATTAGGACCTCCCAGACCAAATTTAATAATTCAACAGGTTTCTACTAAAGGCGGAAAGTCCTACACCCGAGGATTTTCCAAAAATTGGTACGAACGAAAAAATACATTGCCACTCACTCAACTGGATGACGAGGGATACAGGCTAGCTGTCCGCCGCCACAACGATGAGGTTAGTGTTGATAATCACAAGTTTACTGGATGTGGATATGGTGTAATAAAGGCAGTTTATTCAGAGGTAAATATATCTGGAATCGCGTTCACGGACCCGTTCGTCAAACTCTTAGGGAGCTATACATTAAGCCCCATTACTTACCATATCAGATAAGAGAAATTGCTGCAGCTACATATATTTTACATCCTGGCCCTACATAGTTCACTATTTGCATCACTTACCAAAATATTACATGTGGTCATATATGCTTGGAAAGTGGAGATGCCATAGAACGTCAAAAAAGTAAACATTGCTGGAGACACATTGTCGTTTTGGAGAAGACATCGCGTTTGCTAGCGAAGAGATTTGTTGTGGCAAATGAACTTGGCCTGGGAATTGCCAGGAACCTCACGATAAGATATATGCATCAGCATTGCGAGTCTCATGATTCTATACGTATTGCGATTCGATACTGTGATTTTATTGCGCACCATATGTCTGTTGCAGAGGGATCAGAAAGCCATGAGAACGAGTTTTGATCAGTCATGGAAATAAAAGTGCTGAAAACTAATTGGCTCCCAATGTGAAAAGATTGAGAACAAGCTATGAAGGAACAATAATGGTGTTTTGGTGCAGGTACAGCCAACTAGCGCTAAAATATTGCGATATTGTCAATACAGTATATCGTAAAGTATCACTATGTAACTCGATTTCTTTCACCCCAATCCCTCAAATTAACGGTAAATAACTGAATTGTTTGCCCCACATTTAGCTAAGATGATTAGCTAGCCAGCTAAAATGTTTTATTTAGTTAGCAGTCGCATCTACAATAGTTTACTGTCAATAACATGTCTCCAAAAATGACGTGGTGTCTCCAATTGTGTTGACATTTTACAATTGCAATGCGCATCCATGAGTATCCACTTTCTGTAGCTCAGCTGGTAGAGCATGGTGCTTGTAACGCCAAGGTAGTGGGTTCGATCCCCGGGACCACCCATACGTAAAAATGTATGCACGCATGACTGTAAGTCGCTTTGGATAAAAGCGTCTGCTAAATGGCATATTATTATTATTATTATTATTATTATTATCTGAAGAGAGCCCCGAAACATTGTGTGCAGACATTTTATGCAATAAATGAAGTAGGTTCAATCTAGTAGTTCTGATCTTCTGATTGGTCCTGATGAGTTGGGCGAGGTCACCTCCAGGCTACTGTCACTGTTGCATTGGCTCTGAGTCGGGTTCTCTGTCTTCAAATGTTCAGCCTAAGAGAGGGGATTTTTGTGTGTGTGTGTGTGTGTGTGTGTTTAACAGTGATGATGTGTGTGTGTGTGTGTGTGTTTAACAGTGATGATGTGTGTGTGTGTGTGTGTGTGTTTGTGTGTGTGTGTGTCCTCAGAGCAAGAACTCGTGAGTTGGAAGAACTGAGAGGCCTATGGCGTGGGTGTTGTCCTTGGCCACCTGCTGACAAGGCTGACAAGATAGGACCCTTTTGTCCATTGTTATTGGATAGGAACAGAACTTATAACCAGCTCCTGACCTAAATAGATCTTAGCACAACATTTTACTCAACATATCATATTCCATATTCACTATAACAAATATATTTACTACGACATTAGCAAGAACCGCCACATCCTCAGCCGGCTAATCCAGTGTGTGAAGTTTTGCGGAGTGTTTGAGTTAGCTTTGCGAGGCAAAGATGAAACTGAGGGCTCCACCAACCCTGGTAAGCCAACACTTTTGAGATCAGTCAATAAATGCTTCTGGTATTGACTTATATGCTGCCCCTGTCTTCATGTTGTTGCTGGACATATCATTTTTTTAAATGTGTGTAGGTCACCTAAATCATCAGAAAAATTGCCCCTCCTGAGAATTTTTTCAGGAGCCGCCACTGTGCTCAACACATTGTGGTGTGTGGGGGGTTGAAAGACAGGGCATTGCAGCATGCTGATGTGTTGATCTGCTGTGGGGTTTAATGAGGACTGTGATGTGGTGCTGTTTCCAATCTTAGCTGAATCAACTGTAAGTCACTCTGGATAAGAGTGTCTGCTTAAAGTCTAAAATGTAAAAATGTGTTGCAGGCGAGGCGTCCATGGGATGTTCCCCCTCCACCTGGCTGCTCTCAGTGGGTTCTCTGACTGCTGTCGGAAGCTCCTCTCATCAGGCTTTGATATAGACACCCCTGACGACTTTGGAAGGACCTGTTTACATGCTGCAGCAGCTGTTGGGTGAGTGGACTGGTCCAGGCTTTACACCAAGGAATATTTAGTTCATGAACTGGAAAGCCACCAGAAAGAACAAACACATATTCACACTCTTACATTTCACATTGTTTAGCAGTATAAAAAAATCGTTTAGATCATTAGTGCGGTATCATTTCTGTATAATGTGGTTCCATGCCATGGTGGTATTGACTTGCGCTCTGGTCTAAATTGTCTTTATATCTTCTTGAAAGAGAAGAGAAACCTGCAAACTGCTCTTGCTAGTATCACTTTTTATTATTGCTTTTATTAGCATTATAAAAACAGTGATACTAGCAAGAGCAGTGTACGGGTTTCTCTTTTCTTTAAGGTTCTCATTGTTACCATCCACCTGATAGCTCAGATGTGAAAGGGCCTTTCTGAACTTGATATCTTGTTACCATCCACCTGATAGCTCAGATGAACGAGAGCCTTTCTGAACTTGATATCTTGTTACCATCCACCTGATAGCTCAGATGTACGAGAGCCTTTCTGAACTTGATATCTTGTTACCATCCACCTGATAGCTCAGATGTACGAGAGCCTTTCTGAACTTGATATCTTGTTACCATCCACCTGATAGCTCAGATGAACGAGAGCCTTTCTGAACTTGATATCTTGTTACCATCCACCTGATAGCTCAGATGTACGAGAGCCTTTCTGAACTTGATATTTTGTTACCATCCACCTGATAGCTCAGATGTACGAGAGCCTTTCTGAACTTGATATCTTGTTACCATCCACCTGATAGCTCAGATGTACGAGAGCCTTTCTGAACTTGATATCTTGTTACCATCCACCTGATAGCTCAGATGAACGAGAGCCTTTCTGAACTTGATATCTTGTTACCATCCACCTGATAGCTCAGATGTACGAGAGCCTTTCTGAACTTGATATTTTGTTACCATCCACCTGATAGCTCAGATGTACGAGAGCCTTTCTGAACTTGATATCTTGTTACCAGGAACCTGGACTGTCTGAATCTGCTGCTCAACACAGGGGCAGACTTCAACAGAAAGGACAGCTTCGGAAGGTCTGTCTGTGGCATCAAATAACTTTCATATGTGATCTTTATGATAATGGGGAATATAGTATAGGGGCATATAGGAATTATTATGGGAAATATTGGGCGGCAGGTAGCCTAGCGGTTAAGAGCGTTGGGTCAGTAACCGAAAGGTTGCTGGTTCAAATCCCCTAGCTGACTAGGTGAAAAATGTGTCTATGTGCACTGCAGCAAGGCACTTAACCCTAATTGCTCCTGTAAGTCGCACTGGATAAGAGTGTCTGCTAAATGACGTAAATGTAAAATGTAAATGTTATACAGCTCCAATAAGCTGTTTCTGTTGTTGATGTTGAATGGTTTCTGTGCGTTCTTCTAGGAGTCCTCTGCATTATGCGGCAGCCAATTGTAACTACCAGTGTCTGTTTGCCTTGGTGGGGTCTGGGGCCAGTGTGAACGATCTGGATAAAAGGGGTTGCACCCCGCTCCACTACGCTGCTGCCTCCGACACAGACGGAAAGTACGTCTCACACCTCTCTTACTGTTGTGTGTGTTGTGGTGCCATGACCTTTCACATTTCATTGTAGTCTGGAGAGTATGTTGTGGTGCCATGACCTTTCACATTTCACTGTAGTCTGGAGAGTATGTTGTGGTGCCATGACCTTTCACATTTCACTGTAGTCTGGAGAGTATGTTGTGGTGCCATGACCTTTCACATTTCACTGTAGTCTGGAGAGTATGTTGTGGTGCCATGACCTTTCACATTTCACTGTAGTCTGGAGAGTATGTTGTGGTGCCATGACCTTTCACATTTCACTGTAGTCTGGAGAGTATGTTGTGGTGCCATGACCTTTCACATTTCACTGTAGTCTGGAGAGTATGTTGTGGTGCCATGACCTTTCACATTTCACTGTAGTCTGGAGAGTATGTTGTGGTGCCATGACCTTTCACATTTCACTGTAGTCTGGAGAGTATGTTGTGGTGCCATGACCTTTCACATTTCACTGTAGTCTGGAGAGTATGTTGTGGTGCCATGACCTTTCACATTTCACTGTAGTCTGGAGAGTATGTTGTGGTGCCATGACCTTTCACATTTCACTGTAGTCTGGAGAGTATGTTGTGGTGCCATGACCTTTCACATTTCACTGTAGTCTGGAGAGTATGTTGTGGTGCCATGACCTTTCACATTTCACTGTAGTCTGGAGAGTATGTTGTGGTGCCATGACCTTTCACATTTCACTGTAGTCTGGAGAGTATGTTGTGGTGCCATGACCTTTCACATTTCACTGTAGTCTAGAGTATGTTGTTGGTCGTGTTTGAATACATACTAGTGTTAAATCTGCAGTGTGAAAGCTTGGCCACGTCTCCTTTGGGAAAGTGTCTCTGCTTGCTTATCTGTCTGTCTTGATGTTGGTATAATGATTAGTGAACTCTTGACCTCTGACCTCTAGGTGTCTGGAATATTTGCTGCGAAACGACGCTAACCCAGGGATCAGGGACAATCAGGGCTACAACGCAGTCCTTTACGCGTCTGCGTACGGACACCGCCTCTGTCTGGAGCTGGTGAGTCAGAACCACAGGGGACTAGACGCCCTGCATTCACAGACCATTTTGTCTGCGTCCCAAATGGCTGTAGGGCCCATAGGGCTCTGGTCAAAAGTAATGCACTATATAGGGAATAGGGTGCCATTTGGGACAGACGTTGATATTCAGTAGGTTTTAAGGTGTGGTTGCATGTTTGTCGTGGCCGCATCGTCACTCTTGATGTTCTTTTTCCAGATTGCAAGTGAAACACCTTTAGATGTGGTAAGTACCAGTTGGTTACTTTTCCTCACACTAGCTTGTTTAAGATACGAATGCAACACCCCAGTATGTCTGCAGGGGCTGGTCACTGAGATTTACAACATGAAACATGCTACTAGACTAACCTTCAAAGTAAATATGTTACAAGTCTAAACTGGCCCGTCCTTGTCTTTCCCCAGCTAATGGAAACCTCAGGGACAGACATCCTGAACGACTCTGATGTCAGAGCTCCCATCAGCCCCCTACACTTAGCTGTGAGTAAAGCCTACCTGCTCCTGTAGGGGTCTCGCCACATGACAAATGGCACCCTATTCCCTATTTAGTGCACTACTTTTGACCAGAGCCTTATGGGCCCAGATCAAAAGTACTGCACTACATGGGAAATAGGGTGCTATCAGGGATGCAGGCATGGTGTTGTTTTTCCACGAAAAGTTGATTGTCCAGACACTCACACACCATGTTCCTATCTGTTCCTGATTAGTGTAAAATACATGCATATTTTGACACGGTGATGATGAGGATGATTTCCTTATTTTGCCATTTGAGTTAATCAACCTCCAACAGAGGAGAAGTAGAGTGTTTCTAAATCTCACGCTTGGCAGGGACCTTCGATGTTGATGCTGGGCGGGAGAAAAAATGGGCACCCGATTTGAGAGACACTGGTCTACTTTAGGGGTCTAGGACTGTTTCTGTTCAGGCATACCACTGGTCTACTATAGGACATTGATTATATTAAGAGTGTATTTCTGTTCAGGCATACCACTGGTCTACTATAGGACATTGATTATATTAGGAGTGTATATCTGTTCAGGCATACCACTGGTCTACTATAGGACATTGATTATATTAGGAGTGTATTTCTGTTCAGGCGTACCACTGGTCTACTATAGGACATTGATTATATTAGGAGTGTATATCTGTTCTGGCATACCACTGGTCTACTATAGGACATTGATTATATTAGGAGTGTATATCTGTTCAGGCATACCACTGGTCTACTATAGGACATTGATTATATTAGGAGTGTATTTCTGTTCAGGCATACCACTGGTCTACTATAGGACATTGATTATATTAGGAGTGTATATCTGTTCAGGCATACCACTGGACTTTGCTTCAGACTGTGTGTTTGTTTCCATTCAGGCGTACCACGGCCACCACCATGCTATGGAGGTCCTGGTTCAGTCTCTGCTGGATCTAGACGTGAGGAACAGCCAGGGGCGCACCCCTCTGGACCTGGCTGCCTTTAAAGGCTATGTGGAGTGTGTTGACGTCCTCATCAACCAGGGAGCCTCCATCCTGGTTAAAGACTTCACCCTGAAGAGGACCCCCATCCACGCTGCAGGTACGCATAGGATATCACGTAAGACCTAGAGATTCTGTAATTCAAAAGTTTTCCTTACCAAGATGGACATTTGTTTGGTCATGTTGCTAGGACGCCAATGTCCACTCTAGGGATATTATATAGCATAGTGTGAAAATGCCCACTACACACTGATCTAAGGTCATTTTTTGTCATTATTGCTGAGGATCTGGGGAGGGTAAGCTGATCCTAGATCAGTGCACAGGGGGACTTCTATCCAGAGCCAGGTACACAGCTAGCAGGTGACAGGCTTCGAGGGCCTCAGCCCCAAAATGTTTTATTATCTGCTGTGTTAACATCATGAGGATGTCATCTACCAATACCACTGTTCTAGAAATCTGTCTGTTCATGTGAAGGTAATAGTCGTCCAGCAATCAGCTCATATCCTCTCTGTTTAGCCTCCTCTAGCTACCAACGGTCAATCATCTCACATTCTTATATCCTCTCTGTTTATCCTCCTCTAGCTACCAACGGTCATTCATCTCACATTCTTATATCCTCTCTGTTTAGCCTCCTCTAGCTACCAACGGTCAATCATCTCACATTCTTATATCCTCTCTGTTTATCCTCCTCTAGCTACCAACGGTCATTCATCTCACATTCTTATATCCTCTCTGTTTATCCTCCTCTAGCTACCAACGGTCATTCGGAGTGTTTGCGTTTGCTGATTGGAAATGCTGACCTCCAGAGTGCAGTGGACGTTCAAGACGGGAATGGACAGTAAGTCAATTGGGTTTTGGATACAATTCCTGAAATAAAGAGATTTTGACACTAGTTCTACGTCCCAAATGGCACCCTATGCCCTACTTGGTGCACTACTTTAAACCAGAACCCTATGGGCTCGGGTCAAAAGTAGTGTACCATATAGGGAATAGGTTGCCATTTGGGACTCAGCCTGGTTATTACCAGTTTGTAATATGACCTTGTTGTCTTGTGTATCAGAACCCCTCTGATGCTGTCGGTGCTGAGCGGACACACAGACTGTGTGTACTCACTACTCAACAAGGGAGCCAGCGTAGAAGCCAAAGACAAGTGGGGCAGAACAGCGCTACACAGAGGGGTGAGGAGGAGAGCTGGCTGTATACGCTCACACACAGAAAGAGACGGGGAGGCTCAAATATACATATTATCTTCAGAAAAGTAGTTGTCCATGGGTAGTGGTGTATTCATCCCTGTAGGGGGACCTGCCTCCAGACATCATTTGTAATAATTGATGATTCATTATTATATCATTGATTATTAGTTATTCAAATCCATTCTTGTCTCCCTGCCCTTCCTCCCAGGCGTTGACGGGTCATGAGGAGTGTGTGGAGGCCCTGCTGCAGCACAGCGCCAGCTTCCTGGTTCGGGACTGTAAGGGGCGGACCCCTGTCCACCTGGCGGCGGAATCCGGACACATCGGGGTGCTGGGGGGACTCCTACACGCCGCCCAGTCAGTGGAGACCCTCCCCGTCATCACAGACAACCAGGGCTACACGCCACTACACTGGGCCTGCTACAACGGTACGTACTGGACTAACGGAACACTAGATATTTTCTGATTTTCTCTCTTCAGCACCGTAAACATGTCCCTGAATTAGGCAGGCCATACAACTAGGGGTGTAACTATTCGATTTGTATCACGATTCGTGGTTGTCGATACGATTCAAGGACGATATTGGTTCATTTAGAACGATACGATCCGAAACGATTCAGTGACTTGAAATCGATTCAGTAACCTTTTAGCCAAAAATTCAACCAGTGTGACTGAAATAAATACCTGGATACTGGACAGTGCAGGTGAAGTTTCCTAGATTCCTGTTTCTTGTAAGGACCGCAATGGTGGCTTGATAATTTCTCGCTCGTCGGCTTCTCCTCTGTCGTCCGCCATGCTATGTTTTGTTGTCTTTGCGCCTTTGCGCTGCTGCTGGCGTGGGGCGATGACGTCACGGATAGGCAGACTGAATCGAGTAATGTTTAAAGCCTTTATCATTAAAAGTGCTAAGAAAAAACATCCATATAAAGTCTGACGTGCTTAAATCCAATGGGTTATTTCCTAGTATCGATACAATCGATTTATTACATTTTAAAACGATGTTAGAGTGATATATGTTGTCCAAAAGGCCAACTCACCGAGCACAGATCGATGTAGTTGGATCATAGGAATATAAATCGATACATCGATGTAGTAGATGGATCGTTACACCCCTACATACAACGGTACGTACTGACTAACTGGACTGTAGCTCTGTTCTCTCCTCCATGAAGTGTACACTCATTCACTCCCTCTTGTGGCTTGAAAAGCATTCGATTGGTGTGGACGGAGCCATGTGGGGGAATGAACAAGACTACAACAGAATTAGGGGTTATGACTCTCAGTGGAGGACCTTACACTGAAACAGGACTTTGTCATAGCATATGTCACCGAGGGCAACTCGTTCAGCCCCCTCCACTGTGCTGTGATCAATGACAACGAGGGGGCTGCAGAGATGCTGATTGACACTCTGGGGCCGGCCATTGTCAACGCCACTGACACCAAGAACCGGTAACTACAGCACATGACAAAGTCCTTTTCTTCTGGAGAATAATGTTGTCTTGGGAATAAAATGACCTCTGGGGTTGGATGAGGGATTGTAGATTACTTTTAATACATCTATTAGTGATTTTATATTTCTATGGTATAAACAGGGTTAATTGAACAAACTTGTTTATAACAGTCCTACATGATATCGGTGAAATAAGTTTCCTCTCTCTCCAGGACCCCCCTGCATGCGGCGGCTTTCACGGACCACGTGGAGTGTCTTCAGCTGCTGCTAGGCCACAACGCCCAGGTCAACTCCCCCGATGCCTCCGGGAAGACCTCCCTCATGATGGCTGCTGAGAACGGACAAACCAACGCTGTCGGTACGCAGCCCCCTCTCCTCCGCTTTGCCTCGCCCAGCCGGCTTAAGTTCAACATGTCTGTTTTACATTTTAATAAGTCGCTTCATTTCCTAATTGAGTTTCTTTATGTTTCTCTGTCTGTGTCAGAGCTGTTGGTGAGCAGTGCCAAAGCAGAGCTCACCCTGCAGGATGCAGTCAAGAACACTGCTCTTCATCTGGCCTGCAGTAAGGTGAGCATCCCCACATCAAGATGACGTTCATCTGAACAGTTGGCTCTCTCTGGTTGAAATTTTGGTCTGACATGTTTGACTCTGGTTTTTAAAGGGGCATGAAACCAGTGCTTTGTTGATATTGGAGAAGATTACAGACAGGAACCTCATCAACTCGACTAACGCAGCCTTACAGACGTACGTATGGTTCAGCTGTATTAATTGGGCCAGAAGAATTAGAAGAAGTGCACTATATAGGGAATAGTCTGGCATTTGGGAGGTATCCTCATTTGCTGCTGGCTAATCTGACGGTACTTTCTCCTCAGGCCGTTACACGTTGCAGCCAGAAATGGTCTGACGGTGGTGGTTCAGGAGCTACTAGTGAAGGGTGCTAGCGTGCTCGCAGTCGATTAGAATGGTAAGATCCATAACGCTAACACCGTTTTCTTCTGTACTTCTCTTCTCAATGTGTCCACAATTGTTTCTCTCTAGTCCACTGCTTGGTTATTGTCTTAACTTTGTATCTCCTAGCCTGCTGTTATTTCATGTTTTTCACCAAAAGTGTTATAGTAAACGGTGATGCTCCTGAAGTGACCCTCTGCTGTTCTGTTTGAACCCCTCAGGTTACACGCCTGCCTTGGCCTGCGCCCCCAACAAAGACGTGGCGGACTGCCTGGCGCTGATCCTGGCCACCATGATGCCCGTGTCCCCCTGCAACCCGGCGCCCAGCCTGTCCTTCAGTGCCATTAACCACTACACCACCAGCCCCTCCAAGAGTGTGACCTTCGACAGCCTGCCCGTGCTGCGCAGCGAGCACAGCTCCTACTGCAGCTTCAACAACATCGGCCACCGCGACCACGATGGAGGCTTCTACAAGGATGAGGAACTCAACGACTCAGACTCAGAGACATACTGAGGGGGGTGGTGGTCGCTGCCCAGGAGGGGAGCCAAGGGCAGGCGGATGGACAGTGAAGTGGGGCAGAGGCCACAAACAAATCCACACATACACACCGTGTCTTAAATCACCACAGCCAGCTTTGGGAGGGCACGAGCCGAGACAGTCCGCACAGGAGCCTTAAGAGTCCTGCAGATGGAGAGAGAGAAATGGAGGGAGGGAGGGAGAGGGGGAGGCACAACAGGCTGGCTGGCCACACTCATCCTCTCGTACCACCAGGTGTCCTTCCAGCAGATACTGGACTTCAGAGGAACTGCTGCTGCTATACCCCACCTTTACCTTTACCCACAAAGGTCCTAAACGGTAGAAACTGTCCAGCCAACAGACAGACGGACACCTTATGACGGCAATAACCTGTAGTCCAAGGGGATAGTAGCACTTCACTGAGTGAAAAACAGACATGGACCAAAAGATGCGGAAGAAGCCTTTTCAAAACCTGTTTTGACAGTAGAAATGGGATTGAGCGTTTTGGCCTGAGAAAAAACATAAGGAGTGATGTTTCATTTAAGTTTTATGAGAGTGATGGTCATGTTTATCCGCACACTAAGACAGTCAGAACGCACCTAGCCTCTTGTCTGTAATCCATGTGGGAGGAGGGGAAATCATTTATTTTTTATGAACAAACATTTTAATAATATCATTCATGTCTTAAGCTCCTGACCCTCTGTGGGAACCAAAAAATCGTAGTATTTGCTCTCATGAGTAATTTCAAAGAATTTCCATCCCCAATGGCACCCTATTCCCTTTATAGTACACTACTTTTGACCAGGGCCATAGGGTTCTGGTCAAAAGTAGTGTACTCTATAAAGAATAGGGTGCCATTTAGATTTTGCATTTGTATGTGAGCGACAGGACTTTTTACATTTGCGTTATTAAACCTACCTGTCCTTTGCCCTCTAGAAAATATTTTAGAAAGTAAATTATTAATTCATGTATTCTTTCTTGTGATATTTATGTCATCATTTTGTGCCTTCTTTAGTTACTGAGGGGAGGTTAGGAGAGTAGGGGCAGCTGTATGAGCGAAAACAATGATGCACACTAAGTACTACAACGTTTGTGAAAAGCACTGATACTATTCCGAGGCATACGAGGGGGAAAACATGCCTCCCTTGGAGAGGAGAAACACTGTAAACCAATGGTAGGACAGCAGCATTTAGATTTTCTTCTGTTGAAAAAAATATATATATATTATTTGTCTTGGTCTTATAATCAATGTATTTTGACAGGTTTTGCTTGCTTAACTTCTTCAAAAAAATGAAACCACTCAATCCTTTTATGTGATTGCTTGTTCAAACCCCCGTTTTTGTCTCTTTTTTAAAATAATTTTAACTGGAAATATGTACAATACATATGCTATGTTCGTCAAATCAGGATCAGGAGGTTCACAGGTTTTTTCGTGTCCTTTTTTTCTTTAAAAGGATGAAACTAGCATGTACATATGAAATAGTGACTGAATCGAAACTCCCATGAATTCTTTCAGTATCTGAAGATTGCTGTATATTTTATGAGTAATAAAATAAAGAAATGAGTTATGTTATTTAATAATGAACTATGGGTTATCTGTTTTATGTGACAACCGCAGTATCAATTTCTAGGTGACAGTGGTGCTAATCCCAAAAGAAAGGCTACATACAACAAGGAACAAGAAGTCTATTGGCAAAGTGATGAATATTGCATGTACCTTGGCCTAACGGTGTGGGTTATGTATTTTATTTTTCATGGCGTCCTCAACATTACAGTTTTAAGGGCAACTATAGCCTAAATTTGTTTACAACTCGCAGGATTTCCATACATGAGCTTTCAACAACACAGAGTGTTGCATCAGCACGAGATCGAAAGTGCGTCCAATCTGTACAGGTCATTGTTACGTCATCACTGATAAACGTTGAAACTGATGAAAAACCGCTGGAGCAGTTCAGTCTAAACCTCCCTAGTGCTGGAGGATTGCGTTTGTTTTCGCTCTGGATGCGCGTTCATTTTGGCAAGGAAATGTGCTGATTTTGCAAGGAGATGGAGAATAAAGAGTTCAAGGTAGGCATGTTATTTATTTTTAAATCTTCAATTATATTAATTACTGTGGATTAAATATTGTTTAACAAATGAAATAATGTGCTATTCATGCTGTAATATCAAACTAGAAAGTCTATGGCCGGGGAGTCATGAGAGTTGGCTAAAGGTACAGTAGGGTCAAATGGGGGTCAAAGGTTATGACAGCACCTTCATGAATTCGTCCAAAATGGCACCCTATTCCCTATGTAGGCTAGTGTACTACTTTTGACCAGGAGCCATAGAAGGGTTGGCTGACGAAAATGATGCTCGCGCATCGATGGCCGGAAATCGTGTATCTTGTTATGATTCTGAACCTCAGCTAACAACAAGCTGCCATGTGGGGAATCGTAGCTCTGTGGCATGTTTCAGCTTGTTGTATGGTGTTATTGATACCATGTCTTGTTTTGAGGTGTTTTGACTGATATCATGTCTATGCAATGACTCAAATTCGCTACCTAGCTAACCAACAACAACTGTAACAATGTATTTGAGACGAGTTCATTGTTCAAATGTATTTAGTTTGCATTAAACATTTAGAGACTAAATATAGTTTACATGTTGTCAACAGTCTAAGTCAAACCCTGTCTATTTTGCCCCATAGTTGCATGCCAGTTTTGTTGCTTAACAACCAACCCCTCTATAGAGTCCCACAGTGGAGGTGTGATAATACCCATAAAACCTAGCGGTCAAACAGGGACATGGTTCCAATCGTTTTTCCACCATTCATTTTTCCCATAGCCGATTTTAGAAACACATAAAATAAGGGCTGTATTTCGTGTAGGCTTACCCTGGCGTGACGTTTTTGTAACTATGTCAATCTCTCTCGGACAAGTTGACTTTTATCAGTATATTTACATTTTACATTTATATCATTTAGCAGACGCTCTTATCCAGAGCGACTTACAATGGTGCATTCAACAATTGGTGCATTCAACTTATGATAGCCAGTGGGACAACCACTTATTTTTCTTATTTTTTTTTTTATGGGGGGGAGGGGGGGGTAGAAGGATTACTTTATACTATTCCAGGTATTCCTTAAAGAGGTAGGGTTTCAAGTGTCTCCGGAAGGTGGTCAGTGACTCCGCTGTCCTGGCGTCGTGGGGGAGCTTGTTCCACCATTGGGGTGCCAGAGCCTGAAGGTAAGGAGGTGCCGTTCCCCTCACAGCTCCGTAGGCAAGCACCATGGTCTTGTAGTAGATGCGAGCCTCAACTGAGCGGGGTGACATGAGAGAACTTGGGAAGGTCGAACACCAGACGGGCTGCGGCGTTCTGGATAAGTTGTAGGGGTTTAATGGCACAGGCAGGGAGCCCAGCCAACAGCGAGTTGCAGTAATCAAGACGGGAGATGACATGTGCCTGGATTAGGAACTGTGCCGCTTTCTGTGTAAGGTAGGGTCGTACTCTGCAAATGTTGTAGAGCATGAACCTGCAGGATCGGGTCACCGTTTTGATGTTAGCAGAGAATGACAGGGTGTTGTCCAGGGTCACGCCAAGGCTCTTTGCACTCTGGGAGGAGGACACAATGGAGTTGTCAACCGTGATGGCGAGATCATGGAACGGGCAGTCCTTCCCAGGGATGAAGAGCAGCTCCGTCTTGCAGAGGTTCAGCTTGAGGTGGTGATCCGACATCCACACTGATATGTCTGCCAGACATGCAGAGATGCGATTCGCCACCTGGTTATCAGAAGGGGGAAAGGAGAAAATTAATTGTGTGTTGTCTGCGTAGCAATGATAGGAGAGACCATGTGAGGATATGACAGAGCCAAGTGACTTGGTGTATAGAGAGAATAGGAGAGGGCCTAGAACTGAGCCCTGGGGGACACCAGTGGTGAGAGCACATGGTGCGGAGACAGATTCTCGCCACGCTACCTGGTAGGAGCGACCTGTCAGGTAGGACGCAATCCAAGAGTGAGCAGCGCCGGAGATGCCCAACTCGGAGAGGGTGGAGAGGAGGATCTGATGGTTTACAGTATCAAAGGCAGCGGATAGGTCTAGAAGGATAAGAGCAGAGGAGAGAGAGTTAGCTTTAGCAGTGCGGAGAGCCTCCATGACACAGAGAAGAGCAGTCTCAGTTGAATGACCAGTCTTGAAACCTGACTGGTTTGGATCAAGAAGGTCATTCTGAGAGTGATAGCAGGAGAGTTGGCTAGAGACGGCACGCTCAAGAGATTTGGAGAGAAAAGAAAGAAGGGATACTTACTTGTCTGTAGTTGTTGACATCGGAGGGATCGAGTGTAGGTTTTTTGAGGAGGGGTGCAACTCTCGCTCTCTTGAAGACGGAAGGGACATGGCCAGCGGTCAAGGATGAGTTGATGAGCGAGGTGAGGTGAGGTGAGGTAAGGGAGAAGGTCTCCGGAAATGGTCTGGAGAAGAGAGGAGGGGATAGGGTCAAGCGGGCAGGTTGTTGGGCGGCCGGCCGTCACAAGTCGCAAGATTTCATCTGGAGAGAGAGGGGAGAAAAAAGTCAAAGCATAGGGTAGGGCAGTGTGAGCAGGACCAGCGGTGTCATTTCACTTAATAAATGAGGATCGGATGTCGTCAACCTTCTTTTCAAAATGGTTGACGAAGTCATCCACAGAGAGGGAGGAGGGTGGGTGAGGAGGATTCAGCAGGGAGGAGAAGGTGGCAAAGAGCTTCCTAGGGTTAGAGGCATAGGTTTGAAATTTAGAGTGGTAGAAAGTGGCTTTAGCAGCGGAAACAGAGGAAGAGAATGTAGAGAGGAGGGAGTGAAAAGATGACAGGTCCGCAGGGAGTCTAGTTTTCCTCCATTTCCGCTCGGCTGCCCGGAGCCCTCTTCTGTGAGCTCGCAATGAGTCGTCAAGCCACGGAGCAGGAGGGGAGGACCGAGCCGGCCGGGAGGATAGGGGACATAGAGAGTCAAAAGATGCAGAAAGGGAGGAGAGGAGGGTTGAGGAGGCAGAATCAGGAGATCGGAGGGAGAAGGATTTAGCAGAGGGAAGAGATGATAGGATGGAAGAGGAGAGAGTAGCGGGAGAGAGAGAGCGAAGGTTGTGATGGCACATTACCATCTGAGTAGGGGCAGAGTGAGTAGTGTTGGAGGAGAGCGAGAGAGAAAAGGATACAAAGTAGTGGTCGGAGACTTGGAGGGGAGTTGCAGTGAGATTAGTAGAAGAACAGCATCTAGTAAAGATGAGGTCAAGCGTATTGCCTGCCTTGTGAGTAGGGGGGGACGGTGAGAGGGTGAGGTCAAAAGAGGAAAGGAGTGGAAAGAAGGAGGCAGAGAGAAATGAGGCAGAGACGTAGGGAGGTTAAAGTCACCCAGAACTGTGAGGGGTGAGCCATCCTCAGGAAAGGAACTTATCAAGGCGTCAAGCTCATTGATGAACTCTCCAAGGGAACCTGGAGGGCGATAAATGACAAGGATGTTAAGCTTGAATGGGCTAGTGATGTGACAGCATGGAATTCAAATGAGGAGATAGACAGATGGGTCAGGGGAAAAAGAGAGAATGTCCACTTTGGAGAGATGAGGATTCCTGTGCCACCGCCGCGCCGACCAGATGCTCTCGGGGTATGCGAGAACACATGGTTAGACGAGGAAAGAGCAGTAGGAGTAGCAGTGTTTTCTGTGGTAATCCATGTTTCCGTCAGCGCCAAGAAGTCGAGGGACTGGAGGGTAGCATAGGCTGAGATTAACTCTGCCTTGTTGGCTGCAGAACGGCAGTTCCAGAGGCTGCCAGACCACTAGGTTTTATGGGTATTATGACTCATACTGTGGGACTCTATAGGGCTCCAGCCAAAAGAAGTGCACTATATTGGAACTAGGGTGCTATTTCGGACACAAGCATAGATATGATGCATTATTATGTGACCATAGAAATAGAATCACTAGAAAGGATAGAGCCTCTGACCTTGGCAATTTGACTGGTAAACTGAACTGCACACCTGATATGATGTTCTGGTGATTATATTTCTCTGAATATGATGCATTATGATGTGACAATGAGAGTTGGGTTAATGGTGCTCTCAAGGCAACTGGGAACTCGAAAAAAATAACTAGGTCAAATCATGACGTCCGTGATCTTCAGGTCGTAAAGTCGGAGCTCTAGAAAGATGCCAGAGTTTCCGACTTGGAATTCCTTTTTACATTTTGTGGTGGTTATTTTATCCCCTTTTTCTCCCCAATTTTTCGTGATATCCAATTGGTAGTTACGATCTTGTTACGATCTTGTCTCATCGCTGCAACTCCCCAGCGGGCTCGGGAGAGGTGAAGGTTGAGTCAGGCGTCCTCCAAAACATGACCCGCCAAGCCGCGCTGCTTCCGACTTGGAATTCCGAGTTGGATGACTGTTCAAAACGATTTTTCCCAGTCGGAGCTTGTTTTTTTTTCCTATTTCCCAGTTGTCTTGAACGCACTGAAGTCGGAAGTCAGAGATTTCCCAGTTGTTTTGAACACGGCAAAAGGCGACACAGTAGGTGACATCTAAACATGACTTTGTGCTGTCTTTCAGAGGTCAGAGGTCAATGGGAATGACCTCACCCTCATAGACCTGGATGACCCCATCAATGAAGCTGATGTTATGAAGGAAGTCAGGTAAGTGATTTACACTAATGACACATTTGTGACTGGTTACAGGATCACATAGGCCTACAGATACAGATTCAGTAGTAGGTCAAAGGTCACCGCCTATGGAGAGGTAGGCCCAGAGCCATGTATTTAGAGAGTTGGGACATTGAGATATAAACTCAGCAAAAAAAGAAACGTCCTCTCACTGTCAACTGCATTTATTTTCAGCAAACTGAACGTGTAAATAACGCATCTCCCGAGTGGCGCAGTGTTCTAAGGCACTGCATCGCAGTGCTAGCTGTGCCACTAGAGATCCTGGTTCGAATCCAGGCTCTGTCGTAGCCGGCCGCGACCGGGAGACCCATGGGGCGGCGCACAATTGGCACAGCGTCGTCCAGGGTAGGGGAGGGAATGGCCGGCAGGGATGTAGCTCAGTTGGTAGAGCATGGCGTTTGCAACGCCAGGGTTGTGGGTTCGATTCCCACGGGGGGGCAGTATGAAAAAAAAAAATATATATATATAAAAAAAGAATAAAAATAAAATAAACAAATAAAACAATGTATGCACTCACTAACTGTAAGTCGCTCTGTAGCTCAACTGGTAGAGCACGGCGCTTTGTAACGCCAAGGTAGTGGGTTCGATCCCCGGGACCACCCATACACAAAAATGTATGCACGCATGACTGTAAGTCGCTTTGGATAAAAGCGTCTGCTAAATGGCATATTATATTATTATTATTATAAGAGCGTCTGCTAAATGACTAAAATGTAAAAATGTAATGTAAATATTTGTATGAACATAACAAGATTCAACAACTGAGACATAAACTGAACAAGTTCCACAGACGTGTGACTAACAGAACAAAGGGGGGGGTCAAAATCTAAAGTAACAGTATCTGGTGTGGCCACCAGCTGCATTAAGTACTGCAGTGCATCTCCTCCTCATGGACTGCACCAGATTTGCCAGTTCTTGCTGTGATATGTTACCCCCTCGTCCACCAAGGCACCTGCAAGTTCCCAGACATTTCTGGGGGGAATGGCTAAATCCTAGCCCTCACCCTCCGATCCAACAGATCCAGGCTCTTCATGGCAGAACACTGACATTCCTGTCTTGCAGGAAATCACGCACAGAACGAGCAGTATGGCTGGTGGCATTGTCATGCTGGAGGGTCATGTCAGGATGAGCCTGCAGGAAGGGTACCACATGAGGGAGGAGGATGTCTTCCCTGTAACGCACAGCGTTGAGATTTCCTGCAATGACAACAAGCGTAGTCCGATGATGCTGTGACACACCGCCCAAGACCATGACGGACCATCCACCTCCAAATCGATCCCGCTCCAGAGTACAGGCCTTGGTGTATCGCTCATTCCTTCGACGATAAACACGAATCCGACCATCACCCCTGGTGAGACAAAACCGCGACTCGTCAGTGAAGAGCACTTTTTTGCCAGTCCTGTCTGGTCCAGCGACGGTGTGTTTGTGCCCATAGGCGACGTTGTTGCCGGTGATGTCTGGTGAGGACTTGCCTTACAACAGGCCTACAAGCCCTCAGTCCAGCCTCTCTCAGCCTATTACGGACAGTCTGAGCACTGATGGAGGGATTGTGCGTTCCTGGTGTAACTCGGGCAGTTGTTGTTGCCATCCTGTACCTGTCCCGCAGGATGTTCCGATCCTGTGCAGATGTTGTTACACGTGGTCTGCCACTGCGAGGATGATCAGCTGTCCGTCCTGTCTCCCTGTAGCTCTGTCTTAGGCGTCTCACAGTACGGACATTGCAATTTATTGCCCTGGCCACATCTGCAGTCCTCATGCCTCCTTGCAGCATGCCTAAGGCACGTTCACGCAGATGAGCAGGGACCCTGGGCATTTTTCTTTTGGTGTTTTTCAGAGTCAGTAGAAAGGCCTCTTTAGGGTCCTACGTTTTCATAACTACCGTCTGTAAGCTGTTAGTGTCTTAATGACCGTTGCACAGGTGCATGTTCATTAATTGTTTATGGTTCATTGAACAACATTTTACATTTTAGTCATTTAGCAGACACTCTTATCCAGAGCGACTTACAGTTAGTGAGTGCATACATTTTCATACTGGCCCCCCGTGGGAAACAAACCCACAACCCTGGCGTTGCAAGCGCCATGCTCTACCAACTGAGCTACAGGGGACTAGCATGGGAAACAGTGTTTAAACCCTTTACAATGAAGATCTGTGAAGATATTTGGATTTTTACGAATTATCTTTGAAAGATCCTGAAAAAGGGACGTTTTCTTTTTTTGCTGAGTTTATGTATACATTACATGACACAGTAGATATCCATATGACAGCTTGCTCCCCATGGGCAATGTTGACATTTTAAACAATGCTATGTAACTGAACATCTATAATTAGAATTTACTTATAATGAAAGGATAAATGAAAGGCTCCAAGGCGCTAACATGGAGTCCTTTTAAAAGTTGGCAGAATTCTCTAAATATTTGGCTCTGGATAGGCCGAGTCATCTCAAGAGTATTGGAGCCATATAATTTGAGTGATTCTATTCTAATTCTAGAATGATTCATTCTAATTCTGTGATTCTAATTCTATAATTACACATCCTCACACTCACATTATAGCAGTGACCTAAGAGAGATTCCTTTTCTCTATCTAGATCCCATAAAGATCACAGAGAGGCTGAGAGACTGACCAAGTTGGACGAGGCTGTTCTAGACACAGATACCCCAACTCAGTCACAGGAGGTTGAAGAAGAGAGTGAGTTGGACGAGGCTGTTGCCATCCCATCTCAGTCGCAGGAGGTTGAAGGAGAGAGTGAGTTGGACGAGGCTGTTGCCATCCCATCTGAGTCGCAGGACGATGAAGGAGATAGTGAGTTGGACGAGGCTGTTGCCATCCCATCTCAGTCGCAGGAGGTTGAAGGAGAGAGTGAGTTGGACGAGGCTGTTGCCATCCCATCTCAGTCGCAGGAGGTTGAAGGAGAGAGTGAGTTGGACGAGGCTGTTGCCATCCCATCTCAGTCGCAGGAGGTTGAAGGAGAGAGTGAGTTGGACGAGGCTGTTGCCATCCCATCTCAGTCGCAGGAGGTTGAAGGAGAGAGTGAGTTGGACGAGGCTGTTGCCATCCCATCTCGGTCGCAGGAGGTTGAAGGAGAGAGTGAGTTGGACGAGGCTGTTGCCATCCCATCTCGGTCGCAGCAGGTTGAAGGAGAGAGTGAGTTGGACGAGGCTGTTGCCATCCCATCTCGGTCGCAGGAGGTTGAAGTAGAGAGTGAGTTGGACGAGGCTGTTGCCATCCCATCTCAGTCGCAGGAGGTTGAAGGAGAGAGTGATTTGGACGAGGCTGTTGCCATCCCATCTCAGTCGCAGGAGGTTGAAGGAGAGAGTGAGTTGGACGAGGCTGTTGCCATCCCATCTCAGTCGCAGGAGGTTGAAGGAGAGGGTGAGTTGGACGAGGCTGTTGCCATCCCATCTCAGTCGCAGGAGGTTGAAGGACAGAGTGAGTTGGACGAGGCTGTTGCCATCCCATCTCAGTCGCAGGAGGTTGAAGGAGAGAGTGATTTGGACGAGGCTGTTGCCATCCCATCTCAGTCACAGGAGGTTGAAGGAGAGAGTGAGTTGGACGAGGCTGTTGCCATCCCATCTCAGTCACAGGAGGTTGAAGGAGAGAGTGAGTTGGACGAGGCTGTTGCCATCCCATCTCAGTCACAGGAGGTTGAAGGAGAGAGTGAGTTGGACGAGGCTGTTGCCATCCCATCTCAGTCGCAGGAGGTTGAAGGAGAGAGTGATTTGGACGAGGCTGTTGCCATCCCATCTCAGTCACAGGAGGTTGAAGGAGAGAGTGAGTTGGACGAGGCTGTTGCCATCCCATCTCAGTCACAGGAGGTTGAAGGAGAGAGTGAGTTGGACGAGGCTGTTGCCATCCCATCTCAGTCACAGGAGGTTGAAGGAGAGAGTGAGTTGGACGAGGCTGTTGCCATCCCATCTCAGTCGCAGGAGGTTGAAGGACAGAGTGAGTTGGACGAGGCTGTTGCCATCCCATCTCAGTCGCAGGAGGTTGAAGGAGAGAGTGATTTGGACGAGGCTGTTGCCATCCCATCTCAGTCGCAGGAGGTTGAAGGAGAGAGTGAGTTGGACGAGGCTGTTGCCATCCCATCTCAGTCACAGGAGGTTGAAGGAGAGAGTGAGTTGGACGAGGCTGTTGCCATCCCATCTCAGTCGCAGGAGGTTGAAGGACAGAGTGAGTTGGACGAGGCTGTTGCCATCCCATCTCAGTCGCAGGAGGTTGAAGGAGAGAGTGAGTTGGACGAGGCTGTTGCCATCCCATCTCAGTCGCAGGAGGTTGAAGGAGAGAGTGAGTTGGACGAGGCTGTTGCCATCCCATCTCAGTCACAGGAGGTATGATGTATTTTTCTATTACATGGATGACATTTCATTGAGATATTTTGTGTTTTAATGACGCAAAATTGAATTCCAGCCTAACTCTGCTTTCTGTTGTCGCCATCAGGCTGCAGTGGTGACCTTCACTACCGTGACCCATAAGGATGAAACTTCCCAGACCAGCCTCACCCTCAGCAGGGGAAAGAGAAGCTACCCAGACCTACACACCTTTGTGCAGGACATGAAGGACGAGTAAGTTGCTCTTTGGCTTCCCCATGCATCCCCTAGATATGTTCCCTATCTCAATTGCATACTCCTCGTGTCCTCTCTTCTCAAAACCCATTGGATGAGAAAGCCAGAGGTCCCGCCCTTCTGACCTTCTCATCCAATGGGTTTTGAGGAGGAGGTGAGGAGATTGAGAGTCTCCCATAGTCTCGGGCCAATACAAAGGACTCAACGGACCAAATAACCAATCAGGGATGTCTGGGTGTGGCCTAGTTCCATAGAGGTCCATCCTTAACGTAGTCTAAGATAATAGAGGTAATGTCCATCCATAACGTAATCTAAGATAATAGAGGTAATGTCCATCCATAACGTAATCTAAAATAATAGAGGTAATGTCCATCCATAACGTAATCTAAAATAATAGAGGTAATGTCCATCCATAACGTAATCTAAAATAATAGAGGTAATGTCCATCCATAACGTAGTCTAAGATAATAGAGGTCATGTCCATCCATAACGTAGTCTAAGATAATAGAGGTAATGTCCATCCATAACGTAATCTAAAATAATAGAGGTAATGTCATGTAGTTCATTGTGTACTTGCATTTATTTACTTTTCAGCCATTGGAATCTGCTGAGTGAGAATATGCGTGCCGGGGTGAGTTATAGTCACCTCTAAAGTAGTTAATGTTGGTAAAATGGACCAAACATTCATTTGTGGAAATCCTGCAGGACCTTTAATCCTGAACCACTGCTTTAATTGACTAGCTTGAGTAAATGGTTCTACGTTTTATATCAGTGCAGCCCCTTTAACAAACTAACTCTGGATGGTCTTTTAACATTGCAGATGAGCAGACATGAGTTTAGTGCCAAGTGCATGGATATTGTAGCATGGGTGATGGAGTCTACATCCACTGTGGTTGTTCCCGCCCTTGACCTCACCATGCAGATAGAGCTCTCTGATTCGCCAAGCTCTTCTGGATCAGGAAGTAATGAGGCAGGAGAGGTGACCTCTCTTGGCCGCAGCGTCAGATTCAGCTGTAGTGGAGGACCCAGCAGGTGCACCAGCGCCAGAACCGCCTGCAGCACACGCACTCCCACGCCTTTCCCCTCCTCTCACAGGTACCTAGCCCTATCCCCTCCTCTCACAGGTACCTACCCCTATCCCCTCCTCTCACAGGTACCTACCCCTCTCCCCTCCTCTCACAGCTACCTAGCCCTATCCCCTCCTCTCACAGGTACCTAGCCCTATCCATGCCTCTCACAGGTACCTAGCCCTATCCCCTCCTCTCACAGGTACCTAGCCCTATCCCCTCCTCTCACAGGTACCTAGCCCTATCCCCTCCTCTCACAGATACCTAGCTCTATCCCCTCCTCTTTTTGCAGGTCTTTCCTGTTATAGGTACAAATATCCATTCCAGATCCACTTAGTGAGAAATACTACTTAGATACTACACAACCACTCTAAAAAGTTTACTCTAAATGTTAATGTTTGGACTGAGTGTGGTTTGAGATGGTTCACAATGCTTCCTTTGAATAACAATAACAAGGTTGAGTTTGTGTCCCAAATTCTTGGATCATATTTTTTTATTTTGTTACCATGTATTATTAATTTCTATTGTGCATTCTGCAGGTGTTTGACCACTTTGCTGAGTGAGGACAATGAGCGATATGTCTCCTCACCTGAGGGTGGCGATAGAGAGATGAGACACAGACCACACTCAGCACCACTGAGATCTGTGTTTGGCATCTCTGAGGACTCTGTCTTCGACATGGTCCAGAGCGGCCAGTCGCAGGGTGACATCGTACCGCCGCCCAAACGGAGTAGACAGGAGAAATACAGACCTAGCAAAATGTCAACGGACGGCAAGTTTATGATGGGTATTGTCGAGTTGGTTATAAACCTTCTCAACTCCAGATGGGCTGAGCTAATGCGAAGTGTCAGTCAGGGAACTCTAGTTCTGCTGACTGGAAGTATCTCAGCAAGTCAACAGTTTGCCCAAGAGATGCTAAGCATGGCGACTTCTAAGATGTATTCCCATGCCATAGAGCATATTGCGCTCGGCCACAAGTCTCCCCTTGAGTTAGAGAGGGAGCTTGAGGCCATCTTGGGTCCTCTGGCTGGACAGGTCATAGTCATCATCATAGATAGCATCATCAAGGCTAAAACCAACGGAGGAAATGAGGGGAGAGCGACCAGCCCCTTGACCTATTTTCTAACTGCCATTTCGGCAGAAATACAAAGCCTAGTGGTTCACAGATCGGCTAGCAGACCATCCACCAGACTGTCCAACAACGACCCACTGCTGAACATTTCCAAGTCGAAGGTCTTAAGATCAGTTCTGCTCAAAATGGCAGAGCTCTTTGGCCAAGGTCCAAGTGAAACCTGTCTAGTTCCACTAGTCCAGAGTCAGTCCAACAACTCCATTTGCGACTGGACTGTGAATGCAGGCACCATTCATCCAAGTACATTTCTGTCCGACAACAGAATGATAGAAGTGTCATCCGATGTTGTGGATCTTGTACTTGAGGTTTTTTGGATAACAGGATTTTTGGATAACAGGAACCCGTCAAGGCCACAGAGTGCCTGCTCCCACAACTCAGCTAGTGGAGCAATAGATATGAGAGCTCTTGCTGGGGACTTGGTCAGACAGGTGTCTGTCAAACTCAGCCCGTTTGTCTCTGAGAGTCAACTCTCCACCATGTCCATGACAGATCTGTCATCATCTTTTTCTGACTCCACCTTGAAGCAGTTGTGTTCTCGCTCTGTTGTTGCTCTGGTAACTGCCTGTCAAGCAATCAAAACAGAGCTCGAGAACCAGAGACCTACCAACCTGGCAGCCAGAGACCTACTATCGTCTCTGGTAGAGACCATTGAGGACATGGATATCTCTGACATCCTCCGGGGCCCGTCGGCCATTTTGGAGGTGGCTGCTGTGATAAAGCACCCAGAGATGTCCACCTCGACAATATACAGATCTCTGCTTCTCGACTCATCTCTCGCCTCCTCTAAGATGGTCACTGAGAGCATTATCTTCAACAACCCATGCCCATCAGAGGAGAATGTGAGTATTCAGAAGGAGCTCCCTGCTGATAAAGTTGACATCCTCCATGGTCAACCAGTGGAGGAGTATATTGTCAAAGCTGAGCAATGCATCACTCAGGTCATTCAGGATGCAGCTGTGACATATACTGCTGCGCTGGATAAAACCGACACTTGTGGGAAACTGTCGGAAATCCTATCTGTCCATGTTTCCTCAGAGAATATTGAGGAGGCATCCTCTGATCTCTTTGGTGGAATTATTTCCGACCTGCTTGAGGTATATGAGGTCAATAAGGCCTCCAAGCGTACGAAATCAGGTCGCAAAATGTTCTGGGTGGAAGTGAGTTCAGGTTCCCAGAAGATTTATACCAAAACCCTGGACAAACTAAGGAAGCTGTTCACCTCCCACCATCTCACTGAGGGAAAAAATACTCCTGTGCAAATCGAGCTTTCTGCAACTGGACTACTTGTAACTGAGGCCACTGTGCAGGAATCTCCTGTAACTGAGGCCACTTTGGCAGTGTCTCCTGTACAGAAGACAGACAGTAAGACCCCTTCTAAGTCCTCAGCCTCAGCCTACCAGCTCACCCTCGACACCTGCACTAAAGGGGTAATCAAACAGGTGATCTCGGTGCTGAGGGTGGACACTTCAAAGGAAAACTGCTCCGCTTCCGTTGGGGAGAGCACGTCAAATTCATCCTTCGACTTCAACCAGAAGTTGGACTCGATAATTTCGAAATTGGAGGACCTCACCATTTCGAGGGATGTGACGTCAGCCGAGATTGCCACACTCACGCGATCTCTTAGTGCAGCCAGCAGAACCTCTAACATTTCTATCCAGAGCTTTCACAGTGCTGAGTTCCGAGCTAAGGCCAAACACATTGTGAATGAGACCATTCTCAGAGCTGCTAGCAAAGCCAGCCATTCTTTGCTACAGAGCATGCCTAGCACCACCTTCTCACACCATGCGGTTTCTACAGCCGAAGATATAGTAAATATTATCATGCAAGACCTTGAAAGTGTATCCCAGTACACTGTGGACGACGCAGACTCCTTCCCACTAGGAGAGAAAAAGCTGGAGTTCCAGCTCAAACCCAGAGTTGTCTTTGACAACTTATTGGATGCTGCTCAAACCATGTACCACAGAGTAAAGGATAGACTGAACATCTTTTTCTCTTTTCCACCAGTGTCAGTCACCACAGCCAAATATGTGCTGGACTCCACCCCTGTGGAGACACTCAGACGTTCTAAGTCCGCTGACACTGCTCTTGTTGAGGACAGGAGCCGCCCTCCGTCTGTGAGAAGTGAGAAGCCTTTGTCAAAAGTCTGTTTGGCTAAAAGGTCTAAAACCCTTCTGTCTTCGAGTGGCTCTTCAACAGACCACCATGTAATTGACACATGCAGTGAGGATGTCACCCTGCCCACCAGGAGTATGTCAGTTGTGAGCAACAACAGTTTGAAGAGAGCCTCTCCTCTCCACGGCAGTGGATTGAGTGAAAGTTGCAAACCTCTTGTGGCTCTAAAAGACGTAACAGTGGCAGTCAGCCAAGAAGGCTTTAGCAAAACTGCAAAGAAGACGCTCAGCTTGATCCTAAATGTGATCAAGTGTAGAGTGGCCAACTCTGAGAGTTCATCTGTTGGGCAGATTGCAAGTGAGGAGTGTCTGATAGCCACTAACATGTTAGACTCTGTACTGGAGAGCCTTGACCAGTTGCCTGACATGAGCGCTGCCGATGAGATCACAAGGACAGAATCCCATACCTCTATCGCAATGGACGAGACAGGTTCACGGTCAATGCTTGTGAGCCAACAAGAAATAAACATATCTGACACCAATATCATAGTGAAAACTATAATGGACACATTGAAGACGGACGACCCAGAGATGACTTCAGCAGAAGAACATCTGGATAGGCTCCTGTCAGTTGAAGCCCTTCAAGGTGCATCTGGCAACCTGATCGCAAAGGTCCATGGTCTCATTCAGGAGATAACCATAAACCGTCAGCTTCAATCCATGGTTGGCCACAGAAGCCTCTCTCAACCAGCGCTGCCTAAACCAGCCCTGAGGAAGCTGTCAAAGGACGATGCCTCAGAGCTCATTTACAACTTTGCCCAGACTTCTGTTAGGAGACTCCTGGGGCAGTGTATGGGAAGGCCTTTGCCACCATCAGCTGAAATGGTTTTGGATCAGGTCATCAAGTTGATGACAGACGTGGTGATGGACAGCCTGACTTATGTGTCCAAGTCTACAATGGAGGATGGTAAGTGAAAGTACCTCTTTTCATCTGCATAGGACTTAATTGTAACATGATGCTCAATACATTGCGTTTTATGATGTAAAATTCACTGGTTGTGTCCAAAATGGCACCTTCTTCCATATTTAGTGCACTACTTTTGACCAGACCCTATGGGTCCTGGTCAAAAGTAGTGCACTATAAAGTGAAGAGAATGCCATTTGGGATGCAGTGACTGACTTCAATGGCTGCGTCCTCTTCTCCCAGTTATTGTACACAGGTCGGTCACACTAGCGTGCTCTTCTCACTCAGACACCAGCAATGCCACAAGTGACATCACTCATGGTGTTGTAGCTGACCTTAATGCTACTGAGGAATTCCCTGCCAGGAGCCTTAGCCCGGCTGATGTAAAGGCTGACGGCATGGCCCGCCTTCCCTCTGCCAGAGGGGAAGAGACTAAGAAGAACAGGAAGTGGCGTTTCCTACCGAAAATGCATAAGTTTCCAAAGATCATGATTAAGGTAGGGTGCTCTGTGTTTTGAGATTACATCTGTAAGGCAGGGCTGAATTTTACCCTACAGATTCACTACACCCCTATTGTCTCTCAGCATTAGAACAATACTGTTGTCATTGTCTTTAGGAGGTTGAGTGAGGACGCTGTAATGCAATCCTAATACACATGGGAGAGAGTCAATGGCTATGTCCCAAATGGCACCCTATTCCCTATATAGTGCACTACTTTTTACCAGCGCTCTATGGGCCCTTTTCAAAAGTAGTGCCTTACGTAGCGAATAGGGTGCCTTTTGGGATGCACACTCTGTATTTTACACAGGCTCAGTTGTCCTGATGTGTTTTGTCAACAGCTGTTCAAGACAAAAGGGGAACCGAAGAGCCACCCTAAACAGGATGCACTGCCTACCAAACGTCTCAGAGAGACTCATATTTCACAGGGTAAGTGATAAGCATCGATAATGTCATATTGATGTATCACCCTATGACAAGCTTGTTAAAACAGTGACAACAGATACAGGCAGACCGACGGACAGACAGGCAGACGGACAGGCAGGCAGACAGACAGACAGGCAGGCAGGCAGGCAGACGGACAGGCAGACAGACAGACAGACAGACAGACAGACAGACAGACAGACAGACAGACAGACAGACAGACAGACAGACAGACAGACAGGCAGACAGACAGACAGACAGGCAGACGGACAGGCAGGCAGACGGACAGGCAGGCAGACAGACAGACAGACAGGCAGACAGGCAGACAGACGGACAGGCAGACGGACGGGCAGGCAGACAGACAGACAGGCAGGCAGGCAGACGGACAGGCAGGCAGACGGACAGGCAGGCAGACAGGCAGGCAGGCAGGCAGGCAGACGGACAGGCAGGCAGACGGACAGACACAAACACACACATTCATTTTCTGATTATGAAATGTTCTTATGACAGATGCTGAGTGTGAGGTTCCAGAGGTTCCATCCACTTCCCCTCCCAAGGAGGACCTGACAACCACACCGGCCCCTGCTCCCCAGGAGTCCCAGTCCCGTAAACGCCCACTCATAGTCAGGGTGTTACACGCTCTCTCCAGAGCCATCTCCAAACCATTCAGAGGAGCTTCTGGGAAGAAGAATTAGCCAAATGCCTGATTTTATTAATATTATATTTTAATCAGAGCCTTTATTTAATAAAACATTACTGCATTGATTTCTGTCTATAGTAGTCTTCATGTATGTGCAAGATAACGGTAAAGTACTTCAAACCACATAGTCAAAAGTATTCATAGTGAAGTACCGTTTATGATTATTGATTGTGGAAATACACATAATACAGAAAAGTTGTTGTCACATACAAAGACAGACATAAAGGAGAACTCCGTAGACCAGTCACATTCTCAAGCCATAACTAAATCCATGAATGGATCTCCTATAAGATGACAGGAGAACATTTGTAACACTTTCTATGAATCCAGGCTCTGTCGCAGCCGGCCGCGACCGGGAGACTCATGGGCGACGCACAATTGGCCCAGCGACGTCCAGGGTAGGGGAGGGAATGGCCGGCAGGGATGTAGCTCAGTTGATAGAGCATGGCGTTTGCAAGCAAAACCTCAAGACTTCCTTAGTATTTGATTTTGTGCACCAGCTGTTGTTTACAAATATACACAGACCGCCACCCCTTGTCTTACCGGAGTCAGCCGCTCTTTCCTGCCGATGTAGCGTATATCCCGTCAGCTGTATGTTGTCCATGTCGTCGTTCAGCCACGACTTGGTGAAACATAAGATATTACAGTTTTTAATGTCCCGTTGGTAGGATAACCGTAATCGTAGGTCTTCTAATTTATTTTCAAATGATTGAACATTGGCTAATAGGATTGATTGAAGAGGCAGTTTACTTGCTCGCCGTCGGATTCTTACAAGGCACCCTGACCTACGTCCACGATATCTCCGTCTCTTTCTCCTGCGAATGACGGGGATTTGGTCCTTGTCGGGTGTCTGTAGGATATCCTTCGCGTCCGACTCGTTGAAGAAAAAATCTTCGTCCAATATGAGGTGAGTAATCGCTATCCTGATATCCAGAAGCTCTTTCTGGTTATAAGAGACGATGACAGAAACATTATGTACAGAATAAATTACAAATAACGCGAAAAAACACACATTATAGTACAATTGGTTAGAGGGCTGTAAAACGGCAGCCATCTTCTCCGGCGCCATCTCCCCAGATGCCTTTAAACAGCTTGGAAAATCACCCCCACAGCATGATGCTGCCACCCCCGTGCTTCACGGTTGGGAGGGTGATCTTCGACTTGCAAGCAACCCCCTTTTTCCTCCAAACATAACAATGGTCATTATGGCCAAACAGTTCTATTTTTGTTTCATCAGACCAGAGGACATTTCTCCAAAAAGTACGATCTTTGTCCCCATATGCAGTTGCAAACCGTAGTCTGGCTTTTCTATGGCGGTTTTGGAGCAGTGGCTTCTTCCTTGCTGATTGACCTTTCAGTACCTTTTGTACCTGTTTCCTCCAGCATCTTCACAAGGTCCTTTACTGTTGTTCTGGGATTTATTTGCATTTTTCGCACCAAAGTACGTTCATCTCTAGGAGACAGAACGCGTCTCCTTCCTGAGCGGTATGACGGCTGCGTGGTCCCATGGTGTTTATACTTACGTACTATTGTTTGTACAGATGAACGTGGTACCTTCAGATGTTTGGAAATTGCTCCCAAGGATGAACCATACTTGTGTACGTCTACACATTTTTTTTGGCTGATTTCTTTTGATTTTCCCATGATGTCAAGCAAAGTGGCACAGAGTTTGAAGGTAGGCCTGGAAATATATCCACAGGTACACCTCCAATTGACTCAAACAATGTCAATTAGCCTATCAGAAGCGTCTAAAGCCATTTTCTGGAATTTTCCAAGCTGTTTAAAGGCACAATCAACTTAGTGTATGTAAACTTCTGACCAACTGGAATTGTGATACAGTGAATTATAAGTGAAATAATCAGTCTGTAAACAATTGTTGGAAAAATTACTTGTGTCATGCACAAATTAGATGTCCTAACCGACTTGCCAAAACTATAGTTTGTTAACATGAAATTTGTGGAGTTGTTGAAAAACGAGTTTTAATGACTCCAACCTAAGTGTATGTCAACTTCCGACTTCAACTGTATGTCTCCTTTACTATGTGACTAGCTCTCAGCACGTCTCAGATATCACTGGGGTAATAGAATAGGACTACACTACAAAAAGACTGAAAAGGAAATTGAAAGTGATGTCAGACAGATGACAGGAGGGATATTGTAAAGACATCAGCTCTGGGATACAAAGTCTCATCTTCTCAGAACTGGAGTCATAATATTTCACTTTACTGCTGAGGGTGCAGAGTGTTAAACACACACGCACGCACGCACGCACGCACGCACGGACGGACGGACGGGCGGACGGACGGGCGGGCGGGCGGGCGGACGGACGGACGGACGGACGGACGGACCACCAGTCAGAGACCACTATGATGACACAACAAATGATGACCACCAATCAGAGACCTCTATGATGACACACCAAATGATGACCACCAATCAGAGACCTCTATGATGACACACCAAATGATGACCACCAATCAGAGACCACTATGATGACACACCAAATGATGACCACCAATCAGAGACCACTATGATGACACACCAAATGATGACCACCAATCAGAGACCACTATGATGACACACCAAATGATGACCACCAATCAGAGACCACTATGATGACACACCAAATGATGACCACCAATCAGAGACCACTATGATGACACACCAAATGATGACCACCAATCAGAGACCACTATGATGACACACCAAATGCGTTTGATGGATCCTTTTTGTGTTCTTCTAATGCCTCTTAAGGGGACAGTAATCAAAATGTAACTGAAAGTAATCAGATTACATTACTGAGTTTGGGTAATCCAAAAGTTACGTTACTGATTACAATTTTGGACAGGCAACAAGTAACTGACATCATCTTCTGCACATCTATCACTCCAGTGTTAATACTAAATTGTAATTATTTTGCACTATGGCCTATTTATTGCCTTACCTCCATAACTTACTACATTTGCACACACTGTATATAGCTTTTCTATTGTGTTATTGACTGTACATTTTGTTTATCCCATATGTAACTCTGTGTTGTTGTTGTTTTTATCGCACTGCTTTGCTTTATCTTGGCCAGGTCGCAGTTGTAAATGAGAACTTGTTCTCAACTGGCTTACCTGGTTAAATAAAGGTGAAATAAAACAAAAAAAAACTGTAACACACACTATATTACAAACAAACACGATGAAACACTGCCACCTAGTGCTCATTAAACAGTTTAGTGGTATGAACAGACGCACTCTTGAACCATTCTATTGTCTGGTATGGACTTTAATCTATGGATTAATCTAAAATCCAAAATCAATGTGTAATCTATGGATAAAGATCAAGTTTGAGTAAGATAGTATCTCTCTCTCTCTCTCTCTCTCTCTCTCTCTCTCTCTCTCTCTCTCTCTCTCTCTCTCTCTCTCTCACTCTCTCTCTCTCCAGTCTATCTCTCTCCAGTCTATCTCTCTCCAGTCTCTAGAGAGAGAGAGAGAGAGAGAGAGAGACTGGAGAGATAGAGACTGGAGAGAGAGACAGAGAGAGAGAGAGAGAAAAAGAGAGAGAGAGAGAGAGAGAGAGATGGCGAGAGAGAGAGAAAGAGAGAAAGAGAGAGAGAGATGGCGATTGAGAGAGAGAGAGAGAGAGAGAGAGAGAGAGAGAGAGAGAGAGAGGGGAGAGGGAGAGGGAGAGGGAGAGGGAGAGGGAGAGGGAGAGGGAGAGAGAGAGAGAGAGATGGCAAGAGAGAGAGAGAGAGATACTATTCAAAAAATTTCAAATAGAGCAGCAGCTAATGAAAAAATGAGTTTTTAGAGTGAAGTACATCGGAAAAAAACCAAAAGAAAACTGCAAGACTGAATAAGAGACAAAACAAGCAACAAACAAAGAAGAAAGGCTTTTGAAAAAGTAACTATTTTTCATAAAACTGTAGTTATCTTAGCTAGCTGAATTGTTTACCAGTTGCTAAGCAGTTGCTAGGGACTCTCCTGGAAGAAGCTAGCTAGCTAACAAAGAATATCTAGTTAACTGAAGAAAAGAAAGACAAAATAAGACAAAATAAGGACAGAAGACAAATGACATCAAAGTAAAACAGTCCTCTAAAAGACACAAGAGAGAATAATACAAGAAACAACGCTTCTATTGCAACATTGTGTGAAATTGTTTACCCACCAGACATCCAGACGGAGAAAGCTAAGAAAAGTTTCAAAGGTTTGATGATGGAACAGAACCATGAATGCCTGTTTGCAGATCTTACCAGTTGCAAAACAAGAGCAAATGTAATATTTAATACCAAACAAGGGCACATATGAAAAAGGGTTATTTGCAACAATTTCCCTTTCTCAAAAAAGAGAGGCATCAGCCAAGGATGTCAGATCAGCATTTTTGAAGAAGCTGACAAGAGCAACACGTATTAAACAGTAAACTTATATAATAATGGAACTGTATTGATACAAGGCAATGATTCAAGCCTCCAGGATTTTGAGAATATGTTTGCTACCCTAAAAGCAGAAGCTAAACTCATCTCAGAAACTGAGGAAAAAGTCAATGAGGGAGATGGAGAAAAGCAGGCCCCAACGGTCTCTGTGACACAGCAAGAAGCCCTCAGTGTCCCTCTACCTACCTCACCTGCAGCAGACAAAGCCAAGGACATGCCTACGACACCAAGAACACCTGCTATGCAATGTTTCCACAACACCCTCTCTCTAATTGAAGCAGAGGTCATATAATTCAAAGAGAGGGAGGAGGACACTGTCCAGAAACTAAAAGAAGAGATGAAACAGTTCAATCAGACAAATGATGACCTCAGAGACCATCTGAGCACAACAAGAAAGGAGCTAGAACAAAGAGAGAGGTACATTGAGACCCTCAACCAGCAGCTAGTCAATATGTCCTCTGCATCTAGAGAACATGTCCACCAGCCTGGTACAACACAAGCAGAACCTGAGACCAGCATGGCCTCCACCACACAGCCTGATGACACTGCACCCGCCTACCAGTCTGCTCCAGTCCAGATCAGCCAACCAGCATCCCACTCTGCTCTAGCCCAGGTCAGCCTACCTGCTTCCCAGTCTGCTCCAGCACAGTGTGCTCCAACCCAGGTCAGCCAACCAGCAAACCAGTCTGCTCCAACCCAGGTCAGCCAACCAGCCACCCAGTCTGCTCCAGCCCAGGTCAGCCAACCAGCCTCCCAGTCTGCTCCAGCCCAGGTCAGAATACCAGTCTCCCAGTCTGCTCCAGCCCAGGTCAGAATACCAGTCTCCCAGTCTGCTCCACCCAGACAGTCACCCACAACTGCAATCATTATTGATTCAAATGGGAAGTTCTTAGTCCAGGAAAGATTATTCCCTAGACACCAGGTGTATAAGTTCTGGTGTCCTACAACTGAGAGTGCAATGCAGCTACTCAGTCAGACCAGGATTGACACCCCCGACAACGTCATCATCCACACTTCCCAGGAAAGTTGATCGAAAAAATAAATCAACAGATCACTGTGGACTGTGCCTCACTGCTCAACGGCTCACCACCCCACTCTGACATGTGAACATTTATACGATAATGTACATCTTGATCAGGACAGTATCAGAACCTTTGCCAAAGACCTAAAGGATGCAACACTTGGCAGGGACCCACACACCCATCACCTCAGCAACAGAGCCCCCCCCCCTCCCCCCGCCCCACCTTCTGAAACAACAGTACCCCCACCATCCCCAAGAGAGAATAGCCAGACACGGCTTATTACAGCACAGCTCTACAAGACCAGGCCCAACACAGCACAGATTTACCAGACCAGACCCGCCTCAGGACAGCACGACCAGACCCGTCCCATCACAACACAGCTCTACTAGACCTGGCCCATCACAACACAGCTCTACTAGACCCGGCCCATCACAACACAGCTCTACTAGACCTGGCCCATCACAACACAGCACTGCCCACTACTCCAGGGTCGGGCAGAACACTGTCCTTCAGAGAAGTACACCACATGATGCAGTCCACACCATGTATCATTCAGATCATCAGCCTACATATGCTGAGGTAACCTCTGGCAAAAGACACCTAGAACTATCAGAGATTGGAGAGGTGCGCCAACTACTGCATCTAATATGCATACTACTGGGATAAACAGACCCTTTCATTCACACGCACGCACACACGCACACACACAGACACAGGGTTGCAGATTGCTTTGTACTTATTTTTTGGGCCATTCTTATTAATTTGTTTACAACTATCCTTTATTTTAATGCCACTGGTATTTTAATAATAGTGATGTGTAATGGTGTGTGTGTGTGTATGTGTATATGTCACGTTCGTCGAGGAGTGAAGGAGACCAAGGCGCAGCGAGTGAAAAGAACATGTTGACTTTATTTACTTAAAGCAACCAAAAACAACAAACCAAAGCGACGAATGTGAAGTCCAACAGTACAAATACTGAAAACGGAACAAAAACCCACAACCCTCATGAGAACACAAACAGTTTAAATATGGCTCCCAATCAGAGATAACGAGCCGACAGCTGACACTCGTTACCTCCGATTGGGAGTCACACGACACCACAATTAACTCACCCAAAACACAACCAAACGAATACACCCTATACAACAAAACCCCACAACAAAACCCCACAAAACAAATACACCCTGGCTCAAATACAAAAGTCCCGGAGCCAGAGTGTCACAGTACCCCCCCCTAAAGGTGCGCACTCCGGGCGCACCAGCATACAGTCTAGGGGAGGGTCTGGGTGGGCGTCTGTCCACGGTGGCGGTTCTGGCCCTGGTCGTGGTCCCCACCCCACCTTAGTCACCACCCGCTTCCATAGCCTCCTCCACATGACCACCCTCCAACTTACCCCACCTGGATTTAGGGGCAGCACCGGGCTAAGGGACAGCACCTGGCTAAGGGGCAGCACCGGACTAAGGGACAGCATCGGGCTAAGGGACAGCCCCGGACTCGATGGCGGATCCTGGCTGGCTGGCTCTGGCGGATCCTGGCTGGACGGCTCTGGCGGATCCTGGCTGGACGGCTCATGGCTGGCTGAAAGATCTGGCTGCTCATGGCTGGCTGACGGATCTGGCTGCTCATGGCTGGCTGACGGATCTGGCTGCTCATGGCTGGCTGACGGATCTGGCTGCTCATGGCTGGCCGACGGATCTGGCTGCTCGTGGCTGGCCGACGGATCTGGCTGCTCATGGCTGGCTGAAGGATCTGGCTGCTCATGGCTGGCTGACGGATCTGGCTGCTCATGGCCGGCGGAAGGCTCTGGCTGATCCTGTCTGGCGGAAGGCTCTGGCTGATCCTGTCTGGCGGAAGGCTCTAGCGGCTCCGGTCTGGCGGACGGCTCTGACGGCTCATGGCAGACGGGCGGCTTAAGCGCCTTTGGGCAGACGGGCAGTTCAGGCCCCGTAGGGCAGACGGCAGACTCTGGCCGTCTGAGGCGCACCGTAGGCCTGATGCGTGGTGCCGGAACTGGAGGTACCGGGCTGAGGACACGCATCTCCGGGCTAGTGCGGGGAGAAGCAACAGGGCATGCTGGACCCTGGGAACGCACATAAAGCCTAGTGCGGAGAGCCGGAACAGGGCATGCTGGACCCTGGGGACTCACATAAGGCCTAGTGCGGAGAGCAGCAACAGGGCATGCTGGACCCTGGGGACGCACATAAGGGCTAGTGCGGAGAGCCGGAACAGGGCATGCTGGACCCTGGGGACTCACATAAGGCCTAGTGCGGAGAGAAGCAACAGGGCATGCTGGACCCTGGGAACGCACATAAAGCCTAGTGCGGAGAGCCGGAACAGGGCATGCTGGACCCTGGGGACTCACATAAGGCCTAGTGCGGAGAGCAGCAACAGGACGCACAGGGCTCGGGGGACACACAGGAGGCTTGGTGCGTGGTGTAGGCACTGGTGGGAAAAGGCTGGAGACACGCACCATACAGCTAGTGCGTGGAGGAGACACAGGGCTCTGCAGACGTACAGGAAGCCTAGTGCGTGGTGTAGGCACTGGTGGTACTGGGCTGGAGCGGGGAGGTGGCGCCGGAAATACCGGACCGTGCAGGCTTACTGGCCCCCTTGAGCACTGAGCCTGCCCAACCTTACCCGGGTTGATGCTCCCCGTCGCCCGACCAGTACGGGGAGGTGGAATAACCCGCACCGGCCTATGTGGGCGAACCGGGGACACCATGCGTAAGGCTGGTGCCATGTAAGCCGGCCCGAGGAGACGCACTGGTGGCCAGATGCGTTGGGCCGGCTTCATGACATCCGGCTCAACGCTCAATCTAGCCCGGCCGATACGTGAAGCTGGAATGTACCGAACCGGGCTATGCCTGCGTACAGGAGACACCATGCGCTCTACTGCGTAACACGGTGTCTGCCCGTACTCTCGCTCTCCACGGTAAGTCCAGGGAGTAGGCGCAGGTCTCCTACCTGATTTCGCCACACTCCCTTTTAGCCCCCCCCCAAGAAATGTTTGGGTAGTACCCACGGGCTTCCAGCCTTGACTCCGTGCTGCCTCCTCATACCGCCTCCTCTCGGCTTTAGCTGCCTCCAGCTCTTCACGAGGGCGGCGATATTCTCCCGGTTGTGCCCAAGGACCCTTTCCATCCAGAATCTCCTCCCATGTCCATGAATCCTTGATAGGCGTCCATAAATCCTGTTGCCGCTTGACACGCTGCTTGGTCCTTTTATGGTGGGTTTTTCTGTCACGTTCGTCGAGGAGTGAAGGAGACCAAGGCGCAGCGAGTGAAAAGAACATGTTGACTTTATTTACTTAAAGCAACCAAAAACAACAAACCAAAGCGACGAATGTGAAGTCCAACAGTACAAATACTGAAAACGGAACAAAAACCCACAACCCTCATGAGAACACAAACAGTTTAAATATGGCTCCCAATCAGAGATAACGAGCCGACAGCTGACACTCGTTACCTCCGATTGGGAGTCACACGACACCACAATTAACTCACCCAAAACACAACCAAACGAATACACCCTATACAACAAAACCCCACAACAAAACCCCACAAAACAAATACACCCTGGCTCAAATACAAAAGTCCCGGAGCCAGAGTGTCACAGTATATGTATGTATATATGTGTATGTGTATATATGTATGTATATATATATGTGTATGTGTATATGTATGTATGTACAGTGGGGGAAAAAAGTATTTAGTCAGCCACCAATTGTGCAAGTTCTCCCACTTAAAAAGATGAGAGAGGCCTGTAATTTTCATCATAGGTACACGTCAACTATGACAGACAAAATGAGAAAAAAAATCCAGAAAATCACATTGTAGGATTTTTAATGAATTTATTTGCAAATTATGGTGGAAAATAAGTATTTGGTCAATAACAAAAGTTTCTCAATACTTTGTTATATACCCTTTGTTGGCAATGACACAGGTCAAACGTTTTCTGTAAGTCTTCACAAGGTTTTCACACACTGTTGCTGGTATTTTGGCCCATTCCTCCATGCAGATCTCCTCTAGAGCAGTGATGTTTTGGGGCTGTCGCTGGGCAACACGGACTTTCAACTCCCTCCAAAGATTTTCTATGGGGTTGAGATCTGGAGACTGGCTAGGCCACTCCAGGACCTTGAAATGCTTCTTACGAAGCCACTCCTTCGTTGCCCAGGCGGTGTGTTTGGGATCATTGTCATGCTGAAAGACCCAGCCACGTTTCATCTTCAATGCCCTTGCTGATGGAAGGAGGTTTTCACTCAAAATCTCACGATACATGGCCCCATTCATTCTTTCCTTTACACGGATCAGTCGTCCTGGTCCCTTTGCAGAAAAACAGCCCCAAAGCATGATGTTTCCACCCCCATGCTTCACAGTAGGTATGGTGTTCTTTGGATGCAACTCAGCATTCTTTGTCCTCCAAACACGACGAGTTGAGTTTTTACCAAAAAGTTATATTTTGGTTTCATCTGACCATATGACATTCTCCCAATCCTCTTCTGGATCATCCAAATGCACTCTAGCAAACTTCAGACGGGCCTGGATATGTACTGGCTTAAGCAGGGGGACACATCTCGCACTGCAGGATTTGAGTCCCTGGCGGCGTAGTGTGTTACTGATGGTAGGCTTTGTTACTTTGGTCCCAGCTCTCTGCAGGTCATTCACTAGGTCCCCCCGTGTGGTTCTGGGATTTTTGCTCACCGTTCTTGTGATCATTTTGACCCCACGGGGTGAGATCTTGCGTGGAGCCCCATATCGAGGGAGATTATCAGTGGTCTTGTATGTCTTCCATTTCCTAATAATTGCTCCCACAGTTGATTTCTTCAAACCAAGCTGCTTACCTATTGCAGATTCAGTCTTCCCAGCCTGGTGCAGGTCTACAATTTTGTTTCTGGTGTCCTTTGACAGCTCTTTGGTCTTGGCCATAGTGGAGTTTGGAGTGTGACTGTTTGAGGTTGTGGACAGGTGTCTTTTATACTGATAACAAGTTCAAACAGGTTCCATTAATACAGGTAACGAGTGGAGGACAGAGGAGCCTTAGTTAGTTAATCATTAGTCTAACAGTTGTTTTTCATTTTATTGTTTTCATTTATTTTATTTCTCACATTAAACAGACATTTGAGAAGGATTTGAGAAGAGAATTGCTTGCAGTTGTACCTATGACACACAGACACACTAAAGCTGTACAGTGTAGTTAGAAAAGTCAGTTTACATTATTTGCAGATGTGTTCCCTTTTATTTACAAATCGAAAAATGTAACATTTGAAATGAATGTGACAGAACAGTTAAGCCAAGAGTTCCTGTGGGAGTCTTCTCCTTCAGTCTTTTTGCCTCCTATGCCTCGTTTCCCATTAGATGGGATTTTCCCAATGCCAACTTCACCTGAGACAGCCACTATCCAGTGTCATGTGTTGCTGAATTACAGATCTCGCTATCCCAATGTCGCTGCTGTCCATGGTGCTGAAATATCCAATCTCGGCTATTTGCATACATAGGACCATCCACACTTGACATCACACACACAAGTTAATGCTTTTTCTCTCACACACTTTTGAACATTGCACAACCTGCAACAAGACACTGAAACAACACTTAATTTCAAGTTTGTTTTTTTCTGAATAAGATGAAATCAATGTGTGGAAGGAGATTGGACAATGTATAGGCATTCCCTATAGCTGTTTTTGACTGGAGCATGATCCGATTGCTTTGTTTGAGCCAGAATGGAAATTTGGTCTGAGAAACGACGCCCATTTTAGCATGACTATTTCAGACAAAATTAACTTTATGTTATATGTAAAAATATAAATAAGGCAATGTTTATATGTCACGCCCTGGCTCTGGGGACTATGTTATGTTGAGCCAGGGTGTGTAAGTCTATGTTTGTATATCTATGTTGGCCTGAGTGACTCCCAATCAGAGGCAACGAGTGTCAGCTGGTTGTCTCTGACTGGGAGCCATATTTAACTATCGGTCTTTTCACTTTGTGTTGTGGTTTCTTGTTCCGTTAAGGTTTGTTCGTGTTGTAACCTTAGACGTCACGCATCGTTGGTTATTGTTTTGATCGTGTTGATCAGTTAATAAATATATATTATGTTCACCTTCAACGCTGCGCATTGGTCCTCTCTCGTAGACGAGCGTGACATTATATGACCCCCTTTCAAACAGTCACTTATTTATCACTTTCTTGCAGATATACAGTGCATTCAGAAAGTATTCATACCCCTTAACTTATTCCACATGTTGCTTTCTTACAGCCTGAATTCAAAATGGATTCAATTATAACATTTTCTCTCACGCAGCTACACACAATACCCCATAATGACAAATTGAAAACACGCTTTTGAAATTTTTGCAAATGTATTGGAAATTACATACAGAAATATCTCATTTACATAAGTATTCCCACCCCTGAGTCGATTAAAGCTGTGTCTTACTTGATAAATCTCCAAGAGCTTTGCACAACTGGATTGTAAAATATATGCATTATACTATATATAGACAGACATTTTTTTTTTGCCATAGGTTTTCAAGCCGAATTAAGTCAAAACTGTAACTAAGCCACTCAGAAACATTCAATGTCGTCTTGGTAAGCAACTCCAGTGAATATTTGGCCTTGTGTTTTAGGTTATTGTCCTGCTGAAGAGGGAATTTGTCTCCCAGTGTCTGTTGGAAAGCAGACTGAACCAGGTTTTCCTCTAGGAATCTGCCTGTACTTAGCTCTATGCCGTTTATTTTTATCCTAAAAAAGTATCTAGTCCTTGCCAATGACATGCATACCCATAACATGATGCAGCCACCACCATGCTTGGAAATATGAAGAGTGGTACTCAGTGATGTGTTGTGTTGGATTTGCCCCAAACATTAGGCTTTGTATTCAGGGCATTAAGTTCATTTCTTTGCCACATTATTTGCAGTTTTACTTTAGTGCCTTATTGCAAACACAATGCATGTACAGGTTTCCTTCTTTTACATTTACATTTTAGTCATTTAGCAGACGCTCTTATCCAGAGCGACTTACAGTTAGTGAGTGCATACTCTGTCAATTAGGTTAGTATTGTGGAGTAACTACAATGTTGATGATTCATCCTCAGTTTTCTCCTATCAAAGCATTAAACTTTCTAACTGTTTTAAAGTCACAATTGGCCTCATGGTGAAATCCCTGAGCGTTTTCCTTCCTCTCTGGCAGCTGAGTTAGGATGGACACCTGTATTTTTGTGGTGACTGGGTGTATTGATACACCATCCAAAGCATAATTAATAACTTCACCATGCTCAAAGGAATATTCAATGTCTGCTTTATTTGTACCCATCTACCAAAAGGTGCCCTTCTTTGCGAGGCATTGGAAAACCTCCCTGGTCTTCATGGTTGAATCTATGTTTGAAATTCACTGCTCGACTGAGGGACCTAATAGATCATTGCATGTGTGGGGTACAGAGATTATGTATTCGTTCAAAAATCACTATTATTGCACACATAGTGAGTACATCTAACTGATTATGTGACTTGTTAAGCACATTTTTACTCCTGAGCTTATTTACACTTGCCATAACAAAGGGGTTGAAAACGAATTGATTAGATTACTAGATACTAGACTCTGTCAATATGTTTTTGGAAGTGGCTCTGCATTTCTTGCATACATATCATATTTATGTAAGGATTATGATGACTTTCTAAAAGGACAAAGCTGTTTATGTGTGTTCCCTTGTCTCCACTGTCACCACATCCCTCGATGCGTGCAAACAGAGCATCTATATCAGGGATGGGCAACTCCAGTCCTCGGGACCTGATTGGTGTTACACTTTTTCCCCAGCCCCAGCTAACACGTTTGACTCTAATAATCAAGTGCTCATGGGTTTCAGTTTAGAATGCAATAAGTTTAATCATCTGTGTTTGCTAGGGATGGGGAAAAAGTGTGACACCCCTCCGACCCCCAAGGACTGGAATTGTCCATCCCTGATCTATATGGTACAACCAGTACCAGACCTTAATGAATGTGTCTGTTTTGAATATTCACGGAGACAGAATGATGTGGTTGATAGCAGAGACGTCATGCCCAAAGGGGGCACAGGGTCACTTGCCCCCTCAGATTTGTGATGTTTAAATTTGTCTTGTTATATTTTCTCTGTCATACTACTAACCATGAAGTTGGCTTTAGCTAGCCCAGATAGGATCCCAATCTCCCAACCTAATAACTACACTGAACAAAAATATAAACGCAACATGTAAAGTGTTGGTCCCATGTTTCATGAGCTGAAATAAAAATCCCAGAAATGTTCCATTTGCACAAAAAGCTTATTTCTCTCAAATTGTGTACACACATTTGTTTACATCCCTGTAAGCAAGCATTTCTCCTTTGCCAAGATAATCCATCCACCTGACAAATATGGCATATCAAGAAGCTGATTAAACAGCATGATAATTACACAGGTGCACCTTGTGCTGAGGACAATAAAATGGCACTCTAAAATGTGCAAAATGTTTTGTCACACAACACAATGCACAGATGTTTCAAGTTTTGAGGCAGCGTGCAATTGGCTTACAGACTGCAGGAATGTCCACCAGAGCTGTTGCCAGATACGTTTATGTTAATTTCTCAACCATAAGCCAAGGCGGCTTTAGAGAATTTGGCAGTACTTCTAACTGGCCTCACGACTTCAGACCACTTGTAAAGCAGCGTATGGGCGAGCTGTTGGCTGATGTCAACGTTGTGAATGCTCCATGGTGGCAGTGGGGTTATGGTATGGGCAGGCATAAGCTACGGACAATGAACACAATTGCATTTTATCGATGACAATTTGAATGCACAGAGATACCGTGGGATAGTGTACGTGCACAAAGTGAGTTTGTAACATGTATATCATTCTTGCTTGTTGTTCTTTATAGTTACTACCATTGCCTATTGTAAGTTGCCTCTCTGTGTTTTACTGTGTTGTGTAATACTCCGCAGGTAGCATTATGCCATTAATACAGCCCTTCCTTTGTTAATAGCGTTGTTGCTCTACTTGTGCTATCAGTTATTGTGCATATTCATTACCCCTGTTATCTGTCCATTACAGGACCACTATCATTCCACTACCTTTCCATGTCCATTTCATCCGTGTGTGTCAATAAAGTATCCTTGGATGTAACTCTGAGGTTGCCTTATTCCCCTCTTACCGAGGGAGGTGAAAGCGCAACCTGGTCTCAGAACATTTCAAGGCAAAGGGTGGCTACTTTGAAGAATCTCAAATCTGAAATATATTTTGATATGTGTAACACGTTTTTGGTTACTACATGATGCCATATGTGTTATTTAATAGTTTTGAAGACTTCACTATTATTCTACAATGTAGAAAATACACAAGACACAGAGGAGGAGAAACTATCCAACACCCTGGGAGAGAGAACGAGTGACCTCAGTCGAACTCATAGCCAGAAAGATGGGTTAGATACAGGAGAGGAGGAGGTTACCCCGAATGCCATCACCCCTGCTCCTGTGATCAGGCCAACGGGCAGGCGGAGCGAGAGGTCATAGTGATAGTGATTCACACCCAGAGAGAGACAGACAACCCATACAACCTCTTGGCTGAGATTAACCACACAGAGGTAGAGGTAGAGGGCCTTCAGGGCAAGCCAGTCAGTCTGCCTGCTCTGATCCTCAAGTCAATTGTATTTAAATTCATATTCATTAAAGATTTTTAGTCAAGACTTGAAAAGTGCCATTTATTTCAAATGATAATTATTCAGTGTCTGCAACCCTCAAGAACCAGGGTGAGTCTGGGTCCCCCTTTAACTGGGCAAACACAACTTGCATATCGTCATAGACTAGGCGGAAACGTTCATCTTTTAACTTTGCTTAAATAAAACAATGCATTTTTCATAGTGAGCAAGAGTTTTCTATGATGATTAAAGTTTTTTGGTCGCGCCCTCCACTTTTTTGTCAAATAATACATCTAAAAAAAATGTAATAAGTTAATTATTAAAAGCATTAAAATTGGGATTGGGATGTTTCCCACTTATTTATACAACCTACTCCACAAAGTTTAGAGAAATGTTCTGAAATTAATTAAGAATTAAACAGAAGAAAATCAGAATTGAAGGCAACTATAATGCAAAGAATTTAATGGTCTATGGTTCAATCCTGTTTCTGGTCTAATGAATAATTAATATTGTTCCTCCTCTTCCTTGTGGCAAGCGCAGCAGCACACTGCCCTCCAAAGCCTGCAAAAAAAACGCCGGACTGCCCCTTTCCTCGCCCTGCATGGAACATCCAGGGTCACCTCCTTGGTGACGTGTGGGGTGACGTCCAGGGTGACCACAGCAACATCCTCTGGAAAGGGACAAAAGTGGGGCAGAATGTAAATAAATGCAAACCGTAGGTTCTAAACACTGGCCAGTTGAATGGGATCTTTTATTTCAGCTCATGAAACATGGGACCAACACTTTACATGTTATCATGATGAACGGCACCTGTCAGAGTGCTTTCTATAAGTCTTACTCACCTGCTTGGATGTCAGATGGCAGAGTGGCGTAGACGGCCACCATGAGAGGCTTTTCTTCAGGTGTGACGTCCGCAACCTCCAAGAGTGAAGAAGCAGGGTATTTATCTGTGTTAGGGGTGAGGTCCAAAACCTCCAGCTGAGAACAAGCCGGATCTGCCTCTGTGTTAGGGGTGATGTCCACAACCTTCAGGTGGGTAGAAGCCGGGTCTGCCTCTGTGTAAGGGGTGATGTCCACAACTTCCAAGTGGGACGAGACGGGTTCTGCCTCTGTGTTAGGTGTGACGAACACAATCTCCAAGTGGGAAGAGACGGGTTCTGCCTCTTTGTTAGGGGTGATTTCCACAACCTCCAGGTGAGAAGTAGCCGGGTCTACCTCTGTATTAGGGGTGATGTCCACAACCTTACGGTGGGAAGAAGCCGGGTCTGCCTCTATGTTAGGGGTGATTTCCACAACTTCCAGCTGGGAATAAGCCGGGTCTGCCTCTGTGTTAAAGGTTATGTCCACAACAACTAGGTGGAAAGAAGCCGGGTCTGCATCTGTGTTAGGGGTGATGTCCACAAACTCCAGGTGGGAAGAAGCAGGATCTGCCTCTGTGTTTGAGGTGATGTCCACAAGCTCCTGGTGGGAAGAAGCCAGGTGTGCCTCTTTGTTAGGAGTGATGTCCACAACCTCCAGTTGGGAAGAAGCAAGGTGTGCCTCTTTGTTAGGGGTGATGTCCACAACCTCCAGGTGAGAAGAAGCCGGGTCTGCCTCTGTGTTTGAGGTGATGTCCACAACCTCCAGGTGGGAAGATGCTGGGTCTGCCTCTGAGTTATGGGAGATGTCCACAAACTCCAGGTGGGAAGAAGCAGGATCTGCCTCTTTGTTTGGGGTGATGTCCACAAGCTCCAGGTGGGAAGATGCCGGGTCTGCCTCTGTGTTAGGGGTGGTTTCCACAACCTCCTGATAGGAAGAAGCCGGGTCTAACTCTGTGTTAGGGGTGATGTCCACAAGCTCCAGGTGGGAAGAAGCCTGGTCTGCATCTGTGTTTGGGGTGACAATTAAAATCCTGATTGGCTTTACTACTACAAGGCACCAGGATGTCATGACAAAAGGCATATGTCAGAGTGTTCTCTATGAGTGCTACTCACCTGCTTGGATGTCAGCTGGTAGTGTGGCGGAGACGGCCACCACTAGGACAGGGGGAACTGGCAGGGTGTCTGCAGTAGGCTGGAAGTAGCTTTTCACCTCGTCCGCCACAAAGGCACAGACAGAGCTCATAAAAAAAGGGGTTGTGAGGTCATCCAGGGAGAAGGACTGGCTGATTCTCCCAAGGATCGACCTCACAGAGTCAAAAGTAGCAGCCCGGGAGAAAGGGGTGTGAGGAGAAGAGGCCTTCAACATGCTGGAGAGCTTCTCCCCTACGGCCACCACCATACTCACAGCCATCCCGCTTAGGAGGATGGGGTGATCTGAATGGCCTTCCTCTGGCTGAAGCCACAGGGCCAGGAGGATCCTGGGCACCAGCTCCACCACCACCTGGGATGGGCTGAGCAGGTTGCTACAGGGCTTATTGGACAGCTTGTCCTGAATGCTCCTCACAGCTCTCTCCATGATGATGTGGACCTTGGGGTCGCTGAAATCAACAAAAAGCAGCAGAGAAAGCTAAACAATGTGCAATGTTCACACAGAGAACACTGCCCTAGTTTTTTTCTGCATAGCTCCAGATGTGTAGATGAATGGAGCAAGCCGTATGCGGGGCAGTACATGGAACTCACATGTCAGCGCCAGCTGGAGAGGTGGGGTGCATAGAGCGGCGGAGCTTGCAGACAGCCTTGTGCTCCATGTCAATCATTTTTAGGCAGGTGTTTACTTCCCAGGTCTGCCGTAGGAAACAGGAAGTCCCATTAGTGTAATTTCACAACAGATATATTCTGCTGTACTAACTAGTTGTTGAAAGGCTAGAAAAGAGCTCACTGACTGATAGTCTAAGTCTCTAACTCTCATTCTCTTACCAGCCGAGCGAGTTCGTTCCCCTCCTCCAGGGTTTCCTTCCACACCCTTCAAATAAAACACAAAGCATTTCAACTTTACTGGCTTCCTATTTATCTGTTGTTTATTTTACCCACACCTCCTGGAGTGCTGCTGGTGACAGAGAATGGCAGTGAAGGTGAGAGCTGACGTGGTACTCACCTCTCCCTAAGGGATTTTTTGCCCTGAGACACCAGCCAGTCGCTCATGTGCTCCATGGTGACATGGGGCGAGACCTGGCCTCGACTCTGGAGCAGCAGATAGTGGACCATGAGCTTCTTCTGCAAGATGAGGTAAGGTGTGAGACCGTGCCACTAAAGACCATATAATGTGCTTTCAGAAAGGCCTCTCGTAACATTTCACAACTGCTCATGTCTCACAATTTGCAAGTGATATTAAGAACTCTTATGACCATCTTCTCTAAACTGTCTTGAAATAAAACTCTTGTTTTGGGATTAAATCTATCTCTTTCTTTCTGTGGTTACTGTTTTTGTGGGATGAATCTTACCTGTTTATTGTAATATGCTTCCTCCCAGCAGGCCTGCAGAGTCTGAAAATAAAGGCTGCTTCTACAGAATTCCTTTGAAGATAATTAAAATAAGTATGCTTTATTAGGTACATTATGCACAGGCATTTACAGTATGCCAAAAGGAATATCTCCTAAAATTACCTTAGTGGGACCATAAGTGAACTCAGGAATGCTCCCAATCCTATCCATGGTCAGAGGGGGACGAAATGCAGCGCTATAAATATACGGGATGCTCTAGAGATAACAGGAATTACTTAAAGTCGCGAATGATCAATGCCTGTGGAATCGTCCAATTTGCTGCGCTGAGAATTGAGTTGTAGGCGATATTTGGTTATGTTTGGCGCAACATACATGTTTACATTCTATTGCCATGGAGAAATTGAGTTTCTAGAACCTGTTTTCTTCTATATCTTTATTTCGTGAAAGATTAAGATCTTTATTTTGTCATAATGTGTATATGAGGACGTTGGAGCCCGTTCCGATTCATGACGCGGTTATCCAGGTGCAAGTTGCATAGACCTACTAATCAAACCTTGGCTTACAAGTTAAATTAAATTAGTATATATGCCTATACAAATCTATTGACCACATCCATTTAAATCAATGATTGTCAATTGAAAATCTGGTTGTTGTGTTATCCTGTTGTGCGTGTCAGGTGTCCTCTTAAGCACGTTATTCCAATATTTCCTAGAATTGACGCAGGTTACACTTTTGCAAAACTACTCGGTTAAAAATAAGAGCATGAATGACAATAAAGGTATGACTTGAATTATATGTGTAGTAGTGTGATGTTGTTCCCCTAGATTATGCACCAAATTGCACACAAGGACAGTTCAAGTAGGCCAGGTCAAGAGGGGATGTTAAAAAGTTAATAATAATAGTAATTCAATGTGGTTTCTTTATTTAATTACAGCTCCATAGCTAATGTTATTTTTTGGTGTACAAACATTTTTGTGTATCTATATTGTTAATACACCTAATTGTAAAAGTTGTGTATATTTTGGTTTGGTCCATCGCGGGTTATCTGTATTTATGTACCCTCTTATTGTTCTCTTTTGCCTGACCTTCAACTAGCAAGGTATGTTGTCCTTGGCGCCGTAATTTGTCAATATAAAACTGTGGTAAAGTTACACAAAGTGCTGTTACGCAACTACAGGTTTTGTTACAATGTGGACAATATAAAGATGTATGTTAACAACTTTCACCGAGCTCGCTAATTAGGGTACCTATTGTAACTCGGGAGTATTTGGGGCAGTGTTTGAGTGAGTGTCTATGTGCTCACGCAGGTGCCCGAGAGCTGTGGCTGCACCAAGGGCTAAACTATTGTGTGTTGTCTCTTCGTGTACAGGTATGTCATTTATTTTGTCAGAATTATGTTGTATATCATTTTACTTGTATTGTATAGTGTGTTGTTAGGCACTGAATGTGTGCATGCAGCACCTGTTCTCTTTTGCCTGACCTTCAACTAGCAAGGTGCCCGAGAGCTGTGGCTGCACCAAGAGCTAACATATTGTGTGTTGTCTCTTCGTGTGCAGGTCGAATAAAAATTATCCAACCATCAGAATTCCAGTTGTGGCAGTGTCCTAATTACGTGACCTGCCGACTGGTCAGCTCAAGCCGACCGCCGGAGCTGTGCATGTGGATGAGGTGCACGACCTGCGCATGTGAATTTGTTGATGGCTTACTGTAAGTGAATATATACTGTAAACAGTGAAAGTGAATGTAGCATATTCATTAGATACAGGTATTCGTGCTTATTTGTATGTTTTGGATGAATTTGTTTATTGCATTTTTTGGGGGGGGTATTTGAATGCACTAAATGCACCCGTGTTATGCTGGGGATTTTAGTGTGGGTAGAGGGAGGGGTGTCCTTCCATTTACACCAATTGTACAGTCAGCTCCTGGGAGTAGAGCGTTTGCTAGTCCTGAGTTTGCAAGCACTGGGAGGGGTAGGCTGTTTGTTCCACCTGACCAGGGTATCCCACCTCTGTCTTTTGATGTACCATCATCCACAGTACTCGGTGATAATGGGACGCCTCCGAGTCAGCTTAGTGACCTTATTAAGCAGATTGGTTCAGAGATAGGAGAATCTATCAGAGCGAGTTTACTGCAGCCTGGGGTTTCAAGTCTTTCTCCTGCCCGTCCCCCTCACCAACCCCAGCAGTTTCCCCTGCCTGAGCAGTGTGGGTCAACCTTTATTGATGCGTCCAAGCTGAATCTGGTTGTGAAGTCAGATGTTAGTGCTCCACCTCTTTTTAGGGGTGATGGCTCAGATAAGTACTCTGTCCTGGAGTGGGAGGAGTTAATGGAAGTCTACCTAGAGAAGAGGGGTTACACTGGGTCTGGGAATGAGATGAGGATTCCTAGTCAATGAACTTGTCATAAATCAACATAGGATAGGCCCTCTTCCCCCCCCCCCCCCCCCCCACAAGACTCATATATATATATATATATATATATATATATATATATATATATATATATATATATAGGAAATGTAAGCAAGGGTTGAGCTTCTTCAGTTTGTGTCACAAAGTGGATAAGTTTCTGTGTCCCTTTCAGAGTGAGTGACACATTTACTTTATATAGTGTACCAAGAGTTGTTCCCTCGCTTACGGCCATACCAGCCTGAATACGCCCGATCTCGTCCGATCTCGGAAGCTAAGCAGGGTTGGGCCTGGTTAGTACTTGGATGGGAGACCGCCTGGGAATACCAGGTGCTGTAAGCTTTTTGTCCCAGTAGAGCGTGCTCTTGTGTCATGGAGCAACTGCCTTTTATTTATCACCCTAATAATATCATGGATTGTTATTGGACTAAATGCAGTTTGTGTGCTGCCCTGCCCTGCCCTGATCAAGTCAAATAATGGACAGTGCGTTTCCCTCAAAATATAGGCAGTACATGCAATCTTAGTTTTTAGTCTAGGAGACAGTCAATGTCTGTAGTCCATTAGGGCACTATAAAATCCCTTCAATGTTTTGCCTGATTCCGTTAATTCCCAAGTTCCCTTTTCTCCGTTTAGATTTCCCCGTTGACCGTTTGTCCCTGTTTTGGCAGGTTTTCGCTCTCAAAAGTACACCTTTTTAATAGCAAAACAGCACAATTGGATGTTCTATGTCCACAACAATGTTTAAACCCTATCAGGTGACCATTTGTGAGGTCTGGGAAAAATGTAAGACATTTAGATTTTGGGGTGTAGTTACCCTTAAATGCAAGCGTGCACCAGGAAGAGACCTTTGTTTGGTTAAGCGGTGTTGCTGTAGAACAAATGGCCACTGGAGTGATGCAAATGATCACGGTATAATTCTGCCAGGCAGGCATAGGCTACTTTGTAGTTAACATTTACTTGCGAAGGTTTTGGGGAAAGCCATTCCTTCCCTACCAGAAGAAGGTTATCATTAGCATCATCGCTAACGGCTACACAAAGTGTAGACATACGCGCGCACCGCACACATGCACACAGACAGGGGCATTCCTGTGCCGTTTCAGAAAGTTCATGGAAATACGAATCACTGATGCATTTTGTTCATGTCTTATGATTGACTTGGGCAAATGAATGTGTTTTCTAACAAGTTGAATAGATTTAGTTGATTTCTTACTAAGTTCAATAAATGTTTGAATATTGTTGAATTTCGGTTTAATGTCTGGATTCCGTGATTCGGTCCGCAACGCTTATTTTATAGGGCCCTAGTCAATGAACTTGTCATAAATCAACATAGGATAACGATATTATAACCGCGATTGATAATAGACAGTACTGTGCAGCCGTCTTCATCGACCTGGCCAAGGCTTTCGACTCTGTCAACCACCGCATTCTTATTGGCAGACTAAATAGCCTTGGTTTCTCAAATGACTGCCTCGCCTGGTTCACCAACTACTTCTCAGATAGAGTTCAGTGTGTCAAATCGGAGGGCCTGTTGTCTGGACCTATGGCAGTCTCTATGGGGGTGCCACAGGGTTCAATTCTTGGGCCGACACTTTTCTCCGTGTATATCAATGATGTCGCTCTTGCTGCTGGTGACTCTCAGATCCACCTCTACGCAGACGACACCATTTTGTATACATCTGGCCCTTCATTGGACACTGTGTTAACAAACCTCCAAACGAGCTTCAATGCCATACAACACTCCTTCAGTAGCCTCCAACTGCTCTTAAACACTAGTAAAACTAAATGTATGCTTTTCAATCGAACGCTGCTGGCACCCGCCCTCCCGACTAGAATCACCACTCTCGACGGGTCTGACCTAGAGTATGTGGACAACTACAAATACCTAGGTGTCTGGTTAGACTGTAAACTCTCCTTCCAGACTCACATAAAGAATCTCCAATCCAAAGTTAAATCTAGAATCGGCTTCCTATTTCGCAAACAAAGCCTCCTTCACTCATGCTGCCAAACATGCCCTCGTAAAACTGACTATCCTACCGATCCTTGACTTCGGCGATGTCATTTACAAAATAGCCTCCAACACTCTACTCAGCAAACTGGATGTAGTCTATCACAGTGCCATCCGTTTTGTCTCCAAAGCCCCATACACTACCCACCACTGTGACCTGTACGCTCTTGTTGGCTGGTCCTCACTACATGTTCGTCGTCAAACCCACTGGCTCCAGGCCATCTATAAATCACTGCTAGGCAAATCCCCGCCTTATCTTAGCTCATTGGTCACCATAGCAGCACCCACCCGTAGTCTGCGCTCCAGCAGATATATCTCACTGGTCATTCCCAAAGCCAACACCTCCTTTGGCCGCCATTCCTTCCAGTTCTCTGCTGCCAATGACTGGAACGAATTGCAAAAATCTCTGAAGCTGGAGACTCTTATCTCCCTCACTAACTTTAAGCATCAGTTGTCAGAGCACCTTACCGATCACTGCACCTGTACACAGCCCATCTGAAATTAGGCCACCCAACTACCTCATCCCTATATTGTTATTTATTTTGCTCTTTTGCACCCCGGTATCTCTATTTGCACATAATCTCTTGCACATCTAGCATTCCAGTGTTAATACTATTGTAATTATTTTGCACTATAGCCTATTTATTGCCTTACCTCCATAACTTGCTACATTTGCACACACTGTATATATATTTTCTGTTGTATTTTTGACTTTATGTTTTTTTACCCCAAATGTAACTCTGTGTTATTTTTATCGCACTGCTTTGCTTTATCTTGGCCAGGTCGCAGTTGTAAATGAGAACTTGTTCTCAACTGGCTTACCTGGTTAAATAAAGGTGAACAATTATTTTTTTTAAAAATAAGTTTGCAAATGTGATGATGCATGGAATGCTTGATATTTTTCATGGAGAAAATTAGCTTCCCCAAACTTGAGAGCAAGACTGGCCTAAACGCGCTAATGTTTTCCTTTGCTAATGTCCGTCCCGCCCCCCTGTCAGCTGTCAGTTTTGTCGATGACCACGTACATAAGACACGCCAATCACCGACACCTGAAGTTCCATGACCATCACAGCCCTAGTTGTATGCTTGAGTTTGTTCAGAGGAGGCTTTGAATAAAATCCGATCTGAGTGTGAAATGCCTTACTGAGGGTAAATGGAAGCTCCTCTTGTGCCCGGCTCAGCCTTATACAGTTTAAGGTACTTTACCGTATCCATTTCAGTAAGGCCAGATTGTCCAAATTCTACCCAAATATTGATGGTACATGTGACAGGTGTAAAAGCTCCTTGGTGGACTTGACCCACATGTTCTGGTCCTGTCCCCGTCTGGCAGATTATTTGTCCACTATTTAAAACCCTTTCTGAAGCATTTGATATAAAGTTGCAGCCTAGTGCAGAAATTGCTATTTTTGGAGTACCAAACAACAATCCTTCTCTGACCAATAGACAGCTAGATGCCATTGCCTTTGCCTCCCTGTTAGCCCGCAGAAGGATTTTATTGGATTGGAAATCTATCAATCCTCCCTTAGCCTCTCTTTGGCTCAAAGATCTGAAGCTGTTCCTAAAATGAGAAAAAATGAAGTTACCATTCGAGGGTCAACCAACTCATTTTATTCCTCCTGGGACCCGATGATATCCTATTTTGAACAGCTCCAAACACTTCCTCCAGATTAGTACTCTTGGCCCCACCTTGAGATTACTGCTATATAGGCCTATAAAATCACTTAATCACCTGAAATTGTTAGGCTATTACATTTTTGCTTGAAGTAACGTTGTTGTATACTTTTGTTTTGTTTTCTGACATGTAACTCAATTACTTTCCCTTTCTTTTTAAATGTGTTTGGAGGCATTCTGGGGGGAGGGGGAGGTCAAAGGGGGACTAAAAGGGGAGAAATGTACCATGTCTTTACATGTTATCTTTCATTCATTGTGAATACAAAATATATAATTTTAAAGGGAAGGCTTTGAAGCCAGATTTAGCGGATTTTGCTGTTTAGTTTTCCTCAACCTGTGTTTTGTTTCTCTCTCCTCTCCCTGTTAGATGGTGAGGCTGCTTCTCTCCAGAGGAGCCAACATTAATGCCTTTGACAAGAAGGATCGCCGAGCAATCCACTGGGCTGCTTACATGGGTGATGAGTTTACCACATCATTTACATTCTGACTAATGTCCTTTATACCAATGAATGAATGAATGAATGGACTGTGTGTTAGTCTCACAGCTCAGCTGTATGAGCCACGTCTAGTGTGTTATTATGTCAGAATCATGTACTAAGTAGGTTGATTAGATGTTTTCAGTTGTACTAACATGATGTAGGTGTTGCTTATGGTGCTGTGTACCACTAAACTAATCTATCTCTCCCTCTCTCTGCCTATCTCTCTGTGTTTGTATCTCTGTTTCTCTCTTAACCCCCTTACTATCTCCCTCCCCTTCTCTCTCTCTCTCGCTCGCTCTCTCTCTCTCTCGCTCTCGCTCCTCTCTCTCTCTCTCTCTCTCTCTCTCTCTCTCTCTCTCTCTCTCTCTCTCTCTCTCTCTCTCTCTCTCTCTCTCTCTCTCTCTCTCTCTCTCTCTCTCTCTCCTCTCTCTCTCTCTCTCTCTCTCTCTCTCTCTCTCTCTATTTATCCCTCCCTCTCTCTCTCTACCATAGGGCACATTGAGGTGGTGAAACTGCTGGCCTCTCATGGATCAGAGGTGTCCTGTAAAGACAAGAAGGCCTACACCCCTCTCCACTCTGCAGCCTCCAGTGGAATGATCAGTGTGGTCAAGTACCTCCTGGACCTTGGAGTGGATGTGAGTCAACACGCATTCAAATGTGTAGGGGGTTTTCATAATAGTAATGAAGAGAGAGAGGTTAGAGCCAGTGATTTGGACCAGGGGGTTTTCATAACCAAGTAATGAAGAGAGAGAGGTTGGACCAGGGGGTTTTCATAACCAAGTAATGAAGAGAGAGAGGTTGGACCAGGGGGTTTTCATAACCAAGTAATGAAGAGAGAGAGGTTGGACCAGGGGGTTTTCATAACCAAGTAATGAAGAGAGAGAGGTTGGACCAGGGGGTTTTCATAACCAAGTAATGAAGAGAGAGAGGTTGGACCAGGGGGTTTTCATAACCAAGTAATGAAGAGAGAGAGGTTGGACCAGGGGGTTTTCAGAACCAAGTAATGAAGAGAGAGAGGTTGGACCAGGGGGTTTTCAGAACCAAGTAATGAAGAGAGAGAGGTTGGACCAGGGGGTTTTCAGAACCAAGTAATGAAGAGAGAGATGTTGGACCAGGGGGTTTTCATAACCAAGTAATGAAGAGAGAGAGGTTGGACCAGGGGGTTTTCAGAACCAAGTAATGAAGAGAGAGAGGTTGGACCAGGGGGTTTTCATAACCAAGTAATGAAGAGAGAGAGGTTGGACCAGGGGTTTTTCAGAACCAAGTAATGAAGAGAGAGAGGTTGGACCAGGGGGTTTTCATAACCAAGTAATGAAGAGAGAGAGGTTGGACCAGGGGGTTTTCATAACCAGGTAATGAAGAGAGAGAGGTTGGACCAGGGGGTTTTCATAACCAAGTAATGAAGAGAGAGAGGTTGGACCAGGGGGTTTTCATAACCAAGTAATGAAGAGAGATAGGTTGGACCAGGGGGTTTTCATAACCAAGTAATGAAGAGAGAGAGGTTGGACCAGGGGGTTTTCAGAACCAAGTAATGAAGAGAGAGAGGTTGGACCAGGGGGTTTTCATAACCAAGTAATGAAGAGAGAGAGGTTGGACCAGGGGGTTTTCAGAACCAAGTGATGAAGAGAGAGAGGTTGGACCAGGGGGTTTTCATAACCAAGTAATGAAGAGAGAGAGGTTGGACCAGGGGGTTTTCATAACCAAGTAATGAAGAGAGAGAGGTTGGACCAGGGGGTTTTCATAACCAAGTAATGAAGAGAGAGAGGTTGGACCAGGGGGTTTTCAGAACCAAGTAATGAAGAGAGAGAGGTTGGACCAGGGGGTTTTCATAACCAAGTAATGAAGAGAGAGAGGTTGGACCAGGGGGTTTTCATAACCAAGTAATGAAGAGAGAGAGGTTGGACCAGGGGGTTTTCAGAACCAAGTAATGAAGAGAGAGAGGTTGGACCAGGGGGTTTTCATAACCAAGTAATGAAGAGAGAGAGGTTGGACCAGGGGGTTTTCATAACCAAGTAATGAAGAGATGGAGGTTGGAGCCAGTGTTTTGGGCCAGGGGGTTTTCAGAACCAAGTGACCTGATCAGGAATGTATTGTTTTGTCCCCCCCCCCCCCCCCCCCTCTCTCTCTCCACTCTTTTCCCTCCCTTGCTCCCTCCAGATAAATTAGCCCAATGGGTACGGTAACACCCCCCTCCACGTGGCATGCTACAACGGGCAGGACGTGGTGGTGAATGAGCTGATCGAGTGTGGCGCCAACGTGAACCAGGTGAACGAGAAGGGTTTCGCCCCACTCCACTTCACGGCCGCCTCGCGCCATGGGGCGCTCTGCTTGGAGCTGCTGGTGGGCAACGGGGCCCTCGTCAACATCAAGGTGAGGAGACCGGATGACCAACACTGTGTCTGAACTAAATAACCCCCTATTCCCTATGTAGTGCACTACTTTTGACCAGGGGCCCATAGAGCAAGGAGCCGTGATGACACTGCCTGTGTCCCAAATGGCACCCTGTTCCCTTTATAAGTACACTACTTTGGTTCAAAAAGTAGTTCACTATGAAGAGAATAGGGTGCCATTTGGGACGCCCACACTGACGCAGCACATGGCTTAGTATTTGGCCCTGGTCTACATTCAAATACCAATGGAATAGGCCTAACAATGCAAACTAAATGCCATCAAGCGCTCCTCCAATACGTGTTTGATTTTGCCTGTGGTCAGCAGCACAGACTGCCGTGTGAACCATCTTTGTCTTTCTATCTGCAGATGGAAAGACCCCCCTCCACATGACGGCCATCCACGGACGCTTCTCCAGATCTCAAGCCATCATCCAGAATGGTGAGTCGCTGTGAATGCTCTCAACTGAATATATATGAACCAGTAGGCTCTTCAGCATTGTCTTTAGTCTTCAAACCATGATTCACTGGCACAGAGCAATGTTACTTGCAATGTGGTTGAACATGATGCTTCATGATGCCTCTTGGGTCAAGTGGTTGACGTGTGTGTGTGTTTGTGTGTGTGTGTTCTGTAGGTGCTGAGATCGACTGTGAAGATAAGAATGGAAACACACCCCTGCACATCTCTGCTCGCTACGGCCATGAGTTACTCATCAATACACTCATCACGAACGGAGCTGACACAGCCAAGTGAGAACACACACACACACAGTTTCCAGCAATAATGCAACATGCATCTGCAATTCTGTCATTGACCGAATTGCCGCTTGGAGACTATGCTCAACACATTGTGGTGTGTGGGGGGTTGAAAGACAGGGCATTGCAGCATGCTGATGTGTTGATCTGCTGTGGGGTTTAATGAGGACTGTGATGTGGTGCTGTTTCCAATCTTAGCTGAATCAACTGTAAGTCGCTCTGGATAAGAGTGTCTGCTTAAAGTCTAAAATGTAAAAATGTGTTGCAGGCGAGGCGTCCATGGGATGTTCCCCCTCCACCTGGCTGCTCTCAGTGGGTTCTCTGACTGCTGTCGGAAGCTCCTCTCATCAGGCTTTGATATAGACACCCCTGACGACTTTGGAAGGACCTGTTTACATGCTGCAGCAGCTGGAGGGTGAGTGGACTGGTCCAGGCTTTACACCAAGGAATATTTAGTTCATGAACTGGAAAGCCACCAGAAAGAACAAACACATATTCACACTCTTACATTTCACATGGTTTAGCAGTATTGTTTAGAGTTATTTAAAAAATCGTATAGATCATTAGTGCGGTATCATTTCTGTATAATGTGGTTCCATGCCATGGTGGTATTGACTTGAGCTCTGGTCTAAATTGTCTTTATATCTTCTTGAAAGAGAAGCCTGCAAACTGCTCTTGCTAGTATCACTTTTTATTATTGCTTTTAGTAGCATTATAAAAACAGTGATACTAGCAAGAGCAGTGTACGGGTTTCTCTTTTCTTTCAGGTTCTCATTGTTACCATCCACCTGATAGCTCAGATGAACGAGAGCCTTTCTGACCTTGATATCTTGTTACCATCCACCTGATAGCTCAGATGTACGAGAGCCTTTCTGAACTTGATATCTTGTTACCATCCACCTGATAGCTCAGATGTACGAGAGCCTTTCTGAACTTGATATCTTTTTACCATCCACCTGATAGCTCAGATGAACGAGAGCCTTTCTGAACTTGATATCTTGTTACCGTCCACCTGATAGCTCAGATGAACGAGAGCCTTTCTGAACTTGATATCTTGTTACCATCCACCTGATAGCTCAGATGTACGAGAGCCTTTCTGAACTTGATATCTTGTTACCATCCACCTGATAGCTCAGATGTACGAGAGCCTTTCTGAACTTGATATCTTGTTACCATCCACCTGATAGCTCAGATGTACGAGAGCCTTTCTGAACTTGATATCTTGTTACCATCCACCTGATAGCTCAGATGTACGAGAGCCTTTCTGAGCTTGATATCTTGTTACCATCCACCTGATAGCTCAGATGTATGAGAGCCTTTCTGAACTTGATATCTTTTTACCATCCACCTGATAGCTCAGATGAACGAGAGCCTTTCTGAACTTGATATCTTGTTACCGTCCACCTGATAGCTCAGATGAACGAGAGCCTTTCTGAACTTGATATCTTGTTACCATCCACCTGATAGCTCAGATGTACGAGAGCCTTTCTGAACTAGATATCTTGTTACCATCCACCTGATAGCTCAGATGTACGAGAGCCTTTCTGAACTTGATATCTTGTTACCATCCACCTGATAGCTCAGATGTACGATAGCCTTTCTGAACTTGATATCTTGTTACCATCCACCTGATAGCTCAGATGTACGAGAGCCTTTCTGAACTTGATATCTTGTTACCATCCACCTGATAGCTCAGATGTACGAGAGCCTTTCTGAACTTGATATCTTGTTACCATTCACCTGATAGCTCAGATGTACGAGAGCCTTTCTGAACTTGATATCTTGTTACCATTCACCTGATAGCTCAGATGTACGAGAGCCTTTCTGAACTTGATATCTTGTTACCAGGAACCTGGACTGTCTGAATCTGCTGCTCAACACAGGGGCAGACTTCAACAGAAAGGACAGCTTCGGAAGGTCTGTCTGTGGCATCAAATAACTTTCATATGTGATCTTTATGATAATGGGGAATATAGTATAGGGGCATATAGGAATTATTATGGGATATATTGGGCGGCAGGTAGCCTAGCGGTTAAGAGCGTTGGGTCAGTAACCGAAAGGTTGCTGGTTCGAATCCCCTAGCCGACTAGGTGAAAAATCTATGTGCCCTGCAGAAAGGCACTTAACCCTAATTGCTCCTGTAAGTCGCACTGGATAAGAGTGTCTGCTAAATGACGTAAAATGTAAATGTTTTACAGCTCCAATAAGCTGTTTCTGTTGTTGATGTTGAATGGTTTCTGTGCGTTCTTCTAGGAGTCCTCTGCATTATGCGGCAGCCAATTGTAACTACCAGTGTCTGTTTGCCTTGGTGGGGTCTGGGGCCAGTGTGAACGATCTGGATAAAAGGGGTTGCACCCCGCTCCACTACGCTGCTGCCTCCGACACAGACGGAAAGTACGTCTCACACCTCTCTTACTGTTGTGTGTGTTGTGGTGCCATGACCTTTCACATTTCACTGTAGTCTGGAGAGTATGTTGTGGTGCCATGACCTTTCACATTTCACTGTAGTCTGGAGAGTATGTTGTGGTGCCATGACCTTTCACATTTCACTGTAGTCTGGAGAGTATGTTGTGGTGCCATGACCTTTCACATTTCACTGTAGTCTGGAGAGTATGTTGTGGTGCCATGACCTTTCACATTTCACTGTAGTCTGGAGAGTATGTTGTGGTGCCATGACCTTTCACATTTCATTGTAGTCTAGAGTATGTTGTTGGCCGTGTTTGAATGCATACTAGTGTTAAAATCTGCAGTGTGAAAGCTTGGCCACGTCTCCTTTGGGAAAGTGTCTCTGCTTGCTTATCTGTCTGTCTTGATGTTGGTATAATGATTAGTGAACTCTTGACCTCTGACCTCTAGGTGTCTGGAATATTTGCTGCGAAACGACGCTAACCCAGGGATCAGGGACAATCAGGGCTACAACGCAGTCCATTACGCGTCTGCGTAACAGGAAGTGGCGTTTCCTACCGAAAATGCATAAGTTTCCAAAGATCATGATTAAGGTAGGGTGCTCTGTGTTTTGAGATTACCTCTTTAAGGCAGGGCTGAAATTTACCCTACAGATTCACTACACCTCTATTGTCTCTCAGCATTAGAACAATACTGTTGTCATTGTCTTTAGGAGGTTGAGTGAGGACGCTGTAATTCAATCCTAATACACATGGGAGAGAGTCAATGGCTATGTCCCAAATGGCACCCTATTCCCTATATAGTGCACTACTTTTTACCAGCGCTCTATGGGCCCTTTTCAAAAGTAGTGCCTTACGTAGCGAATAGGGTGCCTTTTGGGATGCACACTCTGTATTTTACACAGGCTCAGTTGTCCTGATGTGTTTTGTCAACAGCTGTTCAAGACAAAAGGGGAACCGAAGAGCCACCCTAAACAGGATGCACTGCCTACCAAACGTCTCAGAGAGACTCATATTTCACAGGGTAAGTGATAAGCATCGATAATGTCATATTGATGTATCACCCTATGACAAGCTTGTTAAAACAGTGACAACAGATACAGGCAGACGGACGGGCAGGCAGGCAGACGGACAGGCAGGCAGACAGACGGACAGGCAGGCAGGCAGACAGACAGGCAGACGGACAGGCAGGCAGACGGACAGGCAGGCAGACAGACAGACAGGCAGGCAGGCAGGCAGGCAGGCAGGCAGGCAGACGGACAGGCAGGCAGACAGACAGACAGGCAGGCAGGCAGACGGACAGGCAGACAGGCAGACAGACAGGCAGGCAGGCAGGCAGGCAGACGGACAGGCAGGCAGACGGACAGACACAAACACACACATTCATTTTCTGATTATGAAATGTTCTTATGACAGATGCTGAGTGTGAGGTTCCAGAGGTTCCATCCACTTCCCCTCCCAAGGAGGACCTGACAACCACACCGGCCCCTGCTCCCCAGGAGTCCCAGTCCCGTAAACGCCCACTCATAGTCAGGGTGTTACACGCTCTCTCCAGAGCCATCTCCAAACCATTCAGAGGAGCTTCTGGGAAGAAGAATTAGCCAAATGCCTGATTTTATTAATATTATATTTTAATCAGAGCCTTTATTTAATAAAACATTACTGCATTGATTTCTGTCTATAGTAGTCTTCATGTATGTGCAAGATAACGGTAAAGTACTTCAAACCACATAGTCAAAAGTATTCATAGTGAAGTACCGTTTATGATTATTGATTGTGGAAATACACATAATACAGAAAAGTTGTTGTCACATACAAAGACAGACATAAAGGAGAACTCCGTAGACCAGTCACATTCTCAAGCCATAACTAAATCCATGAATGGATCTCCTATAAGATGACAGGAGAACATTTGTAACACTTTCTATGAATCCAGGCTCTGTCGCAGCCGGCCGCGACCGGGAGACTCATGGGCGACGCACAATTGGCCCAGCGTCGTCCAGGGTAGGGGAGGGAATGGCCGGCAGGGATGTAGCTCAGTTGATAGAGCATGGCGTTTGCAAGCAAAACCTCAAGACTTCCTTAGTATTTGATTTTGTGCACCAGCTGTTGTTTACAAATATACACAGACCGCCACCCCTTGTCTTACCGGAGTCAGCCGCTCTTTCCTGCCGATGTAGCGTATATCCCGTCAGCTGTATGTTGTCCATGTCGTCGTTCAGCCACGACTTGGTGAAACATAAGATATTACAGTTTTTAATGTCCCGTTGGTAGGATAACCATAATCGTAGGTCTTCTAATTTATTTTCAAATGATTGAACATTGGCTAATAGGATTGATTGAAGAGGCAGTTTACTTGCTCGCCGTCGGATTCTTACAAGGCACCCTGACCTACGTCCACGATATCTCCGTCTCTTTCTCCTGCGAATGACGGGGATTTGGTCCTTGTCGGGTGTCTGTAGGATATCCTTCGCGTCCGACTCGTTGAAGAAAAAATCTTCGTCCAATATGAGGTGAGTAATCGCTATCCTGATATCCAGAAGCTCTTTCTGGTTATAAGAGACGATGACAGAAACATTATGTACAGAATAAATTACAAATAACGCGAAAAAACACACATTATAGTACAATTGGTTAGAGGGCTGTAAAACGGCAGCCATCTTCTCCGGCGCCATCTCCCCAGATGCCTGTAAACAGCTTGGAAAATCACCCCCACAGCATGATGCTGCCACCCCCGTGCTTCACGGTTGGGAGGGTGATCTTCGACTTGCAAACAACCCCCTTTTTCCTCCAAACATAACAATGGTCATTATGGCCAAACAGTTCTATTTTTGTTTCATCAGACCAGAGGACATTTCTCCAAAAAGTACGATCTTTGTCCCCATATGCAGTTGCAAACCGTAGTCTGGCTTTTCTATGGCGGTTTTGGAGCAGTGGCTTCTTCCTTGCTGATTGACCTTTCAGTACCTTTTGTACCTGTTTCCTCCAGCATCTTCACAAGGTCCTTTACTGTTGTTCTGGGATTTATTTGCATTTTTCGCACCAAAGTACGTTCATCTCTAGGAGACAGAACGCGTCTCCTTCCTGAGCGGTATGACGGCTGCGTGGTCCCATGGTGTTTATACTTACGTACTATTGTTTGTACAGATGAACGTGGTACCTTCAGATGTTTGGAAATTGCTCCCAAGGATGAACCATACTTGTGTACGTCTACAAAATTTTTTTTTGAGGTCTTGGCTGATTTCTTTTGATTTTCCCATGATGTCAAGCAAAGTGGCACAGAGTTTGAAGGTAGGCCTGGAAATATATCCACAGGTACACCTCCAATTGACTCAAACAATGTCAATTAGCCTATCAGAAGCGTCTAAAGCCATTTTCTGGAATTTTCCAAGCTGTTTAAAGGCACAATCAACTTAGTGTATGTAAACTTCTGACCAACTGGAATTGTGATACAGTGAATTATAAGTGAAATAATCAGTCTGTAAACAATTGTTGGAAAAATTACTTGTGTCATGCACAAATTAGATGTCCTAACCGACTTGCCAAAACTATAGTTTGTTAACATGAAATTTGTGGAGTTGTTGAAAAACGAGTTTTAATGACTCCAACCTAAGTGTATGTCAACTTCCGACTTCAACTGTATGTCTCCTTTACTATGTGACTAGCTCTCAGCACGTCTCAGATATCACTGGGGTAATAGAATAGGACTACACTACAAAAAGACTGAAAAGGAAATTGAAAGTGATGTCAGACAGATGACAGGAGGGATATTGTAAAGACATCAGCTCTGGGATACAAAGTCTCATCTTCTCAGAACTGGAGTCATAATATTTCACTTTACTGCTGAGGGTGCAGAGTGTTAAACACGCACGCACGCACGCACGCACGGACGGACGGACGGGCGGGCGGGCGGGCGGGCGGGCGGGCGGGCGGACGGACGGACGGACGGACGGACCACCAGTCAGAGACCACTATGATGACACAACAAATGATGACCACCAATCAGAGACCTCTATGATGACACACCAAATGATGACCACCAATCAGAGACCTCTATGATGACACACCAAATGATGACCACCAATCAGAGACCACTATGATGACACACCAAATGATGACCACCAATCAGAGACCACTATGATGACACACCAAATGATGACCACCAATCAGAGACCACTATGATGACACACCAAATGATGACCACCAATCAGAGACCACTATGATGACACACCAAATGATGACCACCAATCAGAGACCACTATGATGACACACCAAATGATGACCACCAATCAGAGACCACTATGATGACACACCAAATGCGTTTGATGGATCCTTTTTGTGTTCTTCTAATGCCTCTTAAGGGGACAGTAATCAAAATGTAACTGAAAGTAATCAGATTACATTACTGAGTTTGGGTAATCCAAAAGTTACGTTACTGATTACAATTTTGGACAGGCAACAAGTAACTGACATCATCTTCTGCACATCTATCACTCCAGTGTTAATACTAAATTGTAATTATTTTGCACTATGGCCTATTTATTGCCTTACCTCCATAACTTACTACATTTGCACACACTGTATATAGATTTTCTATTGTGTTATTGACTGTACATTTTGTTTATCCCATATGTAACTCTGTGTTGTTGTTGTTTTTATCGCACTGCTTTGCTTTATCTTGGCCAGGTCGCAGTTGTAAATGAGAACTTGTTCTCAACTGGCTTACCTGGTTAAATAAAGGTGAAATAAAACAAAAAAAAACTGTAACACACACTATATTACAAACAAACACGATGAAACACTGCCACCTAGTGCTCATTAAACAGTTTAGTGGTATGAACAGACGCACTCTTGAACCATTCTATTGATTGTCTGGTATGGACTTTAATCTATGGATTAATCTAAAATCCAAAATCAATGTGTAATATATGGATAAAGATCAAGTTTGAGTAAGATAGTATCTCTCTCTCTCTCTCTCTCTCTCTCTCTCTCTCTCTCTCTCTCTCTCTCTCTCTCTCTCACTCTCTCTCTCTCCAGTCTATCTCTCTCCAGTCTATCTCTCTCCAGTCTCTAGAGAGAGAGAGAGAGAGAGAGAGAGACTGGAGAGATAGAGACTGGAGAGAGAGACAGAGAGAGAGAGAGAGAGAAAAGAGAGAGAGAGAGAGAGAGAGAGATGGCGAGAGAGAGAGAAAGAGAGAGAAAGAGAGAGATGGCGATTGAGAGAGAGAGAGAGAGAGAGAGAGAGAGAGAGAGAGAGAGAGGAGAGAGAGAGAGAGAGAGAGAGAGAGAGAGAGAGAGAGAGAGAGAGAGGGAGAGGGAGAGGGAGAGGGAGAGGGAGAGGGAGAGAGAGAGAGAGAGATGGCAAGAGAGAGAGAGAGATACTATTCAAAAAATTTCAAATAGAGCAGCAGCTAATGAAAAAATGAGTTTTTAGAGTGAAGTACATCGGAAAAAAACCAAAAGAAAACTGCAAGACTGAATAAGAGACAAAACAAGCAACAAACAAAGAAGAAAGGCTTTTGAAAAAGTAACTATTTTTCATAAAACTGTAGTTATCTTAGCTAGCTGAATTGTTTACCAGTTGCTAAGCAGTTGCTAGGGACTCTCCTGGAAGAAGCTAGCTAGCTAACAAAGAATATCTAGTTAACTGAAGAAAAGAAAGACAAAATAAGACAAAATAAGGACAGAAGACAAATGACATCAAAGTAAAACAGTCCTCTAAAAGACACAAGAGAGAATAATACAAGAAACAACGCTTCTATTGCAACATTGTGTGAAATTGTTTACCCACCAGACATCCAGACGGAGAAAGCTAAGAAAAGTTTCAAAGGTTTGATGATGGAACAGAACCATGAATGCCTGTTTGCAGATCTTACCAGTTGCAAAACAAGAGCAAATGTAATATTTAATACCAAACAAGGGCACATATGAAAAAGGGTTATTTGCAACAATTTCCCTTTCTCAAAAAAGAGAGGCATCAGCCAAGGATGTCAGATCAGCATTTTTGAAGAAGCTGACAAGAGCAACACGTATTAAACAGTAAAGTTATATAATAATGGAACTGTATTGATACAAGGCAATGATTCAAGCCTCCAGGATTTTGAGAATATGTTTGCTACCCTAAAAGCAGAAGCTAAACTCATCTCAGAAACTGAGGAAAAAGTCAATGAGGGAGATGGAGAAAAGCAGGCCCCAACGGTCTCTGTGACACAGCAAGAAGCCCTCAGTGTCCCTCTACCTACCTCACCTGCAGCAGACAAAGCCAAGGACATGCCTACGACACCAAGAACACCTGCTATGCAATGTTTCCACAACACCCTCTCTCTAATTGAAGCAGAGGTCATATAATTCAAAGAGAGGGAGGAGGACACTGTCCAGAAACTAAAAGAAGAGATGAAACAGTTCAATCAGACAAATGATGACCTCAGAGACCATCTGAGCACAACAAGAAAGGAGCTAGAACAAAGAGAGAGGTACATTGAGACCCTCAACCAGCAGCTAGTCAATATGTCCTCTGCATCTAGAGAACATGTCCACCAGCCTGGTACAACACAAGCAGAACCTGAGACCAGCATGGCCTCCACCACACAGCCTGAGGACACTGCACCCGCCTACCAGTCTGCTCCAGTCCAGATCAGCCAACCAGCATCCCACTCTGCTCTAGCCCAGGTCAGCCTACCTGCTTCCCAGTCTGCTCCAGCACAGTGTGCTCCAACCCAGGTCAGCCAACCAGCAAACCAGTCTGCTCCAACCCAGGTCAGCCAACCAGCCACCCAGTCTGCTCCAGCCCAGGTCAGCCAACCAGCCTCCCAGTCTGCTCCAGCCCAGGTCAGAATACCAGTCTCCCAGTCTGCTCCAGCCCAGGTCAGAATACCAGTCTCCCAGTCTGCTCCACCCAGACAGTCACCCACAACTGCAATCATTATTGATTCAAATGGGAAGTTCTTAGTCCAGGAAAGATTATTCCCTAGACACCAGGTGTATAAGTTCTGGTGTCCTACAACTGAGAGTGCAATGCAGCTACTCAGTCAGACCAGGATTGACACCCCCGACAACGTCATCATCCACACTTCCCAGGAAAGTTGATCGAAAAAATAAATCAACAGATCACTGTGGACTGTGCCTCACTGCTCAACGGCTCACCACCCCACTCTGACATGTGAACATTTATACGATAATGTACATCTTGATCAGGACAGTATCAGAACCTTTGCCAAGGACCTAAAGGATGCAACACTTGGCAGGGACCCACACACCCATCACCTCAGCAACAGAGCCCCCCCCCCCCCCCCCCCCACTCCCCCCGCCCCACCTTCTGAAACAACAGTACCCCCACCATCCCCAAGAGAGAATAGCCAGACACGGCTTATTACAGCACAGCTCTACAAGACCAGGCCCAACACAGCACAGATTTACCAGACCAGACCCGCCTCAGGACAGCACGACCAGACCCGTCCCATCACAACACAGCTCTACTAGACCTGGCCCATCACAACACAGCTCTACTAGACCCGGCCCATCACAACACAGCTCTACTAGACCTGGCCCATCACAACACAGCTCTACTAGACCTGGCCCATCACAACACATTATTATTTATATTATAACACAGCACTGCCCACTACTCCAGGGTCGGGCAGAACACTGTCCTTCAGAGAAGTACACCACATGATGCAGTCCACACCATGTATCATTCAGATCATCAGCCTACATATGCTGAGGTAACCTCTGGCAAAAGACACCTAGAACTATCAGAGATTGGAGAGGTGCGCCAACTACTGCATCTAATATGCATACTACTGGGATAAACAGACCCTTTCATTCACACGCACGCACACACGCACACACACAGACACAGGGTTGCAGATTGCTTTGTACTTATTTTTTGGGCCATTCTTATTAATTTGTTTACAACTATCCTTTATTTTAATGCCACTGGTATTTTAATAATAGTGATGTGTAATGGTGTGTGTGTGTGTATGTGTATATGTCACGTTCGTCGAGGAGTGAAGGAGACCAAGGCGCAGCGAGTGAAAAGAACATGTTGACTTTATTTACTTAAAGCAACCAAAAACAACAAACCAAAGCGACGAATGTGAAGTCCAACAGTACAAATACTGAAAACGGAACAAAAACCCACAACCCTCATGAGAACACAAACAGTTTAAATATGGCTCCCAATCAGAGATAACGAGCCGACAGCTGACACTCGTTACCTCCGATTGGGAGTCACACGACACCACAATTAACTCACCCAAAACACAACCAAACGAATACACCCTATACAACAAAACCCCACAACAAAACCCCACAAAACAAATACACCCTGGCTCAAATACAAAAGTCCCGGAGCCAGAGTGTCACAGTACCCCCCCCTAAAGGTGCGCACTCCGGGCGCACCAGCATACAGTCTAGGGGAGGGTCTGGGTGGGCGTCTGTCCACGGTGGCGGTTCTGGCCCTGGTCGTGGTCCCCACCCCACCTTAGTCACCACCCGCTTCCATAGCCTCCTCCACATGACCACCCTCCAACTTACCCCACCTGGATTTAGGGGCAGCACCGGGCTAAGGGACAGCACCTGGCTAAGGGGCAGCACCGGACTAAGGGACAGCATCGGGCTAAGGGACAGCCCCGGACTCGATGGCGGATCCTGGCTGGCTGGCTCTGGCGGATCCTGGCTGGACGGCTCTGGCGGATCCTGGCTGGACGGCTCATGGCTGGCTGAAAGATCTGGCTGCTCATGGCTGGCTGACGGATCTGGCTGCTCATGGCTGGCTGACGGATCTGGCTGCTCATGGCTGGCTGACGGATCTGGCTGCTCATGGCTGGCTGACGGATCTAGCTGCTCATGGCTGGCCGACGGATCTGGCTGCTCGTGGCTGGCCGACGGATCTGGCTGCTCATGGCTGGCTGAAGGATCTGGCTGCTCATGGCTGGCTGAAGGATCTGGCTGCTCATGGCCGGCGGAAGGCTCTGGCTGATCCTGTCTGGCGGAAGGCTCTGGCTGATCCTGTCTGGCGGAAGGCTCTAGCGGCTCCGGTCTGGCGGACGGCTCTGACGGCTCATGGCAGACGGGCGGCTTAAGCGCCTTTGGGCAGACGGGCAGTTCAGGCCCCGTAGGGCAGACGGCAGACTCTGGCCGTCTGAGGCGCACCGTAGGCCTGATGCGTGGTGCCGGAACTGGAGGTACCGGGCTGAGGACACGCATCTCCGGGCTAGTGCGGGGAGAAGCAACAGGGCATGCTGGACCCTGGGAACGCACATAAAGCCTAGTGCGGAGAGCCGGAACAGGGCATGCTGGACCCTGGGGACTCACATAAGGCCTAGTGCGGAGAGCAGCAACAGGGCATGCTGGACCCTGGGGACGCACATAAGGGCTAGTGCGGAGAGCCGGAACAGGGCATGCTGGACCCTGGGGACTCACATAAGGCCTAGTGCGGAGAGAAGCAACAGGGCATGCTGGACCCTGGGAACGCACATAAAGCCTAGTGCGGAGAGCCGGAACAGGGCATGCTGGACCCTGGGGACTCACATAAGGCCTAGTGCGGAGAGCAGCAACAGGACGCACAGGGCTCGGGGGACACACAGGAGGCTTGGTGCGTGGTGTAGGCACTGGTGGGAAAAGGCTGGAGACACGCACCATACAGCTAGTGCGTGGAGGAGACACAGGGCTCTGCAGACGTACAGGAAGCCTAGTGCGTGGTGTAGGCACTGGTGGTACTGGGCTGGAGCGGGGAGGTGGCGCCGGAAATACCGGACCGTGCAGGCTTACTGGCCCCCTTGAGCACTGAGCCTGCCCAACCTTACCCGGGTTGATGCTCCCCGTCGCCCGACCAGTACGGGGAGGTGGAATAACCCGCACCGGCCTATGTGGGCGAACCGGGGACACCATGCGTAAGGCTGGTGCCATGTAAGCCGGCCCGAGGAGACGCACTGGTGGCCAGATGCGTTGGGCCGGCTTCATGACATCCGGCTCAACGCTCAATCTAGCCCGGCCGATACGTGAAGCTGGAATGTACCGAACCGGGCTATGCCTGCGTACAGGAGACACCATGCGCTCTACTGCGTAACACGGTGTCTGCCCGTACTCTCGCTCTCCACGGTAAGTCCAGGGAGTAGGCGCAGGTCTCCTACCTGACTTCGCCACACTCCCTTTTAGCCCCCCCCCAAGAAATTTTTGGGTAGTACCCACGGGCTTCCAGCCTTGACTCCGTGCTGCCTCCTCATACCGCCTCCTCTCGGCTTTAGCTGCCTCCAGCTCTTCACGAGGGCGGCGATATTCTCCCGGTTGTGCCCAAGGACCCTTTCCATCCAGAATCTCCTCCCATGTCCATGAATCCTTGATAGGCGTCCATAAATCCTGTTGCCGCTTGACACGCTGCTTGGTCCTTTTATGGTGGGTTTTTCTGTCACGTTCGTCGAGGAGTGAAGGAGACCAAGGCGCAGCGAGTGAAAAGAACATGTTGACTTTATTTACTTAAAGCAACCAAAAACAACAAACCAAAGCGACGAATGTGAAGTCCAACAGTACAAATACTGAAAACGGAACAAAAACCCACAACCCTCATGAGAACACAAACAGTTTAAATATGGCTCCCAATCAGAGATAACGAGCCGACAGCTGACACTCGTTACCTCCGATTGGGAGTCACACGACACCACAATTAACTCACCCAAAACACAACCAAACGAATACACCCTATACAACAAAACCCCACAACAAAACCCCACAAAACAAATACACCCTGGCTCAAATACAAAAGTCCCGGAGCCAGAGTGTCACAGTATATGTATGTATATATGTGTATGTGTATATATGTATGTATATATATATGTGTATGTGTATATGTATGTATGTACAGTGGGGAAAAAAAGTATTTAGTCAGCCACCAATTGTGCAAGTTCTCCCACTTAAAAAGATGAGAGAGGCCTGTAATTTTCATCATAGGTACACGTCAACTATGACAGACAAAATGAGAAAAAAAATCCAGAAAATCACATTGTAGGATTTTTAATGAATTTATTTGCAAATTATGGTGGAAAATAAGTATTTGGTTAATAACAAAAGTTTCTCAATACTTTGTTATATACCCTTTGTTGGCAATGACACAGGTCAAACGTTTTCTGTAAGTCTTCACAAGGTTTTCACACACTGTTGCTGGTATTTTGGCCCATTCCTCCATGCAGATCTCCTCTAGAGCAGTGATGTTTTGGGGCTGTCGCTGGGCAACACGGACTTTCAACTCCCTCCAAAGATTTTCTATGGGGTTGAGATCTGGAGACTGGCTAGGCCACTCCAGGACCTTGAAATGCTTCTTACGAAGCCACTCCTTCGTTGCCCAGGCGGTGTGTTTGGGATCATTGTCATGCTGAAAGACCCAGCCACGTTTCATCTTCAATGCCCTTGCTGATGGAAGGAGGTTTTCACTCAAAATCTCATGATACATGGCCCCATTCATTCTTTCCTTTACACGGATCAGTCGTCCTGGTCCCTTTGCAGAAAAACAGCCCCAAAGCATGATGTTTCCACCCCCATGCTTCACAGTAGGTATGGTGTTCTTTGGATGCAACTCAGCATTCTTTGTCCTCCAAACACGACGAGTTGAGTTTTTACCAAAAAGTTATATTTTGGTTTCATCTGACCATATGACATTCTCCCAATCCTCTTCTGGATCATCCAAATGCACTCTAGCAAACTTCAGACGGGCCTGGATATGTACTGGCTTAAGCAGGGGGACACATCTCGCACTGCAGGATTTGAGTCCCTGGCGGCGTAGTGTGTTACTGATGGTAGGCTTTGTTACTTTGGTCCCAGCTCTCTGCAGGTCATTCACTAGGTCCCCCCGTGTGGTTCTGGGATTTTTGCTCACCGTTCTTGTGATCATTTTGACCCCACGGGGTGAGATCTTGCGTGGAGCCCCATATCGAGGGAGATTATCAGTGGTCTTGTATGTCTTCCATTTCCTAATAATTGCTCCCACAGTTGATTTCTTCAAACCAAGCTGCTTACCTATTGCAGATTCAGTCTTCCCAGCCTGGTGCAGGTCTACAATTTTGTTTCTGGTGTCCTTTGACAGCTCTTTGGTCTTGGCCATAGTGGAGTTTGGAGTGTGACTGTTTGAGGTTGTGGACAGGTGTCTTTTATACTGATAACAAGTTCAAACAGGTTCCATTAATACAGGTAACGAGTGGAGGACAGAGGAGCCTTAGTTAGTTAATCATTAGTCTAACAGTTGTTTTTCATTTTATTGTTTTCATTTATTTTATTTCTCACATTAAACAGACATTTGAGAAGGATTTGAGAAGAGAATTGCTTGCAGTTGTACCTATGACACACAGACACACTAAAGCTGTACAGTGTAGTTAGAAAAGTCAGTTTACATTATTTGCAGATGTGTTCCCTTTTATTTACAAATCGAAAAATGTAACATTTGAAATGAATGTGACAGAACAGTTAAGCCAAGAGTTCCTGTGGGAGTCTTCTCCTTCAGTCTTTTTGCCTCCTATGCCTCGTTTCCCATTAGATGGGATTTTCCCAATGCCAACTTCACCTGAGACAGCCACTATCCAGTGTCATGTGTTGCTGAATAACAGATCTCGCTATCCCAATGTCGCTGCTGTCCATGGTGCTGAAATATCCAATCTCGGCTATTTGCATACATAGGACCATCCACACTTGACACCACACACACAAGTTAATGCTTTTTCTCTCACACACTTTTGAACATTGCACAACCTGCAACAAGACACTGAAACAACACTTAATTTCAAGTTTGTTTTTTTCTGAATAAGATGAAATCAATGTGTGGAAGGAGATTGGACAATGTATAGGCATTCCCTATAGCTGTTTTTGACTGGAGCATGATCCGATTGCTTTGTTTGAGCCAGAATGGAAATTTGGTCTGAGAAACGACGCCCATTTTAGCATGACTATTTCAGACAAAATTAACTTTATGTTATATGTAAAAATATAAATAAGGCAATGTTTATATGTCACGCCCTGGCTCTGGGGACTATGTTATGTTGAGCCAGGGTGTGTAAGTCTATGTTTGTATATCTATGTTGGCCTGAGTGACTCCCAATCAGAGGCAACGAGTGTCAGCTGGTTGTCTCTGACTGGGAGCCATATTTAACTATCGGTCTTTTCACTTTGTGTTGTGGTTTCTTGTTCCGTTAAGGTTTGTTCGTGTTGTAACCTTAGACGTCACGCATCGTTGGTTATTGTTTTGATCGTGTTGATCAGTTAATAAATATATATTATGTTCACCTTCAACGCTGCGCATTGGTCCTCTCTCGTAGACGAGCGTGACATTATATGACCCCCTTTCAAACAGTCACTTATTTATCACTTTCTTGCAGATATACAGTGCATTCAGAAAGTATTCATACCCCTTAACTTATTCCACATGTTGCTTTCTTACAGCCTGAATTCAAAATGGATTCAATTATAACATTTTCTCTCACGCAGCTACACACAATACCCCATAATGACAAATTGAAAACACGCTTTTGAAATTTTTGCAAATGTATTGGAAATTACATACAGAAATATCTCATTTACATAAGTATTCCCACCCCTGAGTCGATTAAAGCTGTGTCTTACTTGATAAATCTCCAAGAGCTTTGCACAACTGGATTGTAAAATATATGCATTATACTATATATAGACAGACATTTTTTTTTTGCCATAGGTTTTCAAGCCGAATTAAGTCAAAACTGTAACTAAGCCACTCAGAAACATTCAATGTCGTCTTGGTAAGCAACTCCAGTGAATATTTGGCCTTGTGTTTTAGGTTATTGTCCTGCTGAAGAGGGAATTTGTCTCCCAGTGTCTGTTGGAAAGCAGACTGAACCAGGTTTTCCTCTAGGAATCTGCCTGTACTTAGCTCTATGCCGTTTATTTTTATCCTAAAAAAGTATCTAGTCCTTGCCAATGACATGCATACCCATAACATGATGCAGCCACCACCATGCTTGGAAATATGAAGAGTGGTACTCAGTGATGTGTTGTGTTGGATTTGCCCCAAACATTAGGCTTTGTATTCAGGGCATTAAGTTCATTTCTTTGCCACATTATTTGCAGTTTTACTTTAGTGCCTTATTGCAAACACAATGCATGTACAGGTTTCCTTCTTTTACATTTACATTTTAGTCATTTAGCAGACGCTCTTATCCAGAGCGACTTACAGTTAGTGAGTGCATACTCTGTCAATTAGGTTAGTATTGTGGAGTAACTACAATGTTGATGATTCATCCTCAGTTTTCTCCTATCAAAGCATTAAACTTTCTAACTGTTTTAAAGTCACAATTGGCCTCATGGTGAAATCCCTGAGCGTTTTCCTTCCTCTCTGGCAGCTGAGTTAGGATGGACACCTGTATTTTTGTGGTGACTGGGTGTATTGATACACCATCCAAAGCATAATTAATAACTTCACCATGCTCAAAGGAATATTCAATGTCTGCTTTATTTGTACCCATCTACCAAAAGGTGCCCTTCTTTGCGAGGCATTGGAAAACCTCCCTGGTCTTCATGGTTGAATCTATGTTTGAAATTCACTGCTCGACTGAGGGACCTAATAGATAATTGCATGTGTGGGGTACAGAGATTATGTATTCGTTCAAAAATCACTATTATTGCACACATAGTGAGTACATCTAACTGATTATGTGACTTGTTAAGCACATTTTTACTCCTGAGCTTATTTACACTTGCCATAACAAAGGGGTTGAAAACGAATTGATTAGATTACTAGATACTAGACTCTGTCAATATGTTTTTGGAAGTGGCTCTGCATTTCTTGCATACATATCATATTTATGTAAGGATTATGATGACTTTCTAAAAGGACAAAGCTGTTTATGTGTGTTCCCTTGTCTCCACTGTCACCACATCCCTCGATGCGTGCAAACAGAGCATCTATATCAGGGATGGGCAACTCCAGTCCTCGGGACCTGATTGGTGTTACACTTTTTCCCCAGCCCCAGCTAACACGTTTGACTCTAATAATCAAGTGCTCATGGGTTTCAGTTTAGAATGCAATAAGTTTAATCATCTGTGTTTGCTAGGGATGGGGAAAAAGTGTGACACCCCTCCGACCCCCAAGGACTGGAATTGTCCATCCCTGATCTATATGGTACAACCAGTACCAGACCTGAATGAATGTGTCTGTTTTGAATATTCACGGAGACAGAATGATGTGGTTGATAGCAGAGACGTCATGCCCAAAGGGGGCACAGGGTCACTTGCCCCCTCAGATTTGTGATGTTTAAATTTGTCTTGTTATATTTTCTCTGTCATACTACTAACCATGAAGTTGGCTTTAGCTAGCCCAGATAGGATCCCAATCTCCCAACCTAATAACTACACTGAACAAAAATATAAACGCAACATGTAAAGTGTTGGTCCCATGTTTCATGAGCTGAAATAAAAATCCCAGAAATGTTCCATTTGCACAAAAAGCTTATTTCTCTCAAATTGTGTACACACATTTGTTTACATCCCTGTAAGCAAGCATTTCTCCTTTGCCAAGATAATCCATCCACCTGACAAATATGGCATATCAAGAAGCTGATTAAACAGCATGATAATTACACAGGTGGACCTTGTGCTGAGGACAATAAAATGCCACTCTAAAATGTGCAGTTTTGTCACACAACACAATGCACAGATGTTTCAAGTTTTGAGGCAGCGTGCAATTGGCTTACAGACTGCAGGAATGTCCACCAGAGCTGTTGCCAGATACGTTTATGTTAATTTCTCAACCATAAGCCAAGGCGGCTTTAGAGAATTTGGCAGTACTTCTAACTGGCCTCACGACTTCAGACCACTTGTAAAGCAGCATATGGGCGAGCTGTTGGCTGATGTCAATGTTGTGAATGCTCCATGGTGGCAGTGGGGTTATGGTATGGGCAGGCATAAGCTACGGACAATGAACACAATTGCATTTTATCGATGACAATTTGAATGCAAAGAGATACCGTGGGATAGTGTACGTGCACAAAGTGAGTTTGTAACATGTATATCATTCTTGCTTGTTGTTCTTTATAGTTACTACCATTGCCTATTGTAAGTTGCCTCTCTGTGTTTTACTGTGTTGTGTAATACTCCGCAGGTAGCATTATGCCATTAATACAGCCCTTCCTTTGTTAATAGCGTTGTTGCTCTACTTGTGCTATCAGTTATTGTGCATATTCATTACCCCTGTTATCTGTCCATTACAGGACCACTATCATTCCACTACCTTTCCATGTCCATTTCATCCGTGTGTGTCAATAAAGTATCCTTGGATGTAACTCTGAGGTTGCCTTATTCCCCTCTTACCGAGGGAGGTGAAAGCGCAACCTGGTCTCAGAACATTTCAAGGCAAAGGGTGGCTACTTTGAAGAATCTCAAATCTGAAATATATTTTGATATGTGTAACACGTTTTTGGTTACTACATGATGCCATATGTGTTATTTAATAGTTTTGAAGACTTCACTATTATTCTACAATGTAGAAAATACACAAGACACAGAGGAGGAGAAACTATCCAACACCCTGGGAGAGAGAACGAGTGACCTCAGTCGAACTCATAGCCAGAAAGATGGGTTAGATACAGGAGAGGAGGAGGTTACCCCGAATGCCATCACCCCTGCTCCTGTGATCAGGCCAACGGGCAGGCGGAGCGAGAGGTCATAGTGATAGTGATTCACACCCAGAGAGAGACAGACAACCCATACAACCTCTTGGCTGAGATTAACCACACAGAGGTAGAGGTAGAGGGCCTTCAGGGCAAGCCAGTCAGTCTGCCTGCTCTGATCCTCAAGTCAATTGTATTTAAATTCATATTCATTAAAGATTTTTAGTCAAGACTTGAAAAGTGCCATTTATTTCAAATGATAATTATTCAGTGTCTGCAACCCTCAAGAACCAGGGTGAGTCTGGGTCCCCCTTTAACTGGGCAAACACAACTTGCATATCGTCATAGACTAGGCGGAAACGTTCATCTTTTAACTTTGCTTAAATAAAACAATGCATTTTTCATAGTGAGCAAGAGTTTTCTATGATGATTAAAGTTTTTTGGTCGCGCCCTCCACTTTTTTGTCAAATAATACATCTAAAAAAAATGTAATAAGTTAATTATTAAAAGCATTAAAATTGGGATTGGGATGTTTCCCACTTATTTATACAACCTACTCCACAAAGTTTAGAGAAATGTTCTGAAATTAATTAAGAATTAAACAGAAGAAAATCAGAATTGAAGGCAACTATAATGCAAAGAATTTAATGGTCTATGGTTCAATCCTGTTTCTGGTCTAATGAATAATTAATATTGTTCCTCCTCTTCCTTGTGGCAAGCGCAGCAGCACACTGCCCTCCAAAGCCTGCAAAAAAAACGCCGGACTGCCCCTTTCCTCGCCCTGCATGGAACATCCAGGGTCACCTCCTTGGTGACGTGTGGGGTGACGTCCAGGGTGACCACAGCAACATCCTCTGGAAAGGGACAAAAGTGGGGCAGAATGTAAATAAATGCAAACCGTAGGTTCTAAACACTGGCCAGTTGAATGGGATCTTTTATTTCAGCTCATGAAACATGGGACCAACACTTTACATGTTATCATGATGAACGGCACCTGTCAGAGTGCTTTCTATAAGTCTTACTCACCTGCTTGGATGTCAGATGGCAGAGTGGCGTAGACGGCCACCATGAGAGGCTTTTCTTCAGGTGTGACGTCCGCAACCTCCAAGAGTGAAGAAGCAGGGTATTTATCTGTGTTAGGGGTGAGGTCCAAAACCTCCAGCTGAGAACAAGCCGGATCTGCCTCTGTGTTAGGGGTGATGTCCACAACCTTCAGGTGGGTAGAAGCCGGGTCTGCCTCTGTGTAAGGGGTGATGTCCACAACTTCCAAGTGGGACGAGACGGGTTCTGCCTCTGTGTTAGGTGTGACGAATACAATCTCCAAGTGGGAAGAGACGGGTTCTGCCTCTTTGTTAGGGGTGATTTCCACAACCTCCAGGTGAGAAGTAGCCGGGTCTACCTCTGTATTAGGGGTGATGTCCACAACCTTACGGTGGGAAGAAGCCGGGTCTGCCTCTATGTTAGGGGTGATTTCCACAACTTCCAGCTGGGAATAAGCCGGGTCTGCCTCTGTGTTAAAGGTTATGTCCACAACAACTAGGTGGAAAGAAGCCGGGTCTGCCTCTGTGTTAGGGGTGATGTCCACAAGCTCCAGGTGGGAAGAAGCAGGATCTGCCTCTGTGTTTGGGGTGATGTCCACAAGCTCCAGGTGGGAAGAAGCAGGATCTGCCTCTGTGTTTGGGGTGATGTCCACAACCTCTAGGTGGGAAGAAGCCAGGTCTGCATCTGTGTTAGGGGTGATGTCCACAAACTCCAGGTGGGAAGAAGCAGGATCTGCCTCTTTGTTTGGGGTGATGTCCACAAGCTCCAGGTGGGAAGATGCCGGGTCTGCCTCTGTGTTAGGGGTGATGTCCACAAGCTCCAGGTGGGAAGATGCCGGGTCTGCCTCTGTGTTAGGGGTGGTTTCCACAACCTCCTGATAGGAAGAAGCCGGGTCTAACTCTGTGTTAGGGGTGGTTTCCACAACCTCCTGATAGGAAGAAGCCGGGTCTGCCTCTGTGTTAGGGGTGGTTTCCACAACCTCCTGATAGGAAGAAGCCGGGTCTAACTCTTTGTTTGGGGTGATGTCCACAAGCTCCAGGTGGGAAGATGCCGGGTCTAACTCTGTGTTAGGGGTGGTTTCCACAACCTCCTGATAGGAAGAAGCCGGGTCTAACTCTGTGTTAGGGGTGAGGACCACAAGCTCCAGGTGGGAAGAAGCCAGGTGTGCCTCTTTGTTAGGGGTGATGTCCACAACCTCCAGCTGAGAAGAAGCCGGGTCTGCCTCTGTGTTATGGGTGATGTCCACAACCTCCAGGTTGGAAGAAGCAGGGTCTGACTCTGTGTTAGGGATGATTTCCATAACCTCCTGGTGGGAAGAAGATGGGTCTGCCTCTGTGTTAGGGGTGATGTCCACAAGCTCCTGGTGGGAAGAAGCCAGGTGTGCCTCTTTGTTAGGAGTGATGTCCACAACCTCCAGTTGGGAAGAAGCAAGGTGTGCCTCTTTGTTAGGGGTGATGTCCACAACCTCCAGGTGAGAAGAAGCCGGGTCTGCCTCTGTGTTTGAGGTGATGTCCACAACCTCCAGGTGGGAAGATGCTGGGTCTGCCTCTGAGTTATGGGAGATGTCAACAAGCTCCAGGTGGGAAGAAGCCGGGTCTGTCTCTGTGTTAGGGGTGGTTTCCACAACCTCCTGATAGGAAGAAGCCGGGTCTAACTCTGTGTTAGGGGTGATGTCCACAAGCTCCAGGTGGGAAGAAGCCAGGTGTGCCTCTTTGTTAGGGGTGATGTCCACAACCTCCAGCTGAGAAGAAGCCGGGTCTGCCTCTGTGTTATGGGTGATGTCCACAACCTCCAGGTTGGAAGAAGCAGGGTCTGACTCTGTGTTAGGGGTGATGTCCACAACCAATGGGTGGGAAGAAGCTGGGTCTGCCTCTGTGTTATGGGGGATTTCCACAACCTCCAGGTGGGAAGAAGCCTGGTCTGCATCTGTGTTTGGGGTGACAATTAAAATCCTGATTGGCTTTACTACTACAAGGCACCAGGATGTCATGACAAAAGGCATATGTCAGAGTGTTCTCTATGAGTGCTACTCACCTGCTTGGATGTCAGCTGGTAGTGTGGCGGAGACGGCCACCACTAGGACAGGGGGAACTGGCAGGGTGTCTGCAGTAGGCTGGAAGTAGCTTTTCACCTCGTCCGCCACAAAGGCACAGACAGAGCTCATAAAAAAAGGGGTTGTGAGGTCATCCAGGGAGAAGGACTGGCTGATTCTCCCAAGGATCGACCTCACAGAGTCAAAAGTAGCAGCCCGGGAGAAAGGGGTGTGAGGAGAAGAGGCCTTCAACATGCTGGAGAGCTTCTCCCCTACGGCCACCACCATACTCACAGCCATCCCGCTTAGGAGGATGGGGTGATCTGAATGGCCTTCCTCTGGCTGAAGCCACAGGGCCAGGAGGATCCTGGGCACCAGCTCCACCACCACCTGGGATGGGCTGAGCAGGTTGCTACAGGGCTTATTGGACAGCTTGTCCTGAATGCTCCTCACAGCTCTCTCCATGATGATGTGGACCTTGGGGTCGCTGAAATCAACAAAAAGCAGCAGAGAAAGCTAAACAATGTGCAATGTTCACACAGAGAACACTGCCCTAGTTTTTTTCTGCATAGCTCCAGATGTGTAGATGAATGGAGCAAGCCGTATGCGGGGCAGTACATGGAACTCACATGTCAGCGCCAGCTGGAGAGGTGGGGTGCATAGAGCGGCGGAGCTTGCAGACAGCCTTGTGCTCCATGTCAATCATTTTTAGGCAGGTGTTTACTTCCCAGGTCTGCCGTAGGAAACAGGAAGTCCCATTAGTGTAATTTCACAACAGATATATTCTGCTGTACTAACTAGTTGTTGAAAGGCTAGAAAAGAGCTCACTGACTGATAGTCTAAGTCTCTAACTCTCATTCTCTTACCAGCCGAGCGAGTTCGTTCCCCTCCTCCAGGGTTTCCTTCCACACCCTTCAAATAAAACACAAAGCATTTCAACTTTACTGGCTTCCTATTTATCTGTTGTTTATTTTACCCACACCTCCTGGAGTGCTGCTGGTGACAGAGAATGGCAGTGAAGGTGAGAGCTGACGTGGTACTCACCTCTCCCTAAGGGATTTTTTGCCCTGAGACACCAGCCAGTCGCTCATGTGCTCCATGGTGACATGGGGCGAGACCTGGCCTCGACTCTGGAGCAGCAGATAGTGGACCATGAGCTTCTTCTGCAAGATGAGGTAAGGTGTGAGACCGTGCCACTAAAGACCATATAATGTGCTTTCAGAAGGGCCTCTCGTAACATTTCACAACTGCTCATGTCTCACAATTTGCAAGTGATATTAAGAACTCTTATGACCATCTTCTCTAAACTGTCTTGAAATAAAACTCTTGTTTTGGGATTAAATCTATCTCTTTCTTTCTGTGGTTACTGTTTTTGTGGGATGAATCTTACCTGTTTATTGTAATATGCTTCCTCCCAGCAGGCCTGCAGAGTCTGAAAATAAAGGCTGCTTCTACAGAATTCCTTTGAAGATAATTAAAATAAGTATGCTTTATTAGGTACATTATGCACATGCATTTACAGTATGCAAAAAGGAATATCTCCTAAAATTACCTTAGTGGGACCATAAGTGAACTCAGGAATGCTCCCAATCCTATCCATGGTCAGAGGGGGACGAAATGCAGCGCTATAAATATACGGGATGCTCTAGAGATAACAGGAATTACTTAAAGTCGCGAATGATCAATGCCTGTGGAATCGTCCAATTTGCTGCGCTGAGAATTGAGTTGTAGGCGATATTTGGTTATGTTTGGCGCAACATACATGTTTACATTCTATTGCCATGGAGAAATTGAGTTTCTAGAACCTGTTTTCTTCTATATCTTTATTTCGTGAAAGATTAAGATCTTTATTTTGTCATAATGTGTATATGAGGACGTTGGAGCCCGTTCCGATTCATGACGCGGTTATCCAGGTGCAAGTTGCATAGACCTACTAATCCAACCTTGGCTTACAAGTTAAATTAAATTAGTATATATGCCTATACAAATCTATTGACCACATCCATTTAAATCAATGATTGTCAATTGAAAATCTGGTTGTTGTGTTATCCTGTTGTGCGTGTCAGGTGTCCTCTTAAGCACGTTATTCCAATATTTCCTAGAATTGACGCAGGTTACACTTTTGCAAAACTACTCGGTTAAAAATAAGAGCATGAATGACAATAAAGGTATGACTTGAATTATATGTGTAGTAGTGTGATGTTGTTCCCCTAGATTATGCACCAAATTGCACACAAGGACAGTTCAAGTAGGCCAGGTCAAGAGGGGATGTTAAAAAGTTAATAATAATAGTAATTCAATGTGGTTTCTTTATTTAATTACAGCTCCATAGCTAATGTTATTTTTTGGTGTACAAACATTTTTATGTATCTATATTGTTAATACACCTAATTGTAAAAGTTTTGTATATTTTGGTTTGGTCCATCGCGGGTTATCTGTATTTATGTACCCTCTTATTGTTCTCTTTTGCCTGACCTTCAACTAGCAAGGTATGTTGTCCTTGGCGCCGTAATTTGTCGATATAAAACTGTGGTAAAGTTACACAAAGTGCTGTTACGCAACTACAGGTTTTGTTACAATGTGGACAATATAAAGATGTATGTTAACAACTTTCACCGAGCTCGCTAATTAGGGTACCTATTGTAACTCGGGAGTATTTGGGGCAGTGTTTGAGTGAGTGTCTATGTGCTCACGCAGGTGCCCGAGAGCTGTGGCTGCACCAAGGGCTAAACTATTGTGTGTTGTCTCTTCGTGTACAGGTATGTCATTTATTTTGTCAGAATTATGTTGTATATCATTTTACTTGTATTGTATAGTGTGTTGTTAGGCACTGAATGTGTGCATGCAGCACCTGTTCTCTTTTGCCTGACCTTCAACTAGCAAGGTGCCCGAGAGCTGTGGCTGCACCAAGAGCTAACATATTGTGTGTTGTCTCTTCGTGTGCAGGTCGAATAAAAATTATCCAACCATCAGAATTCCAGTTGTGGCAGTGTCCTAATTACGTGACCTGCCGACTGGTCAGCTCAAGCCGACCGCCGGAGCTGTGCATGTGGATGAGGTGCACGACCTGCGCATGTGAATTTGTTGATGGCTTACTGTAAGTGAATATATACTGTAAACAGTGAAAGTGAATGTAGCATATTCATTAGATACAGGTATTCGTGCTTATTTGTATGTTTTGGATGAATTTGTTTATTGCATTTTTTGGGGGGGGTATTTGAATGCACTAAATGCACCCGTGTTATGCTGGGGATTTTAGTGTGGGTAGAGGGAGGGGTGTCCTTCCATTTACACCAATTGTACAGTCAGCTCCTGGGAGTAGAGCGTTTGCTAGTCCTGAGTTTGCAAGCACTGGGAGGGGTAGGCTGTTTGTTCCACCTGACCAGGGTATCCCACCTCTGTCTTTTGATGTACCATCATCCACAGTACTCGGTGATAATGGGACGCCTCCGAGTCAGCTTAGTGACCTTATTAAGCAGATTGGTTCAGAGATAGGAGAATCTATCAGAGCGAGTTTACTGCAGCCTGGGGTTTCAAGTCTTTCTCCTGCCCGTCCCCCTCACCAACCCCAGCAGTTTCCCCTGCCTGAGCAGTGTGGGTCAACCTTTATTGATGCGTCCAAGCTGAATCTGGTTGTGAAGTCAGATGTTAGTGCTCCACCTCTTTTTAGGGGTGATGGCTCAGATAAGTACTCTGTCCTGGAGTGGGAGGAGTTAATGGAAGTCTACCTAGAGAAGAGGGGTTACACTGGGTCTGGGAATGAGATGAGGATTCCTAGTCAATGAACTTGTCATAAATCAACATAGGATAGGCCCTCTCCCCCCCCCCCCCCCCCCCCCCCACAAGACTCATATATATATATATATATATATAGGAAATGTAAGCAAGGGTTGAGCTTCTTCAGTTTGTGTCACAAAGTGGATAAGTTTCTGTGTCCCTTTCAGAGTGAGTGACACATTTACTTTATATAGTGTACCAAGAGTTGTTCCCTCGCTTACGGCCATACCAGCCTGAATACGCCTGATCTCGTCCGATCTCGGAAGCTAAGCAGGGTTGGGCCTGGTTAGTACTTGGATGGGAGACCGCCTGGGAATACCAGGTGCTGTAAGCTTTTTGTCCCAGTAGAGCGTGCTCTTGTGTCATGGAGCAACTGCCTTTTATTTATCACCCTAATAATATCATGGATTGTTATTGGACTAAATGCAGTTTGTGTGCTGCCCTGCCCTGCCCTGATCAAATCAAATAATGGACAGTGCGTTTCCCTCAAAATATAGGCAGTACATGCAATCTTAGTTTTTAGTCTAGGAGACAGTCAATGTCTGTAGTCCATTAGGGCACTATAAAATCCCTTCAATGTTTTGCCTGATTCCGTTAATTCCCAAGTTCCCTTTTCTCCGTTTAGATTTCCCCGTTGACCGTTTGTCCCTGTTTTGGCAGGTTTTCGCTCTCAAAAGTACACCTTTTTAATAGCAAAACAGCACAATTGGATGTTCTATGTCCACAACAATGTTTAAACCCTATCAGGTGACCATTTGTGAGGTCTGGGAAAAATGTAAGACATTTAGATTTTGGGGTGTAGTTACCCTTAAATGCAAGCGTGCACCAGGAAGAGACCTTTGTTTGGTTAAGCGGTGTTGCTGTAGAACAAATGGCCACTGGAGTGATGCAAATGATCACGGTATAATTCTGCCAGGCAGGCATAGGCTACTTTGTAGTTAACATTTACTTGCGAAGGTTTTGGGGAAAGCCATTCCTTCCCTACCAGAAGAAGGTTATCATTAGCATCATCGCTAACGGCTACACAAAGTGTAGACATACGCGCGCACCGCACACATGCACACAGACAGGGGCATTCCTGTGCCGTTTCAGAAAGTTCATGGAAATACGAATCACTGATGCATTTTGTTCATGTCTTATGATTGACTTGGGCAAATGAATGTGTTTTCTAACAAGTTGAATAGATTTAGTTGATTTCTTACTAAGTTCAATAAATGTTTGAATATTGTTGAATTTCGGTTTAATGTCTGGATTCCGTGATTCGGTCCGCAACGCTTATTTTATAGGGCCCTAGTCAATGAACTTGTCATAAATCAACATAGGATAACGATATTATAACCGCGATTGATAATAGACAGTACTGTGCAGCCGTCTTCATCGACCTGGCCAAGGCTTTCGACTCTGTCAACCACCGCATTCTTATTGGCAGACTAAATAGCCTTGGTTTCTCAAATGACTGCCTCGCCTGGTTCACCAACTACTTCTCAGATAGAGTTCAGTGTGTCAAATCGGAGGGCCTGTTGTCTGGACCTATGGCAGTCTCTATGGGGGTGCCACAGGGTTCAATTCTTGGGCCGACACTTTTCTCCGTGTATATCAATGATGTCGCTCTTGCTGCTGGTGACTCTCAGATCCACCTCTACGCAGACGACACCATTTTGTATACATCTGGCCCTTCATTGGACACTGTGTTAACAAACCTCCAAACGAGCTTCAATGCCATACAACACTCCTTCAGTAGCCTCCAACTGCTCTTAAACACTAGTAAAACTAAATGTATGCTTTTCAATCGAACGCTGCTGGCACCCGCCCTCCCGACTAGAATCACCACTCTCGACGGGTCTGACCTAGAGTATGTGGACAACTACAAATACCTAGGTGTCTGGTTAGACTGTAAACTCTCCTTCCAGACTCACATAAAGAATCTCCAATCCAAAGTTAAATCTAGAATCGGCTTCCTATTTCGCAAACAAAGCCTCCTTCACTCATGCTGCCAAACATGCCCTCGTAAAACTGACTATCCTACCGATCCTTGACTTCGGCGATGTCATTTACAAAATAGCCTCCAACACTCTACTCAGCAAACTGGATGTAGTCTATCACAGTGCCATCCGTTTTGTCTCCAAAGCCCCATACACTACCCACCACTGTGACCTGTACGCTCTTGTTGGCTGGTCCTCACTACATGTTTGTCGTCAAACCCACTGGCTCCAGGCCATCTATAAATCACTGCTAGGCAAATCCCCGCCTTATCTTAGCTCATTGGTCACCATAGCAGCACCCACCCGTAGTCTGCGCTCCAGCAGGTATATCTCACTGGTCATTCCCAAAGCCAACACCTCCTTTGGCCGCCATTCCTTCCAGTTCTCTGCTGCCAATGACTGGAACGAATTGCAAAAATCTCTGAAGCTGGAGACTCTTATCTCCCTCACTAACTTTAAGCATCAGTTGTCAGAGCACCTTACCGATCACTGCACCTGTACACAGCCCATCTGAAATTAGGCCACCCAACTACCTCATCCCTATATTGTTATTTATTTTGCTCTTTTGCACCCCGGTATCTCTATTTGCACATAATCTCTTGCACATCTAGCATTCCAGTGTTAATACTATTGTAATTATTTTGCACTATAGCCTATTTATTGCCTTACCTCCATAACTTGCTACATTTGCACACACTGTATATATATTTTCTGTTGTATTTTTGACTTTATGTTTTTTTACCCCAAATGTAACTCGGTGTTATTTTTATCGCACTGCTTTGCTTTATCTTGGCCAGGTCGCAGTTGTAAATGAGAACTTGTTCTCAACTGGCTTACCTGGTTAAATAAAGGTGAATTTTTTTTTTTTTTTTAATAAGTTTGCAAATGTGATGATGCATGGAATGCTTGATATATTCTTCATGGAGAAAATTAGCTTCCCCAAACTTGAGAGCAAGACTGGCCTAAACGCGCTAATGTTTTCCTTTGCTAATGTGCGTCCCGCCCCCCTGTCAGCTGTCAGTTTTGTCGATGACCACGTACATAAGACACGCCAATCACCGACACCTGAAGTTCCATGACCATCACAGCCCTAGTTGTATGCTTGAGTTTGTTCAGAGGAGGCTTTGAATAAAATCCGATCTGAGTGTGAAATGCCTTACTGAGGGTAAATGGAAGCTCCTCTTGTGCCCGGCTCAGCCTTATACAGTTTAAGGTACTTTACCGTATCCATTTCAGTAAGGCCAGATTGGCCAAATTCTACCCAAATATTGATGGTACATGTGACAGGTGTAAAAGCTCCTTGGTGGACTTGACCCACATGTTCTGGTCCTGTCCCCGTCTGGCAGATTATTTGTCCACTATTTAAAACCCTTTCTGAAGCATTTGATATAAAGTTGCAGCCTAGTGCAGAAATTGCTATTTTTGGAGTACCAAACAACAATCCTTCTCTGACCAATAGACAGCTAGATGCCATTGCCTTTGCCTCCCTGTTAGCCCGCAGAAGGATTTTATTGGATTGGAAATCTATCAATCCTCCCTTAGCCTCTCTTTGGCTCAAAGATCTGAAGCTGTTCCTAAAATGAGAAAAAATGAAGTTACCATTCGAGGGTCAACCAACTCATTTTATTCCTCCTGGGACCCGATGATATCCTATTTTGAACAGCTCCAAACACTTCCTCCAGATTAGTACTCTTGGCCCCACCTTGAGATTACTGCTATATAGGCCTATAAAATCACTTAATCACCTGAAATTGTTAGGCTATTACATTTTTGCTTGAAGTAACGTTGTTGTATACTTTTATTTTGTTTTCTGACATGTAAGTCAATTACTTTCCCTTTCTTTTTAAATGTGTTTGGAGGCATTCTGGGGGGAGGGGGAGGTCAAAGGGGGACTAAAAGGGGAGAAATGTACCATGTCTATGTTATCTTTCATTCATTGTGAATACAAAATATATAATTTTAAAGGGAAGGCTTTGAAGCCAGATTTAGCGGATTTTGCTGTTTAGTTTTCCTCAACCTGTGTTTTGTTTCTCTCTCCTCTCCCTGTTAGATGGTGAGGCTGCTTCTCTCCAGAGGAGCCAACATTAATGCCTTTGACAAGAAGGATCGCCGAGCAATCCACTGGGCTGCTTACATGGGTGATGAGTTTACCACATCATTTACATTCTGACTAATGTCCTTTATACCAATGAATGAATGAATGAATGGACTGTGTGTTAGTCTCACAGCTCAGCTGTATGAGCCACGTCTAGTGTGTTATTATGTCAGAATCATGTACTAAGTAGGTTGATTAGATGTTTTCAGTTGTACTAACATGATGTAGGTGTTGCTTATGGTGCTGTGTACCACTGTAAACTAATCTATCTCTCCCTCTCTCTGCCTATCTCTCTGTGTTTGTATCTCTGTTTCTCTCTTAACCCCCTTACTATCTCCCTCCCCTTCTCTCTCTCTCGCTCTCTCTCTCTCTCTCTCTCTCTCTCTCTCTCTCTCTCTCTCTCTCTCTCTCTCTCTCTCTCTCTCTCTCTCTCTCTCTATTTATCCCTCCCCCTCTCTCTCTACCATAGGGCACATTGAGGTGGTGAAACTGCTGGCCTCTCATGGATCAGAGGTGTCCTGTAAAGACAAGAAGGCCTACACCCCTCTCCACTCTGCAGCCTCCAGTGGAATGATCAGTGTGGTCAAGTACCTCCTGGACCTTGGAGTGGATGTGAGTCAACACGCATTCAAATGTGTAGTCACTGTTCAATTACAACTCAATGAAAATACAGAGCTCTAGTGGGTTGGCGAATGATTTCCTTTCAAGTAATGAAGAGATGGAGGTTGGAGCCAGTGTTTTGGGCCAGGGGGTTTTCAGAACCAAGTGACCTGATCAGGAATGTATTGTTTTGTTCCCCCCCCCCCCCCTCTCTCTCTCCACTCTTTTCCCTCCCTTGCTCCCTCCAGATAAATGAGCCCAATGGTTACGGTAACACCCCCCTCCACGTGGCATGCTACAACGGGCAGGACGTGGTGGTGAATGAGCTGATCGAGTGCGACGCCAACGTGAACCAGGTGAACGAGAAGGGTTTCGCCCCACTCCACTTCACGGCCGCCTTGCGCCATGGGGCGCTCTGCCTGGAGCTGCTGGTGGGCAACGGGGCCCTCGTCAACATCAAGGTGAGGAGACCGGATGACCAACACTGTGTCTGAACTAAATAACACCCTATTCCCTATGTAGTGCACTACTTTTGACCAGGGGCCCATAGAGCAAGGAGCCGTGGTGACACTGGCTGTGTCCCAAATGGCACCCTGTTCCCTTTATAAGTACACTACTTTGGTTCAAAAAGTAGTTCACTATGAAGAGAATAGGGTGCCATTTGGGACGCACACACTGACGCAGCACATGGCTTAGTATTTGGCCCTGGTCTACATTCAAATACCAATGGAATAGGCCTAACAATGCAAACTAAATGCAATCAAGCGCTCCTCCAATACGTGTTTGATTTTGCCTGTGGTCAGCAGCACAGACTGCCGTGTGAACCATCTTTGTCTTTCTATCTGCAGAGTAAAGATGGAAAGACCCCCCTCCACATGACGGCCATCCACGGACGCTTCTCCAGATCTCAAGCCATCATCCAGAATGGTGAGTCGCTGTGAATGCTCTCAACTGAATATATATGAACCAGTAGGCTCTTCAGCATTGTCTTTTGTCTTCAAACCATGATTCACTGGCACAGAGCAATGTTACTTGCAATGTGGTTGAACATGAAGCTTCATGAGGCCTCTAGGGTCAAGTGGTTGACGTGTGTGTGTGTCTGTGTGTGTGTCTGTGTGTGTGTGTGTGTGTGTCTGTGTGTGTGTGTCTGTGTGTGTGTGTGTTCTGTAGGTGCTGAGATCGACTGTGAAGAAAATAATGGAAACACACCCCTGCACATCTCTGCTCGCTACGGCCACGAGTTACTCATCAATACACTCATCACGAACGGAGCTGACACAGCCAAGTGAGAACACACACACACACAGTTTCCAGCAATAATGCAACATGCATCTGCAATTCTGTCATTGACCGAATTCCCGCTTGGAGACTATGCTCAACACATTGTGGTGTGTGGGGGGTTGAAAGACAGGGCATTGCAGCATGCTGATGTGTTGATCTGCTGTGGGGTTTAATGAGGACTGTGATGTGGTGCTGTTTCCAATCTTAGCTGAATCAACTGTAAGTCACTCTGGATAAGAGTGTCTGCTTAAAGTCTAAAATGTAAAAATGTGTTGCAGGCGAGGCGTCCATGGGATGTTCCGCCTCCACCTGGCTGCTCTCAGTGGGTTCTCTGACTGCTGTCGGAAGCTCCTCTCATCAGGCTTTGATATAGACACCCCTGACGACTTTGGAAGGACCTGTTTACATGCTGCAGCAGCTGGAGGGTGAGTGGACTGGTCCAGGCTTTACACCAAGGAATATTTAGTTCATGAACTGGAAAGCCACCAGAAAGAACAAACACATATTCACACTCTTACATTTCACATTGTTTAGCAGTATAAAAAAATCGTTTAGATCATTAGTGCGGTATCATTTCTGTATAATGTGGTTCCATGCCATGGTGGTATTGACTTGCGCTCTGGTCTAAATTGTCTTTATATCTTCTTGAAAGAGAAGAGAAACCTGCAAACTGCTCTTGCTAGTATCACTTTTTATTATTGCTTTTATTAGCATTATAAAAACAGTGATACTAGCAAGAGCAGTGTACGGGTTTCTCTTTTCTTTAAGATTCTCATTGTTACCATCCACCTGATAGCTCAGATGTGAAAGGGCCTTTCTGAACTTGATATCTTGTTACCATCCACCTGATAGCTCAGATGAACGAGAGCCTTTCTGAACTTGATATCTTGTTACCGTCCACCTGATAGCTCAGATGAACGAGAGCCTTTCTGAACTTGATATCTTGTTACCATCCACCTGATAGCTCAGATGTACGAGAGCCTTTCTGAACTTGATATCTTGTTACCATCCACCTGATAGCTCAGATGTGAAAGGGCCTTTCTGAACTTGATATCTTGTTACCATCCACCTGATAGCTCAGATGAACGAGAGCCTTTCTGAACTTGATATCTTGTTACCGTCCACCTGATAGCTCAGATGAACGAGAGCCTTTCTGAACTTGATATCTTGTTACCATCCACCTGATAGCTCAGATGTACGAGAGCCTTTCTGAACTTGATATCTTGTTACCATCCACCTGATAGCTCAGATGTACGAGAGCCTTTCTGAACTTGATATCTTGTTACCATCCACCTGATAGCTCAGATGAACGAGAGCCTTTCTGAACTTGATATCTTGTTACCATCCACCTGATAGCTCAGATGTACGAGAGCCTTTCTGAACTTGATATTTTGTTACCATCCACCTGATAGCTCAGATGTACGAGAGCCTTTCTGAACTTGATATCTTGTTACCAGGAACCTGGACTGTCTGAATCTGCTGCTCAACACAGGGGCAGACTTCAACAGAAAGGACAGCTTCGGAAGGTCTGTCTGTGGCATCAAATAACTTTCATATGTGATCTTTATGATAATGGGGAATATAGTATAGGGGCATATAGGAATTATTATGGGAAATATTGGGCGGCAGGTAGCCTAGCGGTTAAGAGCGTTGGGTCAGTAACCGAAAGGTTGCTGGTTCAAATCCCCTAGCTGACTAGGTGAAAAATCTATGTGCCCTGCAGAAAGGCACTTAACCCTAATTGCTCCTGTAAGTCGCACTGGATAAGAGTGTCTGCTAAATGACGTAAATGTAAAATGTAAATGTTATACAGCTCCAATAAGCTGTTTCTGTTGTTGATGTTGAATGGTTTCTGTGCGTTCTTCTAGGAGTCCTCTGCATTATGCGGCAGCCAATTGTAACTACCAGTGTCTGTTTGCCTTGGTGGGGTCTGGGGCCAGTGTGAACGATCTGGATAAAAGGGGTTGCACCCCGCTCCACTACGCTGCTGCCTCCGACACAGACGGAAAGTACGTCTCACACCTCTCTTACTGTTGTGTGTGTTGTGGTGCCATGACCTTTCACATTTCATTGTAGTCTGGAGAGTATGTTGTGGTGCCATGACCTTTCACATTTCACTGTAGTCTGGAGAGTATGTTGTGGTGCCATGACCTTTCACATTTCACTGTAGTCTGGAGAGTATGTTGTGGTGCCATGACCTTTCACATTTCACTGTAGTCTGGAGAGTATGTTGTGGTGCCATGACCTTTCACATTTCACTGTAGTCTGGAGAGTATGTTGTGGTGCCATGACCTTTCACATTTCACTGTAGTCTGGAGAGTATGTTGTGGTGCCATGACCTTTCACATTTCACTGTAGTCTGGAGAGTATGTTGTGGTGCCATGACCTTTCACATTTCACTGTAGTCTGGAGAGTATGTTGTGGTGCCATGACCTTTCACATTTCACTGTAGTCTAGAGTATGTTGTTGGTCGTGTTTGAATACATACTAGTGTTAAATCTGCAGTGTGAAAGCTTGGCCACGTCTCCTTTGGGAAAGTGTCTCTGCTTGCTTATCTGTCTGTCTTGATGTTGGTATAATGATTAGTGAACTCTTGACCTCTGACCTCTAGGTGTCTGGAATATTTGCTGCGAAACGACGCTAACCCAGGGATCAGGGACAATCAGGGCTACAACGCAGTCCATTACGCGTCTGCGTACGGACACCGCCTCTGTCTGGAGCTGGTGAGTCAGAACCACAGGGGACTAGACGCCCTGCATTCACAGACCATTTTGTCTGCGTCCCAAATGGATGTAGGGCCCATAGGGCTCTGGTCAAAAGTAATGCACTATATAGGGAATAGGGTGCCATTTGGGACAGACGTTGATATTCAGTAGGTTTTAAGGTGTGGTTGCATGTTTGTCGTGGCCGCATCGTCACTCTTGATGTTCTTTTTCCAGATTGCAAGTGAAACACCTTTAGATGTGGTAAGTACCAGTTGGTTACTTTTCCTCACACTAGCTTGTTTAAGATACGAATGCAACACCCCAGTATGTCTGCAGGGGCTGGTCACTGAGATTTACAACATGAAACATGCTACTAGACTAACCTTCAAAGTAAATATGTTACAAGTCTAAACTGGCCCGTCCTTGTCTTTCCCCAGCTAATGGAAACCTCAGGGACAGACATCCTGAACGACTCTGATGTCAGAGCTCCCATCAGCCCCCTACACTTAGCTGTGAGTAAAGCCTACCTGCTCCTGTAGGGGTCTCGCCACATGACAAATGGCACCCTATTCCCTATTTAGTGCACTACTTTTGACCAGAGCCTTATGGGCCCAGATCAAAAGTACTGCACTACATGGGAAATAGGGTGCTATCTGGGATGCAGGCATGGTGTTGTTTTTCCACGAAAAGTTGATTGTCCAGACACTCACACACCATGTTCCTATCTGTTCCTGATTAGTGTAAAATACATGCATATTTTGACACGGTGATGATGAGGATGATTTCCTTATTTTGCCATTTGAGTTAATCAACCTCCAACAGAGGAGAAGTAGAGTGTTTGTTTCTAAATCTCACGCTTGGCAGGGACCTTCGATGTTGATGCTGGGCGGGAGAAAAAATGGGCACCCGATTTGAGAGACACTGGTCTACTTTAGGGGTCTAGGACTGTTTCTGTTCAGGCATACCACTGGTCTACTATAGGACATTGATTATATTAAGAGTGTATTTCTGTTCAGGCATACCACTGGTCTACTATAGGACATTGATTATATTAGGAGTGTATATCTGTTCAGGCATACCACTGGTCTACTATAGGACATTGATTATATTAGGAGTGTATTTCTGTTCAGGCGTACCACTGGTCTACTATAGGACATTGATTATATTAGGAGTGTATATCTGTTCTGGCATACCACTGGTCTACTATAGGACATTGATTATATTAGGAGTGTATATCTGTTCAGGCATACCACTGGTCTACTATAGGACATTGATTATATTAGGAGTGTATTTCTGTTCAGGCATACCACTGGTCTACTATAGGACATTGATTATATTAGGAGTGTATATCTGTTCAGGCATACCACTGGACTTTGCTTCAGACTGTGTGTTTGTTTCCATTCAGGCGTACCACGGCCACCACCATGCTATGGAGGTCCTGGTTCAGTCTCTGCTGGATCTAGACGTGAGGAACAGCCAGGGGCGCACCCCTCTGGACCTGGCTGCCTTTAAAGGCCATGTGGAGTGTGTTGACGTCCTCATCAACCAGGGAGCCTCCATCCTGGTTAAAGACTTCACCCTGAAGAGGACCCCCATCCACGCTGCAGGTACGCATAGGATATCACGTAAGACTTAGAGATTCTGTAATTCAAAAGTTTTCCTTACCAAGATGGACATTTGTTTGGTCATGTTGCTAGGACGCCAATGTCCACTCTAGGGATATTATATAGCATAGTGTGAAAATGCCCACTACACACTGATCTAAGGTCATTTTTTGTCATTATTGCTGAGGATCTGGGGAGGGTAAGCTGATCCTAGATCAGTGCACAGGGGGACTTCTATCCAGAGCCAGGTACACAGCTAGCAGGTGACAGGCTTCGAGGGCCTCAGCCCCAAAATGTTTTATTATCTGCTGTGTTAACATCATGAGGATGTCATCTACCAATACCACTGTTCTAGAAATCTGTCTGTTCATGTGAAGGTAATAGTCGTCCAGCAATCAGCTCATATCCTCTCTGTTTAGCCTCCTCTAGCTACCAACGGTCAATCATCTCACATTCTTATATCCTCTCTGTTTATCCTCCTCTAGCTACCAACGGTCATTCATCTCACATTCTTATATCCTCTCTGTTTAGCCTCCTCTAGCTACCAACGGTCAATCATCTCACATTCTTATATCCTCTCTGTTTATCCTCCTCTAGCTACCAACGGTCATTCATCTCACATTCTTATATCCTCTCTGTTTATCCTACTCTAGCTACCAACGGTCATTCGGAGTGTTTGCGTTTGCTGATTGGAAATGCTGACCTCCAGAGTGCAGTGGACGTTCAAGACGGGAATGGACAGTAAGTCAATTGGGTTTTGGATACAATTCCTGAAATAAAGAGATTTTGACACTAGTTCTACGTCCCAAATGGCACCCTATGCCCTACTTGGTGCACTACTTTAAACCAGAACCCTATGGGCTCGGGTCAAAAGTAGTGTACCATATAGGGAATAGGTTGCCATTTGGGACTCAGCCTGGTTATTACCAGTTTGTAATATGACCTTGTTGTCTTGTGTATCAGAACCCCTCTGATGCTGTCAGTGCTGAGCGGACACACAGACTGTGTGTACTCACTACTCAACAAGGGAGCCAGCGTAGAAGCCAAAGACAAGTGGGGCAGAACAGCGCTACACAGAGGGGTGAGGAGGAGAGCTGGCTGTATACGCTCACACACAGAAAGAGACGGGGAGGCTCAAATATACATATTATCTTCAGAAAAGTAGTTGTCCATGGGTAGTGGTGTATTCATCCCTGTAGGGGGACCTGCCTCCAGACATCATTTGTAATAATTGATGATTCATTATTATATCATTGATTATTAGTTATTCAAATCCATTCTTGTCTCCCTGCCCTTCCTCCCAGGCGTTGACGGGTCATGAGGAGTGTGTGGAGGCCCTGCTGCAGCACAGCGCCAGCTTCCTGGTTCGGGACTGTAAGGGGCGGACCCCTGTCCACCTGGCGGCGGAATCCGGACACATCGGGGTGCTGGGGGGACTCCTACACGCCGCCCAGTCAGTGGAGACCCTCCCCGTCATCACAGACAACCAGGGCTACACGCCACTACACTGGGCCTGCTACAACGGTACGTACTGGACTAACGGAACACTAGATATTTTCTGATTTTCTCTCTTCAGCACCGTAAACATGTCCCTGAATTAGGCAGGCCATACAACTAGGGGTGTAACTATTCGATTTGTATCACGATTCGTGGTTGTCGATACGATTCAAGGACGATATTGGTTCATTTAGAACGATACGATCCGAAACGATTCAGTGACTTGAAATCGATTCAGTAACCTTTTAGCCAAAAATTCAACCAGTGTGACTGAAATAAATACCTGGATACTGGACAGTGCAGGTGAAGTTTCCTAGATTCCTGTTTCTTGTAAGGACCGCAATGGTGGCTTGATAATTTCTCGCTCGTCGGCTTCTCCTCTGTCGTCCGCCATGCTATGTTTTGTTGTCTTTGCGCCTTTGCGCTGCTGCTGGCGTGGGGCGATGACGTCACGGATAGGCAGACTGAATCGAGTAATGTTTAAAGCCTTTATCATTAAAAGTGCTAAGAAAAAACATCCATATAAAGTCTGACGTGCTTAAATCCAATGGGTTATTTCCTAGAATCGATACAATCGATTTATTACATTTTAAAACGATGTTAGAGTGATATATGTTGTCCAAAAGGCCAACTCACCGAGCACAGATCGATGTAGTTGGATCATAGGAATATAAATCGATACATCGATGTAGTAGATGGATCGTTACACCCCTACATACAACGGTACGTACTGACTAACTGGACTGTAGCTCTGTTCTCTCCTCCATGAAGTGTACACTCATTCACTCCCTCTTGTGGCTTGAAAAGCATTCGATTGGTGTGGACGGAGCCATGTGGGGGAATGAACAAGACTACAACAGAATTAGGGGTTATGACTCTCAGTGGAGGACCTTACACTGAAACAGGACTTTGTCATAGCATATGTCACCGAGGGCAACTCGTTCAGCCCCCTCCACTGTGCTGTGATCAATGACAACGAGGGGGCTGCAGAGATGCTGATTGACACTCTGGGGCCGGCCATTGTCAACGCCACTGACACCAAGAACCGGTAACTACAGCACATGACAAAGTCCTTTTCTTCTGGAGAATAATGTTGTCTTGGGAATAAAATGACCTCTGGGGTTGGATGAGGGATTGTAGATTACTTTTAATACATCTATTAGTGATTTTATATTTCTATGGTATAAACAGGGTTAATTGAACAAACTTGTTTATAACAGTCCTACATGATATCGGTGAAATAAGTTTCCTCTCTCTCCAGGACCCCCCTGCATGCGGCGGCTTTCACGGACCACGTGGAGTGTCTTCAGCTGCTGCTAGGCCACAACGCCCAGGTCAACTCCCCCGATGCCTCCGGGAAGACCTCCCTCATGATGGCTGCTGAGAACGGACAAACCAACGCTGTCGGTACGCAGCCCCCTCTCCTCCGCTTTGCCTCGCCCAGCCGGCTTAAGTTCAACATGTCTGTTTTACATTTTAATAAGTCGCTTCATTTCCTAATTGAGTTTCTTTATGTTTCTCTGTCTGTGTCAGAGCTGTTGGTGAGCAGTGCCAAAGCAGAGCTCACCCTGCAGGATGCAGTCAAGAACACTGCTCTTCATCTGGCCTGCAGTAAGGTGAGCATCCCCACATGAAGATGACGTTCATCTGAACAGTTGGCTCTCTCTGGTTGAAATTTTGGTCTGACATGTTTGACTCTGGTTTTTAAAGGGGCATGAAACCAGTGCTTTGTTGATATTGGAGAAGATTACAGACAGGAACCTAATCAACTCGACTAACGCAGCCTTACAGACGTACGTATGGTTCAGCTGTATTAATTGGGCCAGAAGAATTAGAAGAAGTGCACTATATAGGGAATAGTCTGGCATTTGGGAGGTATCCTCATTTGCTGCTGGCTAATCTGACGGTACTTTCTCCTCAGGCCGTTACACGTTGCAGCCAGAAATGGTCTGACGGTGGTGGTTCAGGAGCTACTAGTGAAGGGTGCTAGCGTGCTAGCAGTCGATGACAATGGTAAGATCCATAACGCTAACACCGTTTTCTTCTGTACTTCTCTTCTCAATGTGTCCACAAATGTTTCTCTCTAGTCCACTGCTTGGTTATTGTCTTAACTTTGTATCTCCTAGCCTGCTGTTATTTCATGTTTTTCACCAAAAGTGTTATAGTAAACGGTGATGCTCCTGAAGTGACCCTCTGCTGTTCTGTTTGAACCCCTCAGGTTACACGCCTGCCTTGGCCTGCGCCCCCAACAAAGACGTGGCGGACTGCCTGGCGCTGATCCTGGCCACCATGATGCCCGTGTCCCCCTGCAACCCGGCGCCCAGCCTGTCCTTCAGTGCCATTAACCACTACACCACCAGCCCCTCCAAGAGTGTGACCTTCGACAGCCTGCCCGTGCTGCGCAGCGAGCACAGCTCCTACTGCAGCTTCAACAACATCGGCCACCGCGACCACGATGGAGGCTTCTACAAGGATGAGGAACTCAACGACTCAGACTCAGAGACATACTGAGGGGGGTGGTGGTCGCTGCCCAGGAGGGGAGCCAAGGGTAGGCGGATGGACAGTGAAGTGGGGCAGAGGCCACAAACAAATCCACACATACACACCGTGTCTTAAATCACCACAGCCAGCTTTGGGAGGGCACGAGCCGAGACAGTCCGCACAGGAGCCTTAAGAGTCCTGCAGATGGAGAGAGAGAAATGGAGGGAGGGAGGGAGAGGGGGAGGCACAACAGGCTGGCTGGCCACACTCATCCTCTCGTACCACCAGGTGTCCTTCCAGCAGATACTGGACTTCAGAGGAACTGCTGCTGCTATACCCCACCTTTACCTTTACCCACAAAGGTCCTAAACGGTAGAAACTGTCCAGCCAACAGACAGACGGACACCTTATGACGGCAATAACCTGTAGTCCAAGGGGATAGTAGCACTTCACTGAGTGAAAAACAGACATGGACCAAAAGATGTGGAAGAAGCCTTTTCAAAACCTGTTTTGACAGTAGAAATGGGATTGAGCGTTTTGGCCTGAGAAAAAACATAAGGAGTGATGTTTCATTTAAGTTTTATGAGAGTGATGGTCATGTTTATCCGCACACTAAGACAGTCAGAACGCACCTAGCCTCTTGTCTGTAATCCATGTGGGAGGAGGGGAAATCATTTATTTTTTATGAACAAACATTTTAATAATATCATTCATGTCTTAAGCTCCTGGCCCTCTGTGGGAACCAAAAAATCGTAGTATTTGCTCTCATGAGTAATTTCAAAGAATTTCCATCCCCAATGGCACCCTATTCCCTTTATAGTACACTACTTTTGACCAGGGCCATAGGGTTCTGGTCAAAAGTAGTGTACTCTATAAAGAATAGGGTGCCATTTAGATTTTGCATTTGTATGTGAGCGACAGGACTTTTTACATTTGCGTTATTAAACCTACCTGTCCTTTGCCCTCTAGAAAATATTTTAGAAAGTAAATTATTAATTCATATATTCTTTCTTGTGATATTTATGTCATCATTTTGTGCCTTCTTTAGTTACTGAGGGGAGGTTAGGAGAGTAGGGGCAGCTGTATGAGCGAAAACAATGATGCACACTAAGTACTACAACGTTTGTGAAAAGCACTGATACTATTCCGAGGCATACGAGGGGGAAAACATGCCTCCCTTGGAGAGGAGAAACACTGTAAACCAATGGTTTTGTCTCTTTTTTAAAATAATTTAAACTGGAAATATGTACAATACATATGCTATGTTCGTCAAATCAGGATCAGGAGGTTCACAGGTTTTTTCGTGTCCTTTTTTTCTTTAAAAGGATGAAACTAGCATGTACATATGAAATAGTGACTGAATCGAAACTCCCATGAATTCTTTCAGTATCTGAAGATTGCTGTATATTTTATGAGTAATAAAATAAAGAAATGAGTTATGTTATTTAATAATGAACTATGGGTTATCTGTTTTATGTGACAACCGCAGTATCAATTTCTAGGTGACAGTGGTGCTAATCCCAAAAGAAAGGCTACATACAACAAGGAACAAGAAGTCTATTGGCAAAGTGATGAATATTGCATGTACCTTGGCCTAACGGTGTGGGTTATGTATTTTATTTTTCATGGCGTCCTCAACATTACAGTTTTAAGGGCAACAATAGCCTACATTTGTTTACAACTCGCAGGATTTCCATACATGAGCTTTCAACAACACAGAGTGTTGCATCAGCACGAGATCGAAAGTGCGTCAAATCTGTACAGGTCATTGTTACGTCATCACTGATAAACGTTGAAACTGATGAAAAACCGCTGGAGCAGTTCAGTCTAAACCTCCCTAGTGCTGGAGGATTGCGTTTGTTTTCGCTCTGGATGCGCGTTCATTTTGGCAAGGAAATGTGCTGATTTTGCAAGGAGATGGAGAATAAAGAGTTCAAGGTAGGCATGTTATTTATTTTTAAATCTTCAATTATATTAATTACTGTGGATTAAATATTGTTTAACAAATGAAATAATGTGCTATTCATGCTGTAATATCAAACTAGAAAGTCTATGGCCGGGGAGTCATGAGAGTTGGCTAAAGGTACAGTAGGGTCAAATGGGGGTCAAAGGTTATGACAGCACCTTCATGAATTCGTCCAAAATGGCACCCTATTCCCTATGTAGGCTAGTGTACTACTTTTGACCAGGAGCCATAGAAGGGTTGGCTGACGTCACGAAAATGATGCTCGCGCATCGATGGCCGGAAGTCGTGTATCTTGTTATGATTCTGAACCTCAGCTAACAACAAGCTGCCATGTGGGGAATCGTAGCTCTGTGGCATGTTTCAGCTTGTTGTATGGTGTTATTGATACCATGTCTTGTTTTGAGGTGTTTTGACTGATATCATGTCTATGCAATGACTCAAATTCGCTACCTAGCTAACCAACAACAACTGTAACAATGTATTTGAGACGAGTTCATTGTTCAAATGTATTTATGTTTGCATTAAACATTTAGAGACTAAATATAGTTTACATGTTGTCAACAGTCTAAGTCAAACCCTGTCTATTTTGCCCCATAGTTGCATGCCAGTTTTGTTGCTTAACAACCAACCCCTCTATAGAGTCCCACAGTGGAGGTGTGATAATACCCATAAAACCTAGCGGTCAAACAGGGACATGGTTCCAATCGTTTTTCCACCATTCATTTTTCCCATAGCCGATTTTAGAAACACATAAAATAAGGGCTGTATTTCGTGTAGGCTTACCCTGGCGTGACGTTTTTGTAACTATGTAAATCTCTCTCGGACAAGTTGACTTTTATCAGTATATTTACATTTTACATTTATATCATTTAGCAGACGCTCTTATCCAGAGCGACTTACAATGGTGCATTCAACAATTGGTGCATTCAACTTATGATAGCCAGTGGGACAACCACTTATTTTTCTTATTTTTTTTTTTATGGGGGGGAGGGGGGGGTAGAAGGATTACTTTATACTATTCCAGGTATTCCTTAAAGAGGTAGGGTTTCAAGTGTCTCCGGAAGGTGGTCAGTGACTCCGCTGTCCTGGCGTCGTGGGGGAGCTTGTTCCACCATTGGGGTGCCAGAGCCTGAAGGTAAGGAGGTGCCGTTCCCCTCACAGCTCCGTAGGCAAGCACCATGGTCTTGTAGTAGATGCGAGCCTCAACTGAGCGGGGTGACATGAGAGAACTTGGGAAGGTCGAACACCAGACGGGCTGCGGCGTTCTGGATAAGTTGTAGGGGTTTAATGGCACAGGCAGGGAGCCCAGCCAACAGCGAGTTGCAGTAATCAAGACGGGAGATGACATGTGCCTGGATTAGGAACTGTGCCGCTTTCTGTGTAAGGTAGGGTCGTACTCTGCAAATGTTGTAGAGCATGAACCTGCAGGATCGGGTCACCGTTTTGATGTTAGCAGAGAATGACAGGGTGTTGTCCAGGGTCACGCCAAGGCTCTTTGCACTCTGGGAGGAGGACACAATGGAGTTGTCAACCGTGATGGCGAGATCATGGAACGGGCAGTCCTTCCCAGGGATGAAGAGCAGCTCCGTCTTGCAGAGGTTCAGCTTGAGGTGGTGATCCGACATCCACACTGATATGTCTGCCAGACATGCAGAGATGCGATTCGCCACCTGGTTATCAGAAGGGGGAAAGGAGAAAATTAATTGTGTGTTGTCTGCGTAGCAATGATAGGAGAGACCATGTGAGGATATGACAGAGCCAAGTGACTTGGTGTATAGAGAGAATAGGAGAGGGCCTAGAACTGAGCCCTGGGGGACACCAGTGGTGAGAGCACATGGTGCGGAGACAGATTCTCGCCACGCTACCTGGTAGGAGCGACCTGTCAGGTAGGACGCAATCCAAGAGTGAGCAGCGCCGGAGATGCCCAACTCGGAGAGGGTGGAGAGGAGGATCTGATGGTTTACAGTATCAAAGGCAGCGGATAGGTCTAGAAGGATAAGAGCAGAGGAGAGAGAGTTAGCTTTAGCAGTGCGGAGAGCCTCCATGACACAGAGAAGAGCAGTCTCAGTTGAATGACCAGTCTTGAAACCTGACTGGTTTGGATCAAGAAGGTCATTCTGAGAGTGATAGCAGGAGAGTTGGCTAGAGACGGCACGCTCAAGAGATTTGGAGAGAAAAGAAAGAAGGGATACTTACTTGTCTGTAGTTGTTGACATCGGAGGGATCGAGTGTAGGTTTTTTGAGGAGGGGTGCAACTCTCGCTCTCTTGAAGACGGAAGGGACATGGCCAGCGGTCAAGGATGAGTTGATGAGCGAGGTGAGGTGAGGTGAGGTAAGGGAGAAGGTCTCCGGAAATGGTCTGGAGAAGAGAGGAGGGGATAGGGTCAAGCGGGCAGGTTGTTGGGCGGCCGGCCGTCACAAGTCGCAAGATTTCATCTGGAGAGAGAGGGGAGAAAAAAGTCAAAGCATAGGGTAGGGCAGTGTGAGCAGGACCAGCGGTGTCATTTCACTTAATAAATGAGGATCGGATGTCGTCAACCTTCTTTTCAAAATGGTTGACGAAGTCATCCACAGAGAGGGAGGAGGGTGGGGGAGGAGGATTCAGCAGGGAGGAGAAGGTGGCAAAGAGCTTCCTAGGGTTAGAGGCATAGGCTTGAAATTTAGAGTGGTAGAAAGTGGCTTTAGCAGCGGAAACAGAGGAAGAGAATGTAGAGAGGAGGGAGTGAAAAGATGACAGGTCCGCAGGGAGTCTAGTTTTCCTCCATTTCCGCTCGGCTGCCCGGAGCCCTCTTCTGTGAGCTCGCAATGAGTCGTCAAGCCACGGAGCAGGAGGGGAGGACCGAGCCGGCCGGGAGGATAGGGGACATAGAGAGTCAAAAGATGCAGAAAGGGAGGAGAGGAGGGTTGAGGAGGCAGAATCAGGAGATCGGAGGGAGAAGGATTTAGCAGAGGGAAGAGATGATAGGATGGAAGAGGAGAGAGTAGCGGGAGAGAGAGAGCGAAGGTTGTGATGGCACATTACCATCTGAGTAGGGGCAGAGTGAGTAGTGTTGGAGGAGAGCGAGAGAGAAAAGGATACAAAGTAGTGGTCGGAGACTTGGAGGGGAGTTGCAGTGAGATTAGTAGAAGAACAGCATCTAGTAAAGATGAGGTCAAGCGTATTGCCTGCCTTGTGAGTAGGGGGGGACGGTGAGAGGGTGAGGTCAAAAGAGGAAAGGAGTGGAAAGAAGGAGGCAGAGAGAAATGAGTCAAAGGCAGAGACGTAGGGAGGTTAAAGTCACCCAGAACTGTGAGGGGTGAGCCATCCTCAGGAAAGGAACTTATCAAGGCGTCAAGCTCATTGATGAACTCTCCAAGGGAACCTGGAGGGCGATAAATGACAAGGATGTTAAGCTTGAATGGGCTAGTGATGTGACAGCATGGAATTCAAATGAGGAGATAGACAGATGGGTCAGGGGAAAAAGAGAGAATGTCCACTTTGGAGAGATGAGGATTCCTGTGCCACCGCCGCGCCGACCAGATGCTCTCGGGGTATGCGAGAACACATGGTTAGACGAGGAAAGAGCAGTAGGAGTAGCAGTGTTTTCTGTGGTAATCCATGTTTCCGTCAGCGCCAAGAAGTCGAGGGACTGGAGGGTAGCATAGGCTGAGATTAACTCTGCCTTGTTGGCTGCAGAACGGCAGTTCCAGAGGCTGCCAGACCACTAGGTTTTATGGGTATTATGACTCATACTGTGGGACTCTATAGGGCTCCAGCCAAAAGAAGTGCACTATATTGGAACTAGGGTGCTATTTCGGACACAAGCATAGATATGATGCATTATTATGTGACCATAGAAATAGAATCACTAGAAAGGATAGAGCCTCTGACCTTGGCAATTTGACTGGTAAACTGAACTGCACACCTGATATGATGTTCTGGTGATTATATTTCTCTGAATATGATGCATTATGATGTGACAATGAGAGTTGGGTTAATGGTGCTCTCAAGGCAACTGGGAACTCGAAAAAAATAACTAGGTCAAATCATGACGTCCGTGATCTTCAGGTCGGAAAGTCGGAGCTCTAGAAAGATGCCAGAGTTTCCGACTTGGAATTCCTTTTTACATTTTGTGGTGGTTATTTTATCCCCTTTTTCTCCCCAATTTTTCGTGATATCCAATTGGTAGTTACGATCTTGTTACGATCTTGTCTCATCGCTGCAACTCCCCAGCGGGCTCGGGAGAGGTGAAGGTTGAGTCAGGCGTCCTCCAAAACATGACCCGCCAAGCCGCGCTGCTTCCGACTTGGAATTCCGAGTTGGATGACTGTTCAAAACGATTTTTCCCAGTCGGAGCTTGTTTTTTTTTCCTATTTCCCAGTTGTCTTGAACGCACTGAAGTCGGAAGTCAGAGATTTCCCAGTTGTTTTGAACACGGCAAAAGGCGACACAGTAGGTGACATCTAAACATGACTTTGTGCTGTCTTTCAGAGGTCAGAGGTCAATGGGAATGACCTCACCCTCATAGACCTGGATGACCCCATCAATGAAGCTGATGTTATGAAGGAAGTCAGGTAAGTGATTTACACTAATGACACATTTGTGACTGGTTACAGGATCACATAGGCCTACAGATACAGATTCAGTAGTAGGTCAAAGGTCACCGCCTATGGAGAGGTAGGCCCAGAGCCATGTATTTAGAGAGTTGGGACATTGAGATATAAACTCAGCAAAAAAAGAAACGTCCTCTCACTGTCAACTGCGTTTATTTTCAGCAAACTGAACGTGTAAATAACGCATCTCCCGAGTGGCGCAGTGTTCTAAGGCACTGCATTGCAGTGCTAGCTGTGCCACTAGAGATCCTGGTTCGAATCCAGGCTCTGTCGTAGCCGGCCGCGACCGGGAGACCCATGGGGCGGCGCACAATTGGCACAGCGTCGTCCAGGGTAGGGGAGGGAATGGCCGGCAGGGATGTAGCTCAGTTGGTAGAGCATGGCGTTTGCAACGCCAGGGTTGTGGGTTCGATTCCCACGGGGGGGCAGTATGAAAAAAATATATATATATATATATAAAAAAAGAATAAAAATAAAATAAACAAATAAAACAATGTATGCACTCACTAACTGTAAGTCGCTCTGTAGCTCAACTGGTAGAGCACGGCGCTTTGTAACGCCAAGGTAGTGGGTTCGATCCCCGGGACCACCCATACACAAAAATGTATGAACGCATGACTGTAAGTCGCTTTGGATAAAAGCGTCTGCTAAATGGCATATTATATTATTATTATTATAAGAGCGTCTGCTAAATGACTAAAATGTAAAAATGTAATGTAAATATTTGTATGAACATAACAAGATTCAACAACTGAGACATAAACTGAACAAGTTCCACAGACGTGTGACTAACAGAACAAAGGGGGGGGTCAAAATCTAAAGTAACAGTATCTGGTGTGGCCACCAGCTGCATTAAGTACTGCAGTGCATCTCCTCCTCATGGACTGCACCAGATTTGCCAGTTCTTGCTGTGATATGTTACCCCCTCGTCCACCAAGGCACCTGCAAGTTCCCAGACATTTCTGGGGGGAATGGCTAAATCCTAGCCCTCACCCTCCGATCCAACAGATCCAGGCTCTTCATGGCAGAACACTGACATTCCTGTCTTGCAGGAAATCACGCACAGAACGAGCAGTATGGCTGGTGGCATTGTCATGCTGGAGGGTCATGTCAGGATGAGCCTGCAGGAAGGGTACCACATGAGGGAGGAGGATGTCTTCCCTGTAACGCACAGCGTTGAGATTTCCTGCAATGACAACAAGCGTAGTCCGATGATGCTGTGACACACCGCCCAAGACCATGACGGACCATCCACCTCCAAATCGATCCCGCTCCAGAGTACAGGCCTTGGTGTATCGCTCATTCCTTCGACGATAAACACGAATCCGACCATCACCCCTGGTGAGACAAAACCGCGACTCGTCAGTGAAGAGCACTTTTTTGCCAGTCCTGTCTGGTCCAGCGACGGTGTGTTTGTGCCCATAGGCGACGTTGTTGCCGGTGATGTCTGGTGAGGACTTGCCTTACAACAGGCCTACAAGCCCTCAGTCCAGCCTCTCTCAGCCTATTACGGACAGTCTGAGCACTGATGGAGGGATTGTGCGTTCCTGGTGTAACTCGGGCAGTTGTTGTTGCCATCCTGTACCTGTCCCGCAGGATGTTCCGATCCTGTGCAGATGTTGTTACACGTGGTCTGCCACTGCGAGGATGATCAGCTGTCCGTCCTGTCTCCCTGTAGCTCTGTCTTAGGCGTCTCACAGTACGGACATTGCAATTTATTGCCCTGGCCACATCTGCAGTCCTCATGCCTCCTTGCAGCATGCCTAAGGCACGTTCACGCAGATGAGCAGGGACCCTGGGCATTTTTCTTTTGGTGTTTTTCAGAGTCAGTAGAAAGGCCTCTTTAGGGTCCTACGTTTTCATAACTACCGTCTGTAAGCTGTTAGTGTCTTAATGACCGTTGCACAGGTGCATGTTCATTAATTGTTTATGGTTCATTGAACAACATTTTACATTTTAGTCATTTAGCAGACACTCTTATCCAGAGCGACTTACAGTTAGTGAGTGCATACATTTTCATACTGGCCCCCCGTGGGAAACAAACCCACAACCCTGGCGTTGCAAGCGCCATGCTCTACCAACTGAGCTACAGGGGACTAGCATGGGAAACAGTGTTTAAACCCTTTACAATGAAGATCTGTGAAGATATTTGGATTTTTACGAATTATCTTTGAAAGATCCTGAAAAAGGGACGTTTTCTTTTTTTGCTGAGTTTATGTATACATTACATGACACAGTAGATATCCATATGACAGCTTGCTCCCCATGGGCAATGTTGACATTTTAAACAATGCTATGTAACTGAACATCTATAATTAGAATTTACTTATAATGAAAGGATAAATGAAAGGCTCCAAGGCGCTAACATGGAGTCCTTTTAAAAGTTGGCAGAATTCTCTAAATATTTGGCTCTGGATAGGCCGAGTCATCTCAAGAGTATTGGAGCCATATAATTTGAGTGATTCTATTCTAATTCTAGAATGATTCATTCTAATTCTGTGATTCTAATTCTATAATTACACATCCTCACACTCACATTATAGCAGTGACCTAAGAGAGATTCCTTTTCTCTATCTAGATCCCATAAAGATCACAGAGAGGCTGAGAGACTGACCAAGTTGGACGAGGCTGTTCTAGACACAGATACCCCAACTCAGTCACAGGAGGTTGAAGAAGAGAGTGAGTTGGACGAGGCTGTTGCCATCCCATCTCAGTCGCAGGAGGTTGAAGGAGAGAGTGAGTTGGACGAGGCTGTTGCCATCCCATCTGAGTCGCAGGACGATGAAGGAGATAGTGAGTTGGACGAGGCTGTTGCCATCCCATCTCAGTCGCAGGAGGTTGAAGGAGAGAGTGAGTTGGACGAGGCTGTTGCCATCCCATCTCAGTCGCAGGAGGTTGAAGGAGAGAGTGAGTTGGACGAGGCTGTTGCCATCCCATCTCAGTCGCAGGAGGTTGAAGGAGAGAGTGAGTTGGACGAGGCTGTTGCCATCCCATCTCAGTCGCAGGAGGTTGAAGGAGAGAGTGAGTTGGACGAGGCTGTTGCCATCCCATCTCGGTCGCAGGAGGTTGAAGGAGAGAGTGAGTTGGACGAGGCTGTTGCCATCCCATCTCGGTCGCAGCAGGTTGAAGGAGAGAGTGAGTTGGACGAGGCTGTTGCCATCCCATCTCGGTCGCAGGAGGTTGAAGTAGAGAGTGAGTTGGACGAGGCTGTTGCCATCCCATCTCAGTCGCAGGAGGTTGAAGGAGAGAGTGATTTGGACGAGGCTGTTGCCATCCCATCTCAGTCGCAGGAGGTTGAAGGAGAGAGTGAGTTGGACGAGGCTGTTGCCATCCCATCTCAGTCGCAGGAGGTTGAAGGAGAGGGTGAGTTGGACGAGGCTGTTGCCATCCCATCTCAGTCGCAGGAGGTTGAAGGACAGAGTGAGTTGGACGAGGCTGTTGCCATCCCATCTCAGTCGCAGGAGGTTGAAGGAGAGAGTGATTTGGACGAGGCTGTTGCCATCCCATCTCAGTCACAGGAGGTTGAAGGAGAGAGTGAGTTGGACGAGGCTGTTGCCATCCCATCTCAGTCACAGGAGGTATGATGTATTTTTCTATTACATGGATGACATTTCATTGAGATATTTTGTGTTTTAATGACGCAAAATTGAATTCCAGCCTAACTCTGCTTTCTGTTGTCGCCATCAGGCTGCAGTGGTGACCTTCACTACCGTGACCCATAAGGATGAAACTTCCCAGACCAGCCTCACCCTCAGCAGGGGAAAGAGAAGCTACCCAGACCTACACACCTTTGTGCAGGACATGAAGGACGAGTAAGTTGCTCTTTGGCTTCCCCATGCATCCCCTAGATATGTTCCCTATCTCAATTGCATACTCCTCGTGTCCTCTCTTCTCAAAACCCATTGGATGAGAAAGCCAGAGGTCCCGCCCTTCTGACCTTCTCATCCAATGGGTTTTGAGGAGGAGGTGAGGAGATTGAGAGTCTCCCATAGTCTCGGGCCAATACAAAGGACTCAACGGACCAAATAACCAATCAGGGATGTCTGGGTGTGGCCTAGTTCCATAGAGGTCCATCCTTAACGTAGTCTAAGATAATAGAGGTAATGTCCATCCATAACGTAATCTAAGATAATAGAGGTAATGTCCATCCATAACGTAATCTAAAATAATAGAGGTAATGTCCATCCATAACGTAATCTAAAATAATAGAGGTAATGTCCATCCATAACGTAATCTAAAATAATAGAGGTAATGTCCATCCATAACGTAGTCTAAGATAATAGAGGTCATGTCCATCCATAACGTAGTCTAAGATAATAGAGGTAATGTCATGTAGTTCATTGTGTACTTGCATTTATTTACTTTTCAGCCATTGGAATCTGCTGAGTGAGAATATGCGTGCCGGGGTGAGTTATAGTCACCTCTAAAGTAGTTAATGTTGGTAAAATGGACCAAACATTCATTTGTGGAAATCCTGCAGGACCTTTAATCCTGAACCACTGCTTTAATTGACTAGCTTGAGTAAATGGTTCTACGTTTTATATCAGTGCAGCCCCTTTAACAAACTAACTCTGGATGGTCTTTTAACATTGCAGATGAGCAGACATGAGTTTAGTGCCAAGTGCATGGATATTGTAGCATGGGTGATGGAGTCTACATCCACTGTGGTTGTTCCCGCCCTTGACCTCACCATGCAGATAGAGCTCTCTGATTCGCCAAGCTCTTCTGGATCAGGAAGTAATGAGGCAGGAGAGGTGACCTCTCTTGGCCGCAGCGTCAGATTCAGCTGTAGTGGAGGACCCAGCAGGTGCACCAGCGCCAGAACCGCCTGCAGCACACGCACTCCCACGCCTTTCCCCTCCTCTCACAGGTACCTAGCCCTATCCCCTCCTCTCACAGGTACCTACCCCTATCCCCTCCTCTCACAGGTACCTACCCCTCTCCCCTCCTCTCACAGCTACCTAGCCCTATCCCCTCCTCTCACAGGTACCTAGCCCTATCCATGCCTCTCACAGGTACCTAGCCCTATCCCCTCCTCTCACAGGTACCTAGCCCTATCCCCTCCTCTCACAGGTACCTAGCCCTATCCCCTCCTCTCACAGATACCTAGCTCTATCCCCTCCTCTTTTTGCAGGTCTTTCCTGTTATAGGTACAAATATCCATTCCAGATCCACTTAGTGAGAAATACTACTTAGATACTACACAACCACTCTAAAAAGTTTACTCTAAATGTTAATGTTTGGACTGAGTGTGGTTTGAGATGGTTCACAATGCTTCCTTTGAATAACAATAACAAGGTTGAGTTTGTGTCCCAAATTCTTGGATCATATTTTTTTATTTTGTTACCATGTATTATTCATTTCTATTGTGCATTCTGCAGGTGTTTGACCTCTTTGCTGAGTGAGGACAATGAGCGATATGTCTCCTCACCTGAGGGTGGCGATAGAGAGATGAGACACAGACCACACTCAGCACCACTGAGATCTGTGTTTGGCATCTCTGAGGACTCTGTCTTCGACATGGTCCAGAGCGGCCAGTCGCAGGGTGACATCGTACCGCCGCCCAAACGGAGTAGACAGGAGAAATACAGACCTAGCAAAATGTCAACGGACGGCAAGTTTATGATGGGTATTGTCGAGTTGGTTATAAACCTTCTCAACTCCAGATGGGCTGAGCTAATGCGAAGTGTCAGTCAGGGAACTCTAGTTCTGCTGACTGGAAGTATCTCAGCAAGTCAACAGTTTGCCCAAGAGATGCTAAGCATGGCGACTTCTAAGATGTATTCCCATGCCATAGAGCATATTGCGCTCGGCCACAAGTCTCCCCTTGAGTTAGAGAGGGAGCTTGAGGCCATCTTGGGTCCTCTGGCTGGACAGGTCATAGTCATCATCATAGATAGCATCATCAAGGCTAAAACCAACGGAGGAAATGAGGGGAGAGCGACCAGCCCCTTGACCTATTTTCTAACTGCCATTTCGGCAGAAATACAAAGCCTAGTGGTTCACAGATCGGCTAGCAGACCATCCACCAGACTGTCCAACAACGACCCACTGCTGAACATTTCCAAGTCGAAGGTCTTAAGATCAGTTCTGCTCAAAATGGCAGAGCTCTTTGGCCAAGGTCCAAGTGAAACATGTCTAGTTCCACTAGTCCAGAGTCAGTCCAACAACTCCATTTGCGACTGGACTGTGAATGCAGGCACCATTCATCCAAGTACATTTCTGTCCGACAACAGAATGATAGAAGTGTCATCCGATGTTGTGGATCTTGTACTTGAGGTTTTTTGGATAACAGGATTTTTGGATAACAGGAACCCGTCAAGGCCACAGAGTGCCTGCTCCCACAACTCAGCTAGTGGAGCAATAGATATGAGAGCTCTTGCTGGGGACTTGGTCAGACAGGTGTCTGTCAAACTCAGCCCGTTTGTCTCTGAGAGTCAACTCTCCACCATGTCCATGACAGATCTGTCATCATCTTTTTCTGACTCCACCTTGAAGCAGTTGTGTTCTCGCTCTGTTGTTGCTCTGGTAACTGCCTGTCAAGCAATCAAAACAGAGCTCGAGAACCAGAGACCTACCAACCTGGCAGCCAGAGACCTACTATCGTCTCTGGTAGAGACCATTGAGGACATGGATATCTCTGACATCCTCCGGGGCCCGTCGGCCATTTTGGAGGTGGCTGCTGTGATAAAGCACCCAGAGATGTCCACCTCGACAATATACAGATCTCTGCTTCTCGACTCATCTCTCGCCTCCTCTAAGATGGTCACTGAGAGCATTATCTTCAACAACCCATGCCCATCAGAGGAGAATGTGAGTATTCAGAAGGAGCTCCCTGCTGATAAAGTTGACATCCTCCATGGTCAACCAGTGGAGGAGTATATTGTCAAAGCTGAGCAATGCATCACTCAGGTCATTCAGGATGCAGCTGTGACATATACTGCTGCGCTGGATAAAACCGACACTTGTGGGAAACTGTCGGAAATCCTATCTGTCCATGTTTCCTCAGAGAATATTGAGGAGGCATCCTCTGATCTCTTTGGTGGAATTATTTCCGACCTGCTTGAGGTATATGAGGTCAATAAGGCCTCCAAGCGTACGAAATCAGGTCGCAAAATGTTCTGGGTGGAAGTGAGTTCAGGTTCCCAGAAGATTTATACCAAAACCCTGGACAAACTAAGGAAGCTGTTCACCTCCCACCATCTCACTGAGGGAAAAAATACTCCTGTGCAAATCGAGCTTTCTGCAACTGGACTACTTGTAACTGAGGCCACTGTGCAGGAATCTCCTGTAACTGAGGCCACTTTGGCAGTGTCTCCTGTACAGAAGACAGACAGTAAGACCCCTTCTAAGTCCTCAGCCTCAGCCTACCAGCTCACCCTCGACACCTGCACTAAAGGGGTAATCAAACAGGTGATCTCGGTGCTGAGGGTGGACACTTCAAAGGAAAACTGCTCCGCTTCCGTTGGGGAGAGCACGTCAAATTCATCCTTCGACTTCAACCAGAAGTTGGACTCGATAATTTCGAAATTGGAGGACCTCACCATTTCGAGGGATGTGACGTCAGCCGAGATTGCCACACTCACGCGATCTCTTAGTGCAGCCAGCAGAACCTCTAACATTTCTATCCAGAGCTTTCACAGTGCTGAGTTCCGAGCTAAGGCCAAACACATTGTGAATGAGACCATTCTCAGAGCTGCTAGCAAAGCCAGCCATTCTTTGCTACAGAGCATGCCTAGCACCACCTTCTCACACCATGCGGTTTCTACAGCCGAAGATATAGTAAATATTATCATGCAAGACCTTGAAAGTGTATCCCAGTACACTGTGGACGACGCAGACTCCTTCCCACTAGGAGAGAAAAAGCTGGAGTTCCAGCTCAAACCCAGAGTTGTCTTTGACAACTTATTGGATGCTGCTCAAACCATGTACCACAGAGTAAAGGATAGACTGAACATCTTTTTCTCTTTTCCACCAGTGTCAGTCACCACAGCCAAATATGTGCTGGACTCCACCCCTGTGGAGACACTCAGACGTTCTAAGTCCGCTGACACTGCTCTTGTTGAGGACAGGAGCCGCCCTCCGTCTGTGAGAAGTGAGAAGCCTTTGTCAAAAGTCTGTTTGGCTAAAAGGTCTAAAACCCTTCTGTCTTCGAGTGGCTCTTCAACAGACCACCATGTAATTGACACATGCAGTGAGGATGTCACTCTGCCCACCAGGAGTATGTCAGTTGTGAGCAACAACAGTTTGAAGAGAGCCTCTCCTCTCCACGGCAGTGGATTGAGTGAAAGTTGCAAACCTCTTGTGGCTCTAAAAGACGTAACAGTGGCAGTCAGCCAAGAAGGCTTTAGCAAAACTGCAAAGAAGACGCTCAGCTTGATCCTAAATGTGATCAAGTGTAGAGTGGCCAACTCTGAGAGTTCATCTGTTGGGCAGATTGCAAGTGAGGAGTGTCTGATAGCCACTAACATGTTAGACTCTGTACTGGAGAGCCTTGACCAGTTGCCTGACATGAGCGCTGCCGATGAGATCACAAGGACAGAATCCCATACCTCTATCGCAATGGACGAGACAGGTTCACGGTCAATGCTTGTGAGCCAACAAGAAATAAACATATCTGACACCAATATCATAGTGAAAACTATAATGGACACATTGAAGACGGACGACCCAGAGATGACTTCAGCAGAAGAACATCTGGATAGGCTCCTGTCAGTTGAAGCCCTTCAAGGTGCATCTGGCAACCTGATCGCAAAGGTCCATGGTCTCATTCAGGAGATAACCATAAACCGTCAGCTTCAATCCATGGTTGGCCACAGAAGCCTCTCTCAACCAGCGCTGCCTAAACCAGCCCTGAGGAAGCTGTCAAAGGACGATGCCTCAGAGCTCATTTACAACTTTGCCCAGACTTCTGTTAGGAGACTCCTGGGGCAGTGTATGGGAAGGCCTTTGCCACCATCAGCTGAAATGGTTTTGGATCAGGTCATCAAGTTGATGACAGACGTGGTGATGGACAGCCTGACTTATGTGTCCAAGTCTACAATGGAGGATGGTAAGTGAAAGTACCTCTTTTCATCTGCATAGGACTTAATTGTAACATGATGCTCAATACATTGCGTTTTATGATGTAAAATTCACTGGTTGTGTCCAAAATGGCACCTTCTTCCATATTTAGTGCACTACTTTTGACCAGACCCTATGGGTCCTGGTCAAAAGTAGTGCACTATAAAGTGAAGAGAATGCCATTTGGGATGCAGTGACTGACTTCAATGGCTGCGTCCTCTTCTCCCAGTTATTGTACACAGGTCGGTCACACTAGCGTGCTCTTCTCACTCAGACACCAGCAATGCCACAAGTGACATCACTCATGGTGTTGTAGCTGACCTTAATGCTACTGAGGAATTCCCTGCCAGGAGCCTTAGCCCGGCTGATGTAAAGGCTGACGGCATGGCCCGCCTTCCCTCTGCCAGAGGGGAAGAGACTAAGAAGAACAGGAAGTGGCGTTTCCTACCGAAAATGCATAAGTTTCCAAAGATCATGATTAAGGTAGGGTGCTCTGTGTTTTGAGATTACATCTGTAAGGCAGGGCTGAATTTTACCCTACAGATTCACTACACCCCTATTGTCTCTCAGCATTAGAACAAAACTGTTGTCATTGTCTTTAGGAGGTTGAGTGAGGACGCTGTAATGCAATCCTAATACACATGGGAGAGAGTCAATGGCTATGTCCCAAATGGCACCCTATTCCCTATATAGTGCACTACTTTTTACCAGCGCTCTATGGGCCCTTTTCAAAAGTAGTGCCTTACGTAGCGAATAGGGTGCCTTTTGGGATGCACACTCTGTATTTTACACAGGCTCATTTGTCCTGATGTGTTTTGTCAACAGCTGTTCAAGACAAAAGGGGAACCGAAGAGCCACCCTAAACAGGATGCACTGCCTACCAAACGTCTCAGAGAGACTCATATTTCACAGGGTAAGTGATAAGCATCGATAATGTCATATTGATGTATCACCCTATGACAAGCTTGTTAAAACAGTGACAACAGATACAGGCAGACCGACGGACAGACAGGCAGACGGACAGGCAGGCAGACAGACAGACAGGCAGGCAGGCAGGCAGACGGACAGGCAGACAGACAGACAGACAGACAGACAGACAGACAGACAGACAGACAGACAGACAGACAGACAGACAGACAGACAGACAGACAGACAGACAGACAGGCAGACAGACAGGCAGACGGACAGGCAGGCAGACGGACAGGCAGGCAGACAGACAGACAGACAGGCAGACAGGCAGACAGACGGACAGGCAGACGGACGGGCAGGCAGACAGACAGACAGGCAGGCAGACAGACAGACAGGCAGGCAGGCAGGCAGGCAGGTGGACGGACGGACAGACAGACAGACAGACAGACAGACAGACAGACAGACAGACAGACAGACAGACAGACAGACAGACATACAGACAGACAGACAGACAGACAGACAGACAGACAGACAGACAGGCAGACGGACAGGCAGGCAGACGGACAGGCAGGCAGACAGACAGACAGACAGACAGACAGACAGGCAGACAGGCAGACAGACGGACAGGCAGACGGACGGGCAGGCAGACGGACAGACAGGCAGGCAGGCAGACGGACAGGCAGGCAGACGGACAGGCAGGCAGACAGGCAGGCAGGCAGGCAGGCAGGCAGACGGACAGGCAGGCAGACGGACAGACACAAACACACACATTCATTTTCTGATTATGAAATGTTCTTATGACAGATGCTGAGTGTGAGGTTCCAGAGGTTCCATCCACTTCCCCTCCCAAGGAGGACCTGACAACCACACCGGCCCCTGCTCCCCAGGAGTCCCAGTCCCGTAAACGCCCACTCATAGTCAGGGTGTTACACGCTCTCTCCAGAGCCATCTCCAAACCATTCAGAGGAGCTTCTGGGAAGAAGAATTAGCCAAATGCCTGATTTTATTAATATTATATTTTAATCAGAGCCTTTATTTAATAAAACATTACTGCATTGATTTCTGTCTATAGTAGTCTTCATGTATGTGCAAGATAACGGTAAAGTACTTCAAACCACATAGTCAAAAGTATTCATAGTGAAGTACCGTTTATGATTATTGATTGTGGAAATACACATAATACAGAAAAGTTGTTGTTACATACAAAGACAGACATAAAGGAGAACTCCGTAGACCAGTCACATTCTCAAGCCATAACTAAATCCATGAATGGATCTCCTATAAGATGACAGGAGAACATTTGTAACACTTTCTATGAATCCAGGCTCTGTCGCAGCCGGCCGCGACCGGGAGACTCATGGGCGACGCACAATTGGCCCAGCGTCGTCCAGGGTAGGGGAGGGAATGGCCGGCAGGGATGTAGCTCAGTTGATAGAGCATGGCGTTTGCAAGCAAAACCTCAAGACTTCCTTAGTATTTGATTTTGTGCACCAGCTGTTGTTTACAAATATACACAGACCGCCACCCCTTGTCTTACCGGAGTCAGCCGCTCTTTCCTGCCGATGTAGCGTATATCCCGTCAGCTGTATGTTGTCCATGTCGTCGTTCAGCCACGACTTGGTGAAACATAAGATATTACAGTTTTTAATGTCCCGTTGGTAGGATAACCGTAATCGTAGGTCTTCTAATTTATTTTCAAATGATTGAACATTGGCTAATAGGATTGATTGAAGAGGCAGTTTACTTGCTCGCCGTCGGATTCTTACAAGGCACCCTGACCTACGTCCACGATATCTCCGTCTCTTTCTCCTGCGAATGACGGGGATTTGGTCCTTGTCGGGTGTCTGTAGGATATCCTTCGCGTCCGACTCGTTGAAGAAAAAATCTTCGTCCAATATGAGGTGAGTAATCGCTATCCTGATATCCAGAAGCTCTTTCTGGTTATAAGAGACGATGACAGAAACATTATGTACAGAATAAATTACAAATAACGCGAAAAAACACACATTATAGTACAATTGGTTAGAGGGCTGTAAAACGGCAGCCATCTTCTCCGGCGCCATCTCCCCAGATGCCTTTAAACAGCTTGGAAAATCACCCCCACAGCATGATGCTGCCACCCCCGTGCTTCACGGTTGGGAGGGTGATCTTCGACTTGCAAGCAACCCCCTTTTTCCTCCAAACATAACAATGGTCATTATGGCCAAACAGTTCTATTTTTGTTTCATCAGACCAGAGGACATTTCTCCAAAAAGTACGATCTTTGTCCCCATATGCAGTTGCAAACCGTAGTCTGGCTTTTCTATGGCGGTTTTGGAGCAGTGGCTTCTTCCTTGCTGATTGACCTTTCAGTACCTTTTGTACCTGTTTCCTCCAGCATCTTCACAAGGTCCTTTACTGTTGTTCTGGGATTTATTTGCATTTTTCGCACCAAAGTACGTTCATCTCTAGGAGACAGAACGCGTCTCCTTCCTGAGCGGTATGACGGCTGCGTGGTCCCATGGTGTTTATACTTACGTACTATTGTTTGTACAGATGAACGTGGTACCTTCAGATGTTTGGAAATTGCTCCCAAGGATGAACCATACTTGTGTACGTCTACACATTTTTTTTTTGAGGTCTTGGCTGATTTCTTTTGATTTTCCCATGATGTCAAGCAAAGTGGCACAGAGTTTGAAGGTAGGCCTGGAAATATATCCACAGGTACACCTCCAATTGACTCAAACAATGTCAATTAGCCTATCAGAAGCGTCTAAAGCCATTTTCTGGAATTTTCCAAGCTGTTTAAAGGCACAATCAACTTAGTGTATGTAAACTTCTGACCAACTGGAATTGTGATACAGTGAATTATAAGTGAAATAATCAGTCTGTAAACAATTGTTGGAAAAATTACTTGTGTCATGCACAAATTAGATGTCCTAACCGACTTGCCAAAACTATAGTTTGTTAACATGAAATTTGTGGAGTTGTTGAAAAACGAGTTTTAATGACTCCAACCTAAGTGTATGTCAACTTCCGACTTCAACTGTATGTCTCCTTTACTATGTGACTAGCTCTCAGCACGTCTCAGATATCACTGGGGTAATAGAATAGGACTACACTACAAAAAGACTGAAAAGGAAATTGAAAGTGATGTCAGACAGATGACAGGAGGGATATTGTAAAGACATCAGCTCTGGGATACAAAGTCTCATCTTCTCAGAACTGGAGTCATAATATTTCACTTTACTGCTGAGGGTGCAGAGTGTTAAACACACACGCACGCACGCACGCACGCACGCACGGACGGACGGACGGACGGACGGACGGGCGGACGGACGGGCGGGCGGGCGGGCGGGCGGGCGGGCGGACGGACGGACGGACGGACGGACGGACCACCAGTCAGAGACCACTATGATGACACAACAAATGATGACCACCAATCAGAGACCTCTATGATGACACACCAAATGATGACCACCAATCAGAGACCTCTATGATGACACACCAAATGATGACCACCAATCAGAGACCACTATGATGACACACCAAATGATGACCACCAATCAGAGACCACTATGATGACACACCAAATGATGACCACCAATCAGAGACCACTATGATGACACACCAAATGATGACCACCAATCAGAGACCACTATGATGACACACCAAATGATGACCACCAATCAGAGACCACTATGATGACACACCAAATGATGACCACCAATCAGAGACCACTATGATGACACACCAAATGCGTTTGATGGATCCTTTTTGTGTTCTTCTAATGCCTCTTAAGGGGACAGTAATCAAAATGTAACTGAAAGTAATCAGATTACATTACTGAGTTTGGGTAATCCAAAAGTTACGTTACTGATTACAATTTTGGACAGGCAACAAGTAACTGACATCATCTTCTGCACATCTATCACTCCAGTGTTAATACTAAATTGTAATTATTTTGCACTATGGCCTATTTATTGCCTTACCTCCATAACTTACTACATTTGCACACACTGTATATATATTTTCTATTGTGTTATTGACTGTACATTTTGTTTATCCCATATGTAACTCTGTGTTGTTGTTGTTTTTATCGCACTGCTTTGCTTTATCTTGGCCAGGTCGCAGTTGTAAATGAGAACTTGTTCTCAACTGGCTTACCTGGTTAAATAAAGGTGAAATAAAACAAAAAAAAACTGTAACACACACTATATTACAAACAAACACGATGAAACACTGCCACCTAGTGCTCATTAAACAGTTTAGTGGTATGAACAGACGCACTCTTGAACCATTCTATTGTCTGGTATGGACTTTAATCTATGGATTAATCTAAAATCCAAAATCAATGTGTAATCTATGGATAAAGATCAAGTTTGAGTAAGATAGTATCTCTCTCTCTCTCTCTCTCTCTCTCTCTCTCTCTCTCTCTCTCTCTCTCTCTCTCTCTCTCTCTCTCACTCTCTCTCTCTCCAGTCTATCTCTCTCCAGTCTATCTCTCTCCAGTCTCTAGAGAGAGAGAGAGAGAGAGAGAGAGAGACTGGAGAGATAGAGACTGGAGAGAGAGACAGAGAGAGAGAGAGAGAAAAAGAGAGAGAGAGAGAGAGAGAGAGATGGCGAGAGAGAGAGAAAGAGAGAAAGAGAGAGAGAGATGGCGATTGAGAGAGAGAGAGAGAGAGAGAGAGAGAGAGAGAGAGAGAGGGGGAGAGGGAGAGGGAGAGGGAGAGGGAGAGGGAGAGGGAGAGGGAGAGAGAGAGAGAGAGATGGCAAGAGAGAGAGAGAGAGATACTATTCAAAAAATTTCAAATAGAGCAGCAGCTAATGAAAAAATGAGTTTTTAGAGTGAAGTACATCGGAAAAAAACCAAAAGAAAACTGCAAGACTGAATAAGAGACAAAACAAGCAACAAACAAAGAAGAAAGGCTTTTGAAAAAGTAACTATTTTTCATAAAACTGTAGTTATCTTAGCTAGCTGAATTGTTTACCAGTTGCTAAGCAGTTGCTAGGGACTCTCCTGGAAGAAGCTAGCTAGCTAACAAAGAATATCTAGTTAACTGAAGAAAAGAAAGACAAAATAAGACAAAATAAGGACAGAAGACAAATGACATCAAAGTAAAACAGTCCTCTAAAAGACACAAGAGAGAATAATACAAGAAACAACGCTTCTATTGCAACATTGTGTGAAATTGTTTACCCACCAGACATCCAGACGGAGAAAGCTAAGAAAAGTTTCAAAGGTTTGATGATGGAACAGAACCATGAATGCCTGTTTGCAGATCTTACCAGTTGCAAAACAAGAGCAAATGTAATATTTAATACCAAACAAGGGCACATATGAAAAAGGGTTATTTGCAACAATTTCCCTTTCTCAAAAAAGAGAGGCATCAGCCAAGGATGTCAGATCAGCATTTTTGAAGAAGCTGACAAGAGCAACACGTATTAAACAGTAAACTTATATAATAATGGAACTGTATTGATACAAGGCAATGATTCAAGCCTCCAGGATTTTGAGAATATGTTTGCTACCCTAAAAGCAGAAGCTAAACTCATCTCAGAAACTGAGGAAAAAGTCAATGAGGGAGATGGAGAAAAGCAGGCCCCAACGGTCTCTGTGACACAGCAAGAAGCCCTCAGTGTCCCTCTACCTACCTCACCTGCAGCAGACAAAGCCAAGGACATGCCTACGACACCAAGAACACCTGCTATGCAATGTTTCCACAACACCCTCTCTCTAATTGAAGCAGAGGTCATATAATTCAAAGAGAGGGAGGAGGACACTGTCCAGAAACTAAAAGAAGAGATGAAACAGTTCAATCAGACAAATGATGACCTCAGAGACCATCTGAGCACAACAAGAAAGGAGCTAGAACAAAGAGAGAGGTACATTGAGACCCTCAACCAGCAGCTAGTCAATATGTCCTCTGCATCTAGAGAACATGTCCACCAGCCTGGTACAACACAAGCAGAACCTGAGACCAGCATGGCCTCCACCACACAGCCTGAGGACACTGCACCCGCCTACCAGTCTGCTCCAGTCCAGATCAGCCAACCAGCATCCCACTCTGCTCTAGCCCAGGTCAGCCTACCTGCTTCCCAGTCTGCTCCAGCACAGTGTGCTCCAACCCAGGTCAGCCAACCAGCAAACCAGTCTGCTCCAACCCAGGTCAGCCAACCAGCCACCCAGTCTGCTCCAGCCCAGGTCAGCCAACCAGCCTCCCAGTCTGCTCCAGCCCAGGTCAGAATACCAGTCTCCCAGTCTGCTCCAGCCCAGGTCAGAATACCAGTCTCCCAGTCTGCTCCACCCAGACAGTCACCCACAACTGCAATCATTATTGATTCAAATGGGAAGTTCTTAGTCCAGGAAAGATTATTCCCTAGACACCAGGTGTATAAGTTCTGGTGTCCTACAACTGAGAGTGCAATGCAGCTACTCAGTCAGACCAGGATTGACACCCCCGACAACGTCATCATCCACACTTCCCAGGAAAGTTGATCGAAAAAATAAATCAACAGATCACTGTGGACTGTGCCTCACTGCTCAACGGCTCACCACCCCACTCTGACATGTGAACATTTATACGATAATGTACATCTTGATCAGGACAGTATCAGAACCTTTGCCAAAGACCTAAAGGATGCAACACTTGGCAGGGACCCACACACCCATCACCTCAGCAACAGAGCCCCCCCCCCCTCCCCCCCCCCCCCTCCCCCCGCCCCACCTTCTGAAACAACAGTACCCCCACCATCCCCAAGAGAGAATAGCCAGACACGGCTTATTACAGCACAGCTCTACAAGACCAGGCCCAACACAGCACAGATTTACCAGACCAGACCCGCCTCAGGACAGCACGACCAGACCCGTCCCATCACAACACAGCTCTACTAGACCTGGCCCATCACAACACAGCTCTACTAGACCCGGCCCATCACAACACAGCTCTACTAGACCTGGCCCATCACAACACAGCACTGCCCACTACTCCAGGGTCGGGCAGAACACTGTCCTTCAGAGAAGTACACCACATGATGCAGTCCACACCATGTATCATTCAGATCATCAGCCTACATATGCTGAGGTAACCTCTGGCAAAAGACACCTAGAACTATCAGAGATTGGAGAGGTGCGCCAACTACTGCATCTAATATGCATACTACTGGGATAAACAGACCCTTTCATTCACACGCACGCACACACGCACACACACAGACACAGGGTTGCAGATTGCTTTGTACTTATTTTTTGGGCCATTCTTATTAATTTGTTTACAACTATCCTTTATTTTAATGCCACTGGTATTTTAATAATAGTGATGTGTAATGGTGTGTGTGTGTGTATGTGTATATGTCACGTTCGTCGAGGAGTGAAGGAGACCAAGGCGCAGCGAGTGAAAAGAACATGTTGACTTTATTTACTTAAAGCAACCAAAAACAATAATAATATAATAATATGCCATTTAGCAGACGCTTTTATCCAAAGCGACTTACAGTCGTGTGTGCATACATAACAACAAACCAAAGCGACGAATGTGAAGTCCAACAGTACAAATACTGAAAACGGAACAAAAACCCACAACCCTCATGAGAACACAAACAGTTTAAATATGGCTCCCAATCAGAGATAACGAGCCGACAGCTGACACTCGTTACCTCCGATTGGGAGTCACACGACACCACAATTAACTCACCCAAAACACAACCAAACGAATACACCCTATACAACAAAACCCCACAACAAAACCCCACAAAACAAATACACCCTGGCTCAAATACAAAAGTCCCGGAGCCAGAGTGTCACAGTACCCCCCCCTAAAGGTGCGCACTCCGGGCGCACCAGCATACAGTCTAGGGGAGGGTCTGGGTGGGCGTCTGTCCACGGTGGCGGTTCTGGCCCTGGTCGTGGTCCCCACCCCACCTTAGTCACCACCCGCTTCCATAGCCTCCTCCACATGACCACCCTCCAACTTACCCCACCTGGATTTAGGGGCAGCACCGGGCTAAGGGACAGCACCTGGCTAAGGGGCAGCACCGGACTAAGGGACAGCATCGGGCTAAGGGACAGCCCCGGACTCGATGGCGGATCCTGGCTGGCTGGCTCTGGCGGATCCTGGCTGGACGGCTCTGGCGGATCCTGGCTGGACGGCTCATGGCTGGCTGAAAGATCTGGCTGCTCATGGCTGGCTGACGGATCTGGCTGCTCATGGCTGGCTGACGGATCTGGCTGCTCATGGCTGGCTGACGGATCTGGCTGCTCATGGCTGGCTGACGGATCTGGCTGCTCATGGCTGGCCGACGGATCTGGCTGCTCGTGGCTGGCCGACGGATCTGGCTGCTCATGGCTGGCTGAAGGATCTGGCTGCTCATGGCTGGCTGACGGATCTGGCTGCTCATGGCCGGCGGAAGGCTCTGGCTGATCCTGTCTGGCGGAAGGCTCTGGCTGATCCTGTCTGGCGGAAGGCTCTAGCGGCTCCGGTCTGGCGGACGGCTCTGACGGCTCATGGCAGACGGGCGGCTTAAGCGCCTTTGGGCAGACGGGCAGTTCAGGCCCCGTAGGGCAGACGGCAGACTCTGGCCGTCTGAGGCGCACCGTAGGCCTGATGCGTGGTGCCGGAACTGGAGGTACCGGGCTGAGGACACGCATCTCCGGGCTAGTGCGGGGAGAAGCAACAGGGCATGCTGGACCCTGGGAACGCACATAAAGCCTAGTGCGGAGAGCCGGAATAGGGCATGCTGGACCCTGGGGACTCACATAAGGCCTAGTGCGGAGAGCAGCAACAGGGCATGCTGGACCCTGGGGACGCACATAAGGGCTAGTGCGGAGAGCCGGAACAGGGCATGCTGGACCCTGGGGACTCACATAAGGCCTAGTGCGGAGAGAAGCAACAGGGCATGCTGGACCCTGGGAACGCACATAAAGCCTAGTGCGGAGAGCCGGAACAGGGCATGCTGGACCCTGGGGACTCACATAAGGCCTAGTGCGGAGAGCAGCAACAGGACGCACAGGGCTCGGGGGACACACAGGAGGCTTGGTGCGTGGTGTAGGCACTGGTGGGAAAAGGCTGGAGACACGCACCATACAGCTAGTGCGTGGAGGAGACACAGGGCTCTGCAGACGTACAGGAAGCCTAGTGCGTGGTGTAGGCACTGGTGGTACTGGGCTGGAGTGGGGAGGTGGCGCCGGAAATACCGGACCGTGCAGGCTTACTGGCCCCCTTGAGCACTGAGCCTGCCCAACCTTACCCGGGTTGATGCTCCCCGTCGCCCGACCAGTACGGGGAGGTGGAATAACCCGCACCGGCCTATGTGGGCGAACCGGGGACACCATGCGTAAGGCTGGTGCCATGTAAGCCGGCCCGAGGAGACGCACTGGTGGCCAGATGCGTTGGGCCGGCTTCATGACATCCGGCTCAACGCTCAATCTAGCCCGGCCGATACGTGAAGCTGGAATGTACCGAACCGGGCTATGCCTGCGTACAGGAGACACCATGCGCTCTACTGCGTAACACGGTGTCTGCCCGTACTCTCGCTCTCCACGGTAAGTCCAGGGAGTAGGCGCAGGTCTCCTACCTGACTTCGCCACACTCCCTTTTAGCCCCCCCCCAAGAAATTTTTGGGTAGTACCCACGGGCTTCCAGCCTTGACTCCGTGCTGCCTCCTCATACCGCCTCCTCTCGGCTTTAGCTGCCTCCAGCTCTTCACGAGGGCGGCGATATTCTCCCGGTTGTGCCCAAGGACCCTTTCCATCCAGAATCTCCTCCCATGTCCATGAATCCTTGATAGGCGTCCATAAATCCTGTTGCCGCTTGACACGCTGCTTGGTCCTTTTATGGTGGGTTTTTCTGTCACGTTCGTCGAGGAGTGAAGGAGACCAAGGCGCAGCGAGTGAAAAGAACATGTTGACTTTATTTACTTAAAGCAACCAAAAACAACAAACCAAAGCGACGAATGTGAAGTCCAACAGTACAAATACTGAAAACGGAACAAAAACCCACAACCCTCATGAGAACACAAACAGTTTAAATATGGCTCCCAATCAGAGATAACGAGCCGACAGCTGACACTCGTTACCTCCGATTGGGAGTCACACGACACCACAATTAACTCACCCAAAACACAACCAAACGAATACACCCTATACAACAAAACCCCACAACAAAACCCCACAAAACAAATACACACAGTATATGTGTCACAGTATATGTGTCACAGTATATGTATGTATATATGTGTATGTGTATATATGTATGTATATATATATGTGTATGTGTATATGTATGTATGTACAGTGGGGAAAAAAAGTATTTAGTCAGCCACCAATTGTGCAAGTTCTCCCACTTAAAAAGATGAGAGAGGCCTGTAATTTTCATCATAGGTACACGTCAACTATGACAGACAAAATGAGAAAAAAAATCCAGAAAATCACATTGTAGGATTTTTAATGAATTTATTTGCAAATTATGGTGGAAAATAAGTATTTGGTCAATAACAAAAGTTTCTCAATACTTTGTTATATACCCTTTGTTGGCAATGACACAGGTCAAACGTTTTCTGTAAGTCTTCACAAGGTTTTCACACACTGTTGCTGGTATTTTGGCCCATTCCTCCATGCAGATCTCCTCTAGAGCAGTGATGTTTTGGGGCTGTCGCTGGGCAACACGGACTTTCAACTCACTCCAAAGATTTTCTATGGGGTTGAGATCTGGAGACTGGCTAGGCCACTCCAGGACCTTGAAATGCTTCTTACGAAGCCACTCCTTCGTTGCCCAGGCGGTGTGTTTGGGATCATTGTCATGCTGAAAGACCCAGCCACGTTTCATCTTCAATGCCCTTGCTGATGGAAGGAGGTTTTCACTCAAAATCTCACGATACATGGCCCCATTCATTCTTTCCTTTACACGGATCAGTCGTCCTGGTCCCTTTGCAGAAAAACAGCCCCAAAGCATGATGTTTCCACCCCCATGCTTCACAGTAGGTATGGTGTTCTTTGGATGCAACTCAGCATTCTTTGTCCTCCAAACACGACGAGTTGAGTTTTTACCAAAAAGTTATATTTTGGTTTCATCTGACCATATGACATTCTCCCAATCCTCTTCTGGATCATCCAAATGCACTCTAGCAAACTTCAGACGGGCCTGGATATGTACTGGCTTAAGCAGGGGGACACATCTCGCACTGCAGGATTTGAGTCCCTGGCGGCGTAGTGTGTTACTGATGGTAGGCTTTGTTACTTTGGTCCCAGCTCTCTGCAGGTCATTCACTAGGTCCCCCCGTGTGGTTCTGGGATTTTTGCTCACCGTTCTTGTGATCATTTTGACCCCACGGGGTGAGATCTTGCGTGGAGCCCCATATCGAGGGAGATTATCAGTGGTCTTGTATGTCTTCCATTTCCTAATAATTGCTCCCACAGTTGATTTCTTCAAACCAAGCTGCTTACCTATTGCAGATTCAGTCTTCCCAGCCTGGTGCAGGTCTACAATTTTGTTTCTGGTGTCCTTTGACAGCTCTTTGGTCTTGGCCATAGTGGAGTTTGGAGTGTGACTGTTTGAGGTTGTGGACAGGTGTCTTTTATACTGATAACAAGTTCAAACAGGTTCCATTAATACAGGTAACGAGTGGAGGACAGAGGAGCCTTAGTTAGTTAATCATTAGTCTAACAGTTGTTTTTCATTTTATTGTTTTCATTTATTTTATTTCTCACATTAAACAGACATTTGAGAAGGATTTGAGAAGAGAATTGCTTGCAGTTGTACCTATGACACACAGACACACTAAAGCTGTACAGTGTAGTTAGAAAAGTCAGTTTACATTATTTGCAGATGTGTTCCCTTTTATTTACAAATCGAAAAATGTAACATTTGAAATGAATGTGACAGAACAGTTAAGCCAAGAGTTCCTGTGGGAGTCTTCTCCTTCAGTCTTTTTGCCTCCTATGCCTCGTTTCCCATTAGATGGGATTTTCCCAATGCCAACTTCACCTGAGACAGCCACTATCCAGTGTCATGTGTTGCTGAATTACAGATCTCGCTATCCCAATGTCGCTGCTGTCCATGGTGCTGAAATATCCAATCTCGGCTATTTGCATACATAGGACCATCCACACTTGACACCACACACACAAGTTAATGCTTTTTCTCTCACACACTTTTGAACATTGCACAACCTGCAACAAGACACTGAAACAACACTTAATTTCAAGTTTGTTTTTTTCTGAATAAGATGAAATCAATGTGTGGAAGGAGATTGGACAATGTATAGGCATTCCCTATAGCTGTTTTTGACTGGAGCATGATCCGATTGCTTTGTTTGAGCCAGAATGGAAATTTGGTCTGAGAAACGACGCCCATTTTAGCATGACTATTTCAGACAAAATTAACTTTATGTTATATGTAAAAATATAAATAAGGCAATGTTTATATGTCACGCCCTGGCTCTGGGGACTATGTTATGTTGAGCCAGGGTGTGTAAGTCTATGTTTGTATATCTATGTTGGCCTGAGTGACTCCCAATCAGAGGCAACGAGTGTCAGCTGGTTGTCTCTGACTGGGAGCCATATTTAACTATCGGTCTTTTCACTTTGTGTTGTGGTTTCTTGTTCCGTTAAGGTTTGTTCGTGTTGTAACCTTAGACGTCACGCATCGTTGGTTATTGTTTTGATCGTGTTGATCAGTTAATAAATATATATTATGTTCACCTTCAACGCTGCGCATTGGTCCTCTCTCGTAGACGAGCGTGACATTATATGACCCCCTTTCAAACAGTCACTTATTTATCACTTTCTTGCAGATATACAGTGCATTCAGAAAGTATTCATACCCCTTAACTTATTCCACATGTTGCTTTCTTACAGCCTGAATTCAAAATGGATTCAATTATAACATTTTCTCTCACGCAGCTACACACAATACCCCATAATGACAAATTGAAAACACGCTTTTGAAATTTTTGCAAATGTATTGGAAATTACATACAGAAATATCTCATTTACATAAGTATTCCCACCCCTGAGTCGATTAAAGCTGTGTCTTACTTGATAAATCTCCAAGAGCTTTGCACAACTGGATTGTAAAATATATGCATTATACTATATATAGACAGACATTTTTTTTTTGCCATAGGTTTTCAAGCCGAATTAAGTCAAAACTGTAACTAAGCCACTCAGAAACATTCAATGTCGTCTTGGTAAGCAACTCCAGTGAATATTTGGCCTTGTGTTTTAGGTTATTGTCCTGCTGAAGAGGGAATTTGTCTCCCAGTGTCTGTTGGAAAGCAGACTGAACCAGGTTTTCCTCTAGGAATCTGCCTGTACTTAGCTCTATGCCGTTTATTTTTATCCTAAAAAAGTATCTAGTCCTTGCCAATGACATGCATACCCATAACATGATGCAGCCACCACCATGCTTGGAAATATGAAGAGTGGTACTCAGTGATGTGTTGTGTTGGATTTGCCCCAAACATTAGGCTTTGTATTCAGGGCATTAAGTTCATTTCTTTGCCACATTATTTGCAGTTTTACTTTAGTGCCTTATTGCAAACACAATGCATGTACAGGTTTCCTTCTTTTACATTTACATTTTAGTCATTTAGCAGACGCTCTTATCCAGAGCGACTTACAGTTAGTGAGTGCATACTCTGTCAATTAGGTTAGTATTGTGGAGTAACTACAATGTTGATGATTCATCCTCAGTTTTCTCCTATCAAAGCATTAAACTTTCTAACTGTTTTAAAGTCACAATTGGCCTCATGGTGAAATCCCTGAGCGTTTTCCTTCCTCTCTGGCAGCTGAGTTAGGATGGACACCTGTATTTTTGTGGTGACTGGGTGTATTGATACACCATCCAAAGCATAATTAATAACTTCACCATGCTCAAAGGAATATTCAATGTCTGCTTTATTTGTACCCATCTACCAAAAGGTGCCCTTCTTTGCGAGGCATTGGAAAACCTCCCTGGTCTTCATGGTTGAATCTATGTTTGAAATTCACTGCTCGACTGAGGGACCTAATAGATCATTGCATGTGTGGGGTACAGAGATTATGTATTCGTTCAAAAATCACTATTATTGCACACATAGTGAGTACATCTAACTGATTATGTGACTTGTTAAGCACATTTTTACTCCTGAGCTTATTTACACTTGCCATAACAAAGGGGTTGAAAACGAATTGATTAGATTACTAGATACTAGACTCTGTCAATATGTTTTTGGAAGTGGCTCTGCATTTCTTGCATACATATCATATTTATGTAAGGATTATGATGACTTTCTAAAAGGACAAAGCTGTTTATGTGTGTTCCCTTGTCTCCACTGTCACCACATCCCTCGATGCGTGCAAACAGAGCATCTATATCAGGGATGGGCAACTCCAGTCCTCGGGACCTGATTGGTGTTACACTTTTTCCCCAGCCCCAGCTAACACGTTTGACTCTAATAATCAAGTGCTCATGGGTTTCAGTTTAGAATGCAATAAGTTTAATCATCTGTGTTTGCTAGGGATGGGGAAAAAGTGTGACACCCCTCCGACCCCCAAGGACTGGAATTGTCCATCCCTGATCTATATGGTACAACCAGTACCAGACCTTAATGAATGTGTCTGTTTTGAATATTCACGGAGACAGAATGATGTGGTTGATAGCAGAGACGTCATGCCCAAAGGGGGCACAGGGTCACTTGCCCCCTCAGATTTGTGATGTTTAAATTTGTCTTGTTATATTTTCTCTGTCATACTACTAACCATGAAGTTGGCTTTAGCTAGCCCAGATAGGATCCCAATCTCCCAACCTAATAACTACACTGAACAAAAATATAAACGCAACATGTAAAGTGTTGGTCCCATGTTTCATGAGCTGAAATAAAAATCCCAGAAATGTTCCATTTGCACAAAAAGCTTATTTCTCTCAAATTGTGTACACACATTTGTTTACATCCCTGTAAGCAAGCATTTCTCCTTTGCCAAGATAATCCATCCACCTGACAAATATGGCATATCAAGAAGCTGATTAAACAGCATGATAATTACACAGGTGCACCTTGTGCTGAGGACAATAAAATGCCACTCTAAAATGTGCAGTTTTGTCACACAACACAATGCACAGATGTTTCAAGTTTTGAGGCAGCGTGCAATTGGCTTACAGACTGCAGGAATGTCCACCAGAGCTGTTGCCAGATACGTTTATGTTAATTTCTCAACCATAAGCCAAGGCGGCTGTAGAGAATTTGGCAGTACTTCTAACTGGCCTCACGACTTCAGACCACTTGTAAAGCAGCATATGGGCGAGCTGTTGGCTGATGTCAACGTTGTGAATGCCCCATGGTGGCATTGGGGTTATGGTATGGGCAGGCATAAGCTACGGACAATGAACACAATTGCATTTTATCGATGACAATTTGAATGCACAGAGATACCGTGGGATAGTGTACGTGCACAAAGTGAGTTTGTAACATGTATATCATTCTTGCTTGTTGTTCTTTATAGTTACTACCATTGCCTATTGTAAGTTGCCTCTCTGTGTTTTACTGTGTTGTGTAATACTCCGCAGGTAGCATTATGCCATTAATACAGCCCTTCCTTTGTTAATAGCGTTGTTGCTCTACTTGTGCTATCAGTTATTGTGCATATTCATTACCCCTGTTATCTGTCCATTACAGGACCACTATCATTCCACTACCTTTCCATGTCCATTTCATCCGTTTGTGTCAATAAAGTATCCTTGGATGTAACTCTGAGGTTGCCTTATTCCCCTCTTACCGAGGGAGGTGAAAGCGCAACCTGGTCTCAAAACATTTCAAGGCAAAGGGTGGCTACTTTGAAGAATCTCAAATCTGAAATATATTTTGATATGTGTAACACGTTTTTGGTTACTACATGATGCCATATGTGTTATTTAATAGTTTTGAAGACTTCACTATTATTCTACAATGTAGAAAATACACAAGACACAGAGGAGGAGAAACTATCCAACACCCTGGGAGAGAGAACGAGTGACCTCAGTCAAACTCATAGCCAGAAAGATGGGTTAGATACAGGAGAGGAGGAGGTTACCCCGGATGCCATCACCCCTGCTCCTGTGATCAGGCCAACGGGCAGGCGGAGCGAGAGGTCATAGTGATAGTGATTCACACCCAGAGAGAGACAGACAACCCATACAACCTCTTGGCTGAGATTAACCACACAGAGGTAGAGGTAGAGGGCCTTCAGGGCAAGCCAGTCAGTCTGCCTGCTCTGATCCTCAAGTCAATTGTATTTAAATTCATATTCATTAAAGATTTTTAGTCAAGACTTGAAAAGTGCCATTTATTTCAAATGATAATTATTCAGTGTCTGCAACCCTCAAGAACCAGGGTGAGTCTGGGTCCCCCTTTAACTGGGCAAACACAACTTGCATATCGTCATAGACTAGGCGGAAACGTTCATCTTTTAACTTTGCTTAAATAAAACAATGCATTTTTCATAGTGAGCAAGAGTTTTCTATGATGATTAGTTTTTTGGTCACGCCCTCCACTTTTTTTGTCAAATAATACATCTAAAAAAAATGTAATAAGTTAATTATTAAAAGCATTAAAATTGGGATTGGGATGTTTCCCACTTATTTATACAACCTACTCCACAAAGTTTAGAGAAATGTTCTGAAATTAATTAAGAATTAAACAGAAGAAAATCAGAATTGAAGGCAACTATAATGCAAAGAATTTAATGGTCTATGGTTCAATCCTGTTTCTGGTCTAATGAATAATTAATATTGTTCCTCCTCTTCCTTGTGGCAAGCGCAGCAGCACACTGCCCTCCAAAGCCTGCAAAAAAAACGCCGGACTGCCCCTTTCCTCGCCCTGCATGGAACATCCAGGGTCACCTCCTTGGTGACGTGTGGGGTGACGTCCAGGGTGACCACAGCAACATCCTCTGGAAAGGGACAAAAGTGGGGCAGAATGTAAATAAATGCAAACCGTAGGTTCTAAACACTGGCCAGTTGAATGGGATCTTTTATTTCAGCTCATGAAACATGGGACCAACACTTTACATGTTATCATGATGAACGGCACCTGTCAGAGTGCTTTCTATAAGTCTTACTCACCTGCTTGGATGTCAGATGGCAGAGTGGCGTAGACGGCCACCATGAGAGGCTTTTCTTCAGGTGTGACGTCCGCAACCTCCAAGAGTGAAGAAGCAGGGTATTTATCTGTGTTAGGGGTGAGGTCCAAAACCTCCAGCTGAGAACAAGCCGGATCTGCCTCTGTGTTAGGGGTGATGTCCACAACCTTCAGGTGGGTAGAAGCCGGGTCTGCCTCTGTGTAAGGGGTGATGTCCACAACTTCCAAGTGGGACGAGACGGGTTCTGCCTCTGTGTTAGGTGTGACGAATACAATCTCCAAGTGGGAAGAGACGGGTTCTGCCTCTTTGTTAGGGGTGATTTCCACAACCTCCAGGTGAGAAGAAGCCGGGTCTACCTCTGTATTAGGGGTGATGTCCAAAACCTTACGGTGGGAAGAAGCCGGGTCTGCCTCTATGTTAGGGGTGATTTCCACAACTTCCAGCTGGGAATAAGCCGGGTCTGCCTCTGTGTTAAAGGTTATGTCCACAACAACTAGGTGGAAAGAAGCCGGGTCTGCCTCTGTGTTAGGGGTGATGTCCACAAGCTCCAGGTGGGAAGAAGCAGGATCTGCCTCTGTGTTTGGGGTGATGTCCACAACCTCTAGGTGGGAAGAAGCCAGGTCTGCATCTGTGTTAGGGGTGATGTCCACAAACTCCAGGTGGGAAGATGCTGGGTCTGCCTCTGTGTTAGGGGTGATGTCCACAACCTCCAGGTGGGAAGAAGCCGGGTCTGCCTCTGTGTTAGGGGTGGTTTCCACAACCTCCTGATAGGAAGAAGCCGGGTCTAACTCTGTGTTAGGGGTGAGGACCACAAACTTCAGGTGGGTAGAAGCCTTCTTAGCCTCTGTGTTAGGGGTGATGTCCACAAGCTCCAAGTGGAAAGCAGCCAGGTCTGCCTCTGTGTTAGGGATGATTTCCATAACCTCCTGCTGGGAAGAAGATGGGTCTGCCTCTGTGTTAGGGGTGATGTCCACAAGCTCCTGGTGGGAAGAAGCCAGGTGTGCCTCTTTGTTAGGAGTGATGTCCACAACCTCCAGTTGGGAAGAAGCAAGGTGTGCCTCTTTGTTAGGGGTGATGTCCACAACCTCCAGGTGAGAAGAAGCCGGGTCTGCCTCTGTGTTTGAGGTGATGTCCACAACCTCCAGGTGGGAAGATGCTGGGTCTGCCTCTGAGTTATGGGAGATGTCAACAACCATACGGTGGGAAGAAGCCGGGTCTGCCTCTGTGTTTGGGGTGATGTCCACAAGCTCCAGGTGGGAAGAAGCCGGGTCTGTCTCTGTGTTAGGGGTGGTTTCCACAACCTCCTGATAGGAAGAAGCCGGGTCTAACTCTGTGTTAGGGGTGATGTCCACAAGCTCCAGGTGGGAAGAAGCCAGGTGTGCCTCTTTGTTAGGGGTGATGTCCACAACCTCCAGCTGAGAAGAAGCCGGGTCTGCCTCTGTGTTATGGGTGATGTCCACAACCTCCAGGTTGGAAGAAGCAGGGTCTGACTCTGTGTTAGGGGTGATGTCCACAACCAATGGGTGGGAAGAAGCTGGGTCTGCCTCTGTGTTATGGGGGATTTCCACAACCTCCAGGTGGGAAGAATCCTGGTCTGCATCTGTGTTTGGGGTGACAATTAAAATCCTGATTGGCTTTACTACTACAAGGCACCAGGATGTCATGACAAAAGGCATATGTCAGAGTGTTCTCTATGAGTGCTACTCACCTGCTTGGATGTCAGCTGGTAGTGTGGCGGAGACGGCCACCACTAGGACAGGGGGAACTGGCAGGGTGTCTGCAGTAGGCTGGAAGTAGCTTTTCACCTCGTCCGCCACAAAGGCACAGACAGAGCTCATAAAAAAAGGGGTTGTGAGGTCATCCAGGGAGAAGGACTGGCTGATTCTCCCAAGGATCGACCTCACAGAGTCAAAAGTAGCAGCCCGGGAGAAAGGGGTGTGAGGAGAAGAGGCCTTCAACATGCTGGAGAGCTTCTCCCCTACGGCCACCACCATACTCACAGCCATCCCGCTTAGGAGGATGGGGTGATCTGAATGGCCTTCCTCTGGCTGAAGCCACAGGGCCAGGAGGATCCTGGGCACCAGCTCCACCACCACCTGGGATGGGCTGAGCAGGTTGCTACAGGGCTTATTGGACAGCTTGTCCTGAATGCTCCTCACAGCTCTCTCCATGATGATGTGGACCTTGGGGTCGCTGAAATCAACAAAAAGCAGCAGAGAAAGCTAAACAATGTGCAATGTTCACACAGAGAACACTGCCCTAGTTTTTTTCTGCATAGCTCCAGATGTGTAGATGAATGGAGCAAGCCGTATGCGGGGCAGTACATGGAACTCACATGTCAGCGCCAGCTGGAGAGGTGGGGTGCATAGAGCGGCGGAGCTTGCAGACAGCCTTGTGCTCCATGTCAATCATTTTTAGGCAGGTGTTTACTTCCCAGGTCTGCCGTAGGAAACAGGAAGTCCCATTAGTGTAATTTCACAACAGATATATTCTGCTGTACTAACTAGTTGTTGAAAGGCTAGAAAAGAGCTCACTGACTGATAGTCTAAGTCTCTAACTCTCATTCTCTTACCAGCCGAGCGAGTTCGTTCCCCTCCTCCAGGGTTTCCTTCCACACCCTTCAAATAAAACACAAAGCATTTCAACTTTCCTGGCTTCCTATTTATCTGTTGTTTATTTTACCCACACCTCCTGGAGTGCTGCTGGTGACAGAGAATGGCAGTGAAGGTGAGAGCTGACGTGGTACTCACCTCTCCCTAAGGGATTTTTTGCCCTGAGACACCAGCCAGTCGCTCATGTGCTCCATGGTGACATGGGGCGAGACCTGGCCTCGACTCTGGAGCAGCAGATAGTGGACCATGAGCTTCTTCTGCAAGATGAGGTAAGGTGTGAGACCGTGCCACTAAAGACCATATAATGTGCTTTCAGAAGGGCCTCTCGTAACATTTCACAACTGCTCATGTCTCACAATTTGCAAGTGATATTAAGAACTCTTATGACCATCTTCTCTAAACTGTCTTGAAATAAAACTCTTGTTTTGGGATTAAATCTATCTCTTTCTTTCTGTGGTTACTGTTTTTGTGGGATGAATCTTACCTGTTTATTGTAATATGCTTCCTCCCAGCAGGCCTGCAGAGTCTGAAAATAAAGGCTGCTTCTACAGAATTCCTTTGAAGATAATTAAAATAAGTATGCTTTATTAGGTACATTATGCACATGCATTTACAGTATGCCAAAAGGAATATCTCCTAAAATTACCTTAGTGGGACCATAAGTGAACTCAGGAATGCTCCCAATCCTATCCATGGTCAGAGGGGGACGAAATGCAGCGCTATAAATATACGGGATGCTCTAGAGATAACAGGAATTACTTAAAGTCGCGAATGATCAATGCCTGTGGAATCGTCCAATTTGCTGCGCTGAGAATTGAGTTGTAGGCGATATTTGGTTATGTTTGGCGCAACATACATGTTTACATTCTATTGCCATGGAGAAATTGAGTTTCTAGAACCTGTTTTCTTCTATATCTTTATTTCGTGAAAGATTAAGATCTTTATTTTGTCATAATGTGTATATGAGGACGTTGGAGCCCGTTCCGATTCATGACGCGGTTATCCAGGTGCAAGTTGCATAGACCTACTAATCAAACCTTGGCTTACAAGTTAAATTAAATTAGTATATATGCCTATACAAATCTATTGACCACATCCATTTAAATCAATGATTGTCAATTGAAAATCTGGTTGTTGTGTTATCCTGTTGTGCGTGTCAGGGCTCCTCTTAAGCACGTTATTCCAATATTTCCTAGAATTGACGCAGGTTACACTTTTGCAAAACTACTCGGTTAAAAATAAGAGCATGAATGACAATAAAGGTATGACTTGATTTATATGTGTAGTAGTGTGATGTTGTTCCCCTAGATTATGCACCAAATTGCACACAAGGACAGTTCAAGTAGGCCAGGTCAAGAGGGGATGTTAAAAAGTTAATAATAATAGTAATTCAATGTGGTTTCTTTATTTAATTACAGCTCCATAGCTAATGTTATTTTTTGGTGTACAAACATTTTTATGTATCTATATTGTTAATACACCTAATTGTAAAAGTTGTGTATATTTTGGTTTGGTCCATCGCGGGTTATCTGTATTTATGTACCCTCTTATTGTTCTCTTTTGCCTGACCTTCAACTAGCAAGGTATGTTGTCCTTGGCGCCGTAATTTGTCGATATAAAACTGTGGTAAAGTTACACAAAGTGCTGTTACGCAACTACAGGTTTTGTTACAATGTGGACAATATAAAGATGTATGTTAACAACTTTCACCGAGCTCGCTAATTAGGGTACCTATTGTAACTCGGGAGTATTTGGGGCAGTGTTTGAGTGAGTGTCTATGTGCTCACGCAGGTGCCCGAGAGCTGTGGCTGCACCAAGGGCTAAACTATTGTGTGTTGTCTCTTCGTGTACAGGTATGTCATTTATTTTGTCAGAATTATGTTGTATATCATTTTACTTGTATTGTATAGTGTGTTGTTAGGCACTGAATGTGTGCATGCAGCACCTGTTCTCTTTTGCCTGACCTTCAACTAGCAAGGTGCCCGAGAGCTGTGGCTGCACCAAGAGCTAACATATTGTGTGTTGTCTCTTCGTGTGCAGGTCGAATAAAAATGATCCAACCATCAGAATTCCAGTTGTGGCAGTGTCCTAATTACGTGACCTGCCGACTGGTCAGCTCAAGCCGACCGCCGGAGCTGTGCATGTGGATGAGGTGCACGACCTGCGCATGTGAATTTGTTGATGGCTTACTGTAAGTGAATATATACTGTAAACAGTGAAAGTGAATGTAGCATATTCATTAGATACAGGTATTCGTGCTTATTTGTATGTTTTGGATGAATTTGTTTATTGCATTTTTTGGGGGGGGTATTTGAATGCACTAAATGCACCCGTGTTATGCTGGGGATTTTAGTGTGGGTAGAGGGAGGGGTGTCCTTCCATTTACACCAATTGTACAGTCAGCTCCTGGGAGTAGAGCGTTTGCTAGTCCTGAGTTTGCAAGCACTGGGAGGGGTAGGCTGTTTGTTCCACCTGACCAGGGTATCCCACCTCTGTCTTTTGATGTACCATCATCCACAGTACTCGGTGATAATGGGACGCCTCCGAGTCAGCTTAGTGACCTTATTAAGCAGATTGGTTCAGAGATAGGAGAATCTATCAGAGCGAGTTTACTGCAGCCTGGGGTTTCAAGTCTTTCTCCTGCCCGTCCCCCTCACCAACCCCAGCAGTTTCCCCTGCCTGAGCAGTGTGGGTCAACCTTTATTGATGCGTCCAAGCTGAATCTGGTTGTGAAGTCAGATGTTAGTGCTCCACCTCTTTTTAGGGGTGATGGCTCAGATAAGTACTCTGTCCTGGAGTGGGAGGAGTTAATGGAAGTCTACCTAGAGAAGAGGGGTTACACTGGGTCTGGGAAGAGGATTCCTAGTCAATGAACTTGTCATAAATCAACATAGGATAGGCCCTCTTCCCCCCCCCCCCCCCCCCCACAAGACTCATATATATATATATATATATATATATATATATATATATATATATATATATATATAGGAAATGTAAGCAAGGGTTGAGCTTCTTCAGTTTGTGTCACAAAGTGGATAAGTTTCTGTGTCCCTTTCAGAGTGAGTGACACATTTACTTTATATAGTGTACCAAGAGTTGTTCCCTCGCTTACGGCCATACCAGCCTGAATACGCCCGATCTCGTCCGATCTCGGAAGCTAAGCAGGGTTGGGCCTGGTTAGTACTTGGATGGGAGACCGCCTGGGAATACCAGGTGCTGTAAGCTTTTTGTCCCAGTAGAGCGTGCTCTTGTGTCATGGAGCAACTGCCTTTTATTTATCACCCTAATAATATCATGGATTGTTATTGGACTAAATGCAGTTTGTGTGCTGCCCTGCCCTGCCCTGATCAAGTCAAATAATGGACAGTGCGTTTCCCTCAAAATATAGGCAGTACATGCAATCTTAGTTTTTAGTCTAGGAGACAGTCAATGTCTGTAGTCCATTAGGGCACTATAAAATCCCTTCAATGTTTTGCCTGATTCCGTTAATTCCCAAGTTCCCTTTTCTCCGTTTAGATTTCCCCGTTGACCGTTTGTCCCTGTTTTGGCAGGTTTTCGCTCTCAAAAGTACACCTTTTTAATAGCAAAACAGCACAATTGGATGTTCTATGTCCACAACAATGTTTAAACCCTATCAGGTGACCATTTGTGAGGTCTGGGAAAAATGTAAGACATTTAGATTTTGGGGTGTAGTTACCCTTAAATGCAAGCGTGCACCAGGAAGAGACCTTTGTTTGGTTAAGCGGTGTTGCTGTAGAACAAATGGCCACTGGAGTGATGCAAATGATCACGGTATAATTCTGCCAGGCAGGCATAGGCTACTTTGTAGTTAACATTTACTTGCGAAGGTTTTGGGGAAAGCCATTCCTTCCCTACCAGAAGAAGGTTATCATTAGCATCATCGCTAACGGCTACACAAAGTGTAGACATACGCGCGCACCGCACACATGCACACAGACAGGGGCATTCCTGTGCCGTTTCAGAAAGTTCATGGAAATACGAATCACTGATGCATTTTGTTCATGTCTTATGATTGACTTGGGCAAATGAATGTGTTTTCTAACAAGTTGAATAGATTTAGTTGATTTCTTACTAAGTTCAATAAATGTTTGAATATTGTTGAATTTCGGTTTAATGTCTGGATTCCGTGATTCGGTCCGCAACGCTTATTTTATAGGGCCCTAGTCAATGAACTTGTCATAAATCAACATAGGATAACGATATTATAACCGCGATTGATAATAGACAGTACTGTGCAGCCGTCTTCATCGACCTGGCCAAGGCTTTCGACTCTGTCAACCACCGCATTCTTATTGGCAGACTAAATAGCCTTGGTTTCTCAAATGACTGCCTCGCCTGGTTCACCAACTACTTCTCAGATAGAGTTCAGTGTGTCAAATCGGAGGGCCTGTTGTCTGGACCTATGGCAGTCTCTATGGGGGTGCCACAGGGTTCAATTCTTGGGCCGACACTTTTCTCCGTGTATATCAATGATGTCGCTCTTGCTGCTGGTGACTCTCAGATCCACCTCTACGCAGACGACACCATTTTGTATACATCTGGCCCTTCATTGGACACTGTGTTAACAAACCTCCAAACGAGCTTCAATGCCATACAACACTCCTTCAGTAGCCTCCAACTGCTCTTAAACACTAGTAAAACTAAATGTATGCTTTTCAATCGAACGCTGCTGGCACCCGCCCTCCCGACTAGAATCACCACTCTCGACGGGTCTGACCTAGAGTATGTGGACAACTACAAATACCTAGGTGTCTGGTTAGACTGTAAACTCTCCTTCCAGACTCACATAAAGAATCTCCAATCCAAAGTTAAATCTAGAATCGGCTTCCTATTTCGCAAACAAAGCCTCCTTCACTCATGCTGCCAAACATGCCCTCGTAAAACTGACTATCCTACCGATCCTTGACTTCGGCGATGTCATTTACAAAATAGCCTCCAACACTCTACTCAGCAAACTGGATGTAGTCTATCACAGTGCCATCCGTTTTGTCTCCAAAGCCCCATACACTACCCACCACTGTGACCTGTACGCTCTTGTTGGCTGGTCCTCACTACATGTTCGTCGTCAAACCCACTGGCTCCAGGCCATCTATAAATCACTGCTAGGCAAATCCCCGCCTTATCTTAGCTCATTGGTCACCATAGCAGCACCCACCCGTAGTCTGCGCTCCAGCAGATATATCTCACTGGTCATTCCCAAAGCCAACACCTCCTTTGGCCGCCATTCCTTCCAGTTCTCTGCTGCCAATGACTGGAACGAATTGCAAAAATCTCTGAAGCTGGAGACTCTTATCTCCCTCACTAACTTTAAGCATCAGTTGTCAGAGCACCTTACCGATCACTGCACCTGTACACAGCCCATCTGAAATTAGGCCACCCAACTACCTCATCCCTATATTGTTATTTATTTTGCTCTTTTGCACCCCGGTATCTCTATTTGCACATAATCTCTTGCACATCTAGCATTCCAGTGTTAATACTATTGTAATTATTTTGCACTATAGCCTATTTATTGCCTTACCTCCATAACTTGCTACATTTGCACACACTGTATATATATTTTCTGTTGTATTTTTGACTTTATGTTTTTTTACCCCAAATGTAACTCTGTGTTATTTTTATCGCACTGCTTTGCTTTATCTTGGCCAGGTCGCAGTTGTAAATGAGAACTTGTTCTCAACTGGCTTACCTGGTTAAATAAAGGTGAACAATTATTTTTTTTAAAAATAAGTTTGCAAATGTGATGATGCATGGAATGCTTGATATTTTTCATGGAGAAAATTAGCTTCCCCAAACTTGAGAGCAAGACTGGCCTAAACGCGCTAATGTTTTCCTTTGCTAATGTCCGTCCCGCCCCCCTGTCAGCTGTCAGTTTTGTCGATGACCACGTACATAAGACACGCCAATCACCGACACCTGAAGTTCCATGACCATCACAGCCCTAGTTGTATGCTTGAGTTTGTTCAGAGGAGGCTTTGAATAAAATCCGATCTGAGTGTGAAATGCCTTACTGAGGGTAAATGGAAGCTCCTCTTGTGCCCGGCTCAGCCTTATACAGTTTAAGGTACTTTACCGTATCCATTTCAGTAAGGCCAGATTGTCCAAATTCTACCCAAATATTGATGGTACATGTGACAGGTGTAAAAGCTCCTTGGTGGACTTGACCCACATGTTCTGGTCCTGTCCCCGTCTGGCAGATTATTTGTCCACTATTTAAAACCCTTTCTGAAGCATTTGATATAAAGTTGCAGCCTAGTGCAGAAATTGCTATTTTTGGAGTACCAAACAACAATCCTTCTCTGACCAATAGACAGCTAGATGCCATTGCCTTTGCCTCCCTGTTAGCCCGCAGAAGGATTTTATTGGATTGGAAATCTATCAATCCTCCCTTAGCCTCTCTTTGGCTCAAAGATCTGAAGCTGTTCCTAAAATGAGAAAAAATGAAGTTACCATTCGAGGGTCAACCAACTCATTTTATTCCTCCTGGGACCCGATGATATCCTATTTTGAACAGCTCCAAACACTTCCTCCAGATTAGTACTCTTGGCCCCACCTTGAGATTACTGCTATATAGGCCTATAAAATCACTTAATCACCTGAAATTGTTAGGCTATTACATTTTTGCTTGAAGTAACGTTGTTGTATACTTTTGTTTTGTTTTCTGACATGTAACTCAATTACTTTCCCTTTCTTTTTAAATGTGTTTGGAGGCATTCTGGGGGGAGGGGGAGGTCAAAGGGGGACTAAAAGGGGAGAAATGTACCATGTCTTTACATGTTATCTTTCATTCATTGTGAATACAAAATATATAATTTTAAAGGGAAGGCTTTGAAGCCAGATTTAGCGGATTTTGCTGTTTAGTTTTCCTCAACCTGTGTTTTGTTTCTCTCTCCTCTCCCTGTTAGATGGTGAGGCTGCTTCTCTCCAGAGGAGCCAACATTAATGCCTTTGACAAGAAGGATCGCCGAGCAATCCACTGGGCTGCTTACATGGGTGATGAGTTTACCACATCATTTACATTCTGACTAATGTCCTTTATACCAATGAATGAATGAATGAATGGACTGTGTGTTAGTCTCACAGCTCAGCTGTATGAGCCACGTCTAGTGTGTTATTATGTCAGAATCATGTACTAAGTAGGTTGATTAGATGTTTTCAGTTGTACTAACATGATGTAGGTGTTGCTTATGGTGCTGTGTACCACTAAACTAATCTATCTCTCCCTCTCTCTGCCTATCTCTCTGTGTTTGTATCTCTGTTTCTCTCTTAACCCCCTTACTATCTCCCTCCCCTTCTCTCTCTCTCTCGCTCGCTCTCTCTCTCTCTCTCTCGCTCGCTCTCTCTCTCTCTCTCTCTCTCTCTCTCTCTCTCTCTCTCTCTCTCTCTCTCTCTCTCTCTCTCTCTCTCTCTCTCTCTCTCTCTCTCTCTCTCTCTCTCTCTCTCTCTCTCTCTCTCTCTCTCTCTCTCTCTCTCTATTTATCCCTCCCTCTCTCTCTCTACCATAGGGCACATTGAGGTGGTGAAACTGCTGGCCTCTCATGGATCAGAGGTGTCCTGTAAAGACAAGAAGGCCTACACCCCTCTCCACTCTGCAGCCTCCAGTGGAATGATCAGTGTGGTCAAGTACCTCCTGGACCTTGGAGTGGATGTGAGTCAACACGCATTCAAATGTGTAGGGGGTTTTCATAATAGTAATGAAGAGAGAGAGGTTAGAGCCAGTGATTTGGACCAGGGGGTTTTCATAACCAAGTAATGAAGAGAGAGAGGTTGGACCAGGGGGTTTTCATAACCAAGTAATGAAGAGAGAGAGGTTGGACCAGGGGGTTTTCATAACCAAGTAATGAAGAGAGAGAGGTTGGACCAGGGGGTTTTCATAACCAAGTAATGAAGAGAGAGAGGTTGGACCAGGGGGTTTTCATAACCAAGTAATGAAGAGAGAGAGGTTGGACCAGGGGGTTTTCATAACCAAGTAATGAAGAGAGAGAGGTTGGACCAGGGGGTTTTCAGAACCAAGTAATGAAGAGAGAGGAGGTTGGACCAGGGGGTTTTCAGAACCAAGTAATGAAGAGAGAGAGGTTGGACCAGGGGGTTTTCAGAACCAAGTAATGAAGAGAGAGATGTTGGACCAGGGGGTTTTCATAACCAAGTAATGAAGAGAGAGAGGTTGGACCAGGGGGTTTTCAGAACCAAGTAATGAAGAGAGAGAGGTTGGACCAGGGGGTTTTCATAACCAAGTAATGAAGAGAGAGAGGTTGGACCAGGGGGTTTTCAGAACCAAGTAATGAAGAGAGAGAGGTTGGACCAGGGGGTTTTCATAACCAAGTAATGAAGAGAGAGAGGTTGGACCAGGGGGTTTTCATAACCAGGTAATGAAGAGAGAGAGGTTGGACCAGGGGGTTTTCATAACCAAGTAATGAAGAGAGAGAGGTTGGACCAGGGGGTTTTCATAACCAAGTAATGAAGAGAGAGAGGTTGGACCAGGGGGTTTTCATAACCAAGTAATGAAGAGAGAGAGGTTGGACCAGGGGGTTTTCAGAACCAAGTAATGAAGAGAGAGAGGTTGGACCAGGGGGTTTTCATAACCAAGTAATGAAGAGAGAGAGGTTGGACCAGGGGGTTTTCAGAACCAAGTGATGAAGAGAGAGAGGTTGGACCAGGGGGTTTTCATAACCAAGTAATGAAGAGAGAGAGGTTGGACCAGGGGGTTTTCATAACCAAGTAATGAAGAGAGAGAGGTTGGACCAGGGGGTTTTCATAACCAAGTAATGAAGAGAGAGAGGTTGGACCAGGGGGTTTTCAGAACCAAGTAATGAAGAGAGAGAGGTTGGACCAGGGGGTTTTCATAACCAAGTAATGAAGAGAGAGAGGTTGGACCAGGGGGTTTTCAGAACCAAGTAATGAAGAGAGAGAGGTTGGACCAGGGGGTTTTCATAACCAAGTAATGAAGAGAGAGAGGTTGGACCAGGGGGTTTTCATAACCAAGTAATGAAGAGATGGAGGTTGGAGCCAGTGTTTTGGGCCAGGGGGTTTTCAGAACCAAGTGACCTGATCAGGAATGTATTGTTTTGTCCCCCCCCCCCCCCCCCCCCTCTCTCTCTCCACTCTTTTCCCTCCCTTGCTCCCTCCAGATAAATTAGCCCAATGGGTACGGTAACACCCCCCTCCACGTGGCATGCTACAACGGGCAGGACGTGGTGGTGAATGAGCTGATCGAGTGTGGCGCCAACGTGAACCAGGTGAACGAGAAGGGTTTCGCCCCACTCCACTTCACGGCCGCCTCGCGCCATGGGGCGCTCTGCTTGGAGCTGCTGGTGGGCAACGGGGCCCTCGTCAACATCAAGGTGAGGAGACCGGATGACCAACACTGTGTCTGAACTAAATAACACCCTATTCCCTATGTAGTGCACTACTTTTGACCAGGGGCCCATAGAGCAAGGAGCCGTGATGACACTGCCTGTGTCCCAAATGGCACCCTGTTCCCTTTATAAGTACACTACTTTGGTTCAAAAAGTAGTTCACTATGAAGAGAATAGGGTGCCATTTGGGACGCACACACTGACGCAGCACATGGCTTAGTATTTGGCCCTGGTCTACATTCAAATACCAATGGAATAGGCCTAACAATGCAAACTAAATGCCATCAAGCGCTCCTCCAATACGTGTTTGATTTTGCCTGTGGTCAGCAGCACAGACTGCCGTGTGAACCATCTTTGTCTTTCTATCTGCAGATGGAAAGACCCCCCTCCACATGACGGCCATCCACGGACGCTTCTCCAGATCTCAAGCCATCATCCAGAATGGTGAGTCGCTGTGAATGCTCTCAACTGAATATATATGAACCAGTAGGCTCTTCAGCATTGTCTTTAGTCTTCAAACCATGATTCACTGGCACAGAGCAATGTTACTTGCAATGTGGTTGAACATGATGCTTCATGATGCCTCTTGGGTCAAGTGGTTGACGTGTGTGTGTGTTTGTGTGTGTGTATGTGTGTGTGTGTGTGTGTGTGTCTGTGTGTGTGTGTCTGTGTGTGTGTGTCTGTGTGTGTGTGTGTTCTGTAGGTGCTGAGATCGACTGTGAAGATAAGAATGGAAACACACCCCTGCACATCTCTGCTCGCTACGGCCATGAGTTACTCATCAATACACTCATCACGAACGGAGCTGACACAGCCAAGTGAGAACACACACACACACAGTTTCCAGCAATAATGCAACATGCATCTGCAATTCTGTCATTGACCGAATTGCCGCTTGGAGACTATGCTCAACACATTGTGGTGTGTGGGGGGTTGAAAGACAGGGCATTGCAGCATGCTGATGTGTTGATCTGCTGTGGGGTTTAATGAGGACTGTGATGTGGTGCTGTTTCCAATCTTAGCTGAATCAACTGTAAGTCGCTCTGGATAAGAGTGTCTGCTTAAAGTCTAAAATGTAAAAATGTGTTGCAGGCGAGGCGTCCATGGGATGTTCCCCCTCCACCTGGCTGCTCTCAGTGGGTTCTCTGACTGCTGTCGGAAGCTCCTCTCATCAGGCTTTGATATAGACACCCCTGACGACTTTGGAAGGACCTGTTTACATGCTGCAGCAGCTGGAGGGTGAGTGGACTGGTCCAGGCTTTACACCAAGGAATATTTAGTTCATGAACTGGAAAGCCACCAGAAAGAACAAACACATATTCACACTCTTACATTTCACATGGTTTAGCAGTATTGTTTAGAGTTATTTAAAAAATCGTATAGATCATTAGTGCGGTATCATTTCTGTATAATGTGGTTCCATGCCATGGTGGTATTGACTTGAGCTCTGGTCTAAATTGTCTTTATATCTTCTTGAAAGAGAAGCCTGCAAACTGCTCTTGCTAGTATCACTTTTTATTATTGCTTTTAGTAGCATTATAAAAACAGTGATACTAGCAAGAGCAGTGTACGGGTTTCTCTTTTCTTTCAGGTTCTCATTGTTACCATCCACCTGATAGCTCAGATGAACGAGAGCCTTTCTGACCTTGATATCTTGTTACCATCCACCTGATAGCTCAGATGTACGAGAGCCTTTCTGAACTTGATATCTTGTTACCATCCACCTGATAGCTCAGATGTACGAGAGCCTTTCTGAACTTGATATCTTTTTACCATCCACCTGATAGCTCAGATGAACGAGAGCCTTTCTGAACTTGATATCTTGTTACCGTCCACCTGATAGCTCAGATGAACGAGAGCCTTTCTGAACTTGATATCTTGTTACCATCCACCTGATAGCTCAGATGTACGAGAGCCTTTCTGAACTTGATATCTTGTTACCATCCACCTGATAGCTCAGATGTACGAGAGCCTTTCTGAACTTGATATCTTGTTACCATCCACCTGATAGCTCAGATGTACGAGAGCCTTTCTGAACTTGATATCTTGTTACCATCCACCTGATAGCTCAGATGTACGAGAGCCTTTCTGAGCTTGATATCTTGTTACCATCCACCTGATAGCTCAGATGTATGAGAGCCTTTCTGAACTTGATATCTTTTTACCATCCACCTGATAGCTCAGATGAACGAGAGCCTTTCTGAACTTGATATCTTGTTACCGTCCACCTGATAGCTCAGATGAACGAGAGCCTTTCTGAACTTGATATCTTGTTACCATCCACCTGATAGCTCAGATGTACGAGAGCCTTTCTGAACTAGATATCTTGTTACCATCCACCTGATAGCTCAGATGTACGAGAGCCTTTCTGAACTTGATATCTTGTTACCATCCACCTGATAGCTCAGATGTACGATAGCCTTTCTGAACTTGATATCTTGTTACCATCCACCTGATAGCTCAGATGTACGAGAGCCTTTCTGAACTTGATATCTTGTTACCATCCACCTGATAGCTCAGATGTACGAGAGCCTTTCTGAACTTGATATCTTGTTACCATTCACCTGATAGCTCAGATGTACGAGAGCCTTTCTGAACTTGATATCTTGTTACCATTCACCTGATAGCTCAGATGTACGAGAGCCTTTCTGAACTTGATATCTTGTTACCAGGAACCTGGACTGTCTGAATCTGCTGCTCAACACAGGGGCAGACTTCAACAGAAAGGACAGCTTCGGAAGGTCTGTCTGTGGCATCAAATAACTTTCATATGTGATCTTTATGATAATGGGGAATATAGTATAGGGGCATATAGGAATTATTATGGGATATATTGGGCGGCAGGTAGCCTAGCGGTTAAGAGCGTTGGGTCAGTAACCGAAAGGTTGCTGGTTCGAATCCCCTAGCCGACTAGGTGAAAAATCTATGTGCCCTGCAGAAAGGCACTTAACCCTAATTGCTCCTGTAAGTCGCACTGGATAAGAGTGTCTGCTAAATGACGTAAAATGTAAATGTTTTACAGCTCCAATAAGCTGTTTCTGTTGTTGATGTTGAATGGTTTCTGTGCGTTCTTCTAGGAGTCCTCTGCATTATGCGGCAGCCAATTGTAACTACCAGTGTCTGTTTGCCTTGGTGGGGTCTGGGGCCAGTGTGAACGATCTGGATAAAAGGGGTTGCACCCCGCTCCACTACGCTGCTGCCTCCGACACAGACGGAAAGTACGTCTCACACCTCTCTTACTGTTGTGTGTGTTGTGGTGCCATGACCTTTCACATTTCACTGTAGTCTGGAGAGTATGTTGTGGTGCCATGACCTTTCACATTTCACTGTAGTCTGGAGAGTATGTTGTGGTGCCATGACCTTTCACATTTCACTGTAGTCTGGAGAGTATGTTGTGGTGCCATGACCTTTCACATTTCACTGTAGTCTGGAGAGTATGTTGTGGTGCCATGACCTTTCACATTTCACTGTAGTCTGGAGAGTATGTTGTGGTGCCATGACCTTTCACATTTCATTGTAGTCTAGAGTATGTTGTTGGCCGTGTTTGAATGCATACTAGTGTTAAAATCTGCAGTGTGAAAGCTTGGCCACGTCTCCTTTGGGAAAGTGTCTCTGCTTGCTTATCTGTCTGTCTTGATGTTGGTATAATGATTAGTGAACTCTTGACCTCTGACCTCTAGGTGTCTGGAATATTTGCTGCGAAACGACGCTAACCCAGGGATCAGGGACAATCAGGGCTACAACGCAGTCCATTACGCGTCTGCGTAACAGGAAGTGGCGTTTCCTACCGAAAATGCATAAGTTTCCAAAGATCATGATTAAGGTAGGGTGCTCTGTGTTTTGAGATTACCTCTTTAAGGCAGGGCTGAAATTTACCCTACAGATTCACTACACCTCTATTGTCTCTCAGCATTAGAACAATACTGTTGTCATTGTCTTTAGGAGGTTGAGTGAGGACGCTGTAATTCAATCCTAATACACATGGGAGAGAGTCAATGGCTATGTCCCAAATGGCACCCTATTCCCTATATAGTGCACTACTTTTTACCAGCGCTCTATGGGCCCTTTTCAAAAGTAGTGCCTTACGTAGCGAATAGGGTGCCTTTTGGGATGCACACTCTGTATTTTACACAGGCTCAGTTGTCCTGATGTGTTTTGTCAACAGCTGTTCAAGACAAAAGGGGAACCGAAGAGCCACCCTAAACAGGATGCACTGCCTACCAAACGTCTCAGAGAGACTCATATTTCACAGGGTAAGTGATAAGCATCGATAATGTCATATTGATGTATCACCCTATGACAAGCTTGTTAAAACAGTGACAACAGATACAGGCAGACGGATGGGCAGGCAGGCAGACGGACAGGCAGGCAGACAGACGGACAGGCAGGCAGGCAGACAGACAGGCAGACGGACAGGCAGGCAGACGGACAGGCAGGCAGACAGACAGACAGGCAGGCAGGCAGGCAGGCAGGCAGGCAGGCAGACGGACAGGCAGGCAGACAGACAGACAGGCAGGCAGGCAGACGGACAGGCAGACAGGCAGACAGACAGGCAGGCAGGCAGGCAGGCAGACGGACAGGCAGGCAGACGGACAGACACAAACACACACATTCATTTTCTGATTATGAAATGTTCTTATGACAGATGCTGAGTGTGAGGTTCCAGAGGTTCCATCCACTTCCCCTCCCAAGGAGGACCTGACAACCACACCGGCCCCTGCTCCCCAGGAGTCCCAGTCCCGTAAACGCCCACTCATAGTCAGGGTGTTACACGCTCTCTCCAGAGCCATCTCCAAACCATTCAGAGGAGCTTCTGGGAAGAAGAATTAGCCAAATGCCTGATTTTATTAATATTATATTTTAATCAGAGCCTTTATTTAATAAAACATTACTGCATTGATTTCTGTCTATAGTAGTCTTCATGTATGTGCAAGATAACGGTAAAGTACTTCAAACCACATAGTCAAAAGTATTCATAGTGAAGTACCGTTTATGATTATTGATTGTGGAAATACACATAATACAGAAAAGTTGTTGTCACATACAAAGACAGACATAAAGGAGAACTCCGTAGACCAGTCACATTCTCAAGCCATAACTAAATCCATGAATGGATCTCCTATAAGATGACAGGAGAACATTTGTAACACTTTCTATGAATCCAGGCTCTGTCGCAGCCGGCCGCGACCGGGAGACTCATGGGCGACGCACAATTGGCCCAGCGTCGTCCAGGGTAGGGGAGGGAATGGCCGGCAGGGATGTAGCTCAGTTGATAGAGCATGGCGTTTGCAAGCAAAACCTCAAGACTTCCTTAGTATTTGATTTTGTGCACCAGCTGTTGTTTACAAATATACACAGACCGCCACCCCTTGTCTTACCGGAGTCAGCCGCTCTTTCCTGCCGATGTAGCGTATATCCCGTCAGCTGTATGTTGTCCATGTCGTCGTTCAGCCACGACTTGGTGAAACATAAGATATTACAGTTTTTAATGTCCCGTTGGTAGGATAACCGTAATCGTAGGTCTTCTAATTTATTTTCAAATGATTGAACATTGGCTAATAGGATTGATTGAAGAGGCAGTTTACTTGCTCGCCGTCGGATTCTTACAAGGCACCCTGACCTACGTCCACGATATCTCCGTCTCTTTCTCCTGCGAATGACGGGGATTTGGTCCTTGTCGGGTGTCTGTAGGATATCCTTCGCGTCCGACTCGTTGAAGAAAAAATCTTCGTCCAATATGAGGTGAGTAATCGCTATCCTGATATCCAGAAGCTCTTTCTGGTTATAAGAGACGATGACAGAAACATTATGTACAGAATAAATTACAAATAACGCGAAAAAACACACATTATAGTACAATTGGTTAGAGGGCTGTAAAACGGCAGCCATCTTCTCCGGCGCCATCTCCCCAGATGCCTGTAAACAGCTTGGAAAATCACCCCCACAGCATGATGCTGCCACCCCCGTGCTTCACGGTTGGGAGGGTGATCTTCGACTTGCAAACAACCCCCTTTTTCCTCCAAACATAACAATGGTCATTATGGCCAAACAGTTCTATTTTTGTTTCATCAGACCAGAGGACATTTCTCCAAAAAGTACGATCTTTGTCCCCATATGCAGTTGCAAACCGTAGTCTGGCTTTTCTATGGCGGTTTTGGAGCAGTGGCTTCTTCCTTGCTGATTGACCTTTCAGTACCTTTTGTACCTGTTTCCTCCAGCATCTTCACAAGGTCCTTTACTGTTGTTCTGGGATTTATTTGCATTTTTCGCACCAAAGTACGTTCATCTCTAGGAGACAGAACGCGTCTCCTTCCTGAGCGGTATGACGGCTGCGTGGTCCCATGGTGTTTATACTTACGTACTATTGTTTGTACAGATGAACGTGGTACCTTCAGATGTTTGGAAATTGCTCCCAAGGATGAACCATACTTGTGTACGTCTACAAATTTTTTTTTTGAGGTCTTGGCTGATTTCTTTTGATTTTCCCATGATGTCAAGCAAAGTGGCACAGAGTTTGAAGGTAGGCCTGGAAATATATCCACAGGTACACCTCCAATTGACTCAAACAATGTCAATTAGCCTATCAGAAGCGTCTAAAGCCATTTTCTGGAATTTTCCAAGCTGTTTAAAGGCACAATCAACTTAGTGTATGTAAACTTCTGACCAACTGGAATTGTGATACAGTGAATTATAAGTGAAATAATCAGTCTGTAAACAATTGTTGGAAAAATTACTTGTGTCATGCACAAATTAGATGTCCTAACCGACTTGCCAAAACTATAGTTTGTTAACATGAAATTTGTGGAGTTGTTGAAAAACGAGTTTTAATGACTCCAACCTAAGTGTATGTCAACTTCCGACTTCAACTGTATGTCTCCTTTACTATGTGACTAGCTCTCAGCACGTCTCAGATATCACTGGGGTAATAGAATAGGACTACACTACAAAAAGACTGAAAAGGAAATTGAAAGTGATGTCAGACAGATGACAGGAGGGATATTGTAAAGACATCAGCTCTGGGATACAAAGTCTCATCTTCTCAGAACTGGAGTCATAATATTTCACTTTACTGCTGAGGGTGCAGAGTGTTAAACACGCACGCACGCACGCACGCACGGACGGACGGACGGGCGGGCGGGCGGGCGGACGGACGGACGGACGGACGGACCACCAGTCAGAGACCACTATGATGACACAACAAATGATGACCACCAATCAGAGACCTCTATGATGACACACCAAATGATGACCACCAATCAGAGACCTCTATGATGACACACCAAATGATGACCACCAATCAGAGACCACTATGATGACACACCAAATGATGACCACCAATCAGAGACCACTATGATGACACACCAAATGATGACCACCAATCAGAGACCACTATGATGACACACCAAATGATGACCACCAATCAGAGACCACTATGATGACACACCAAATGATGACCACCAATCAGAGACCACTATGATGACACACCAAATGATGACCACCAATCAGAGACCACTATGATGACACACCAAATGCGTTTGATGGATCCTTTTTGTGTTCTTCTAATGCCTCTTAAGGGGACAGTAATCAAAATGTAACTGAAAGTAATCAGATTACATTACTGAGTTTGGGTAATCCAAAAGTTACGTTACTGATTACAATTTTGGACAGGCAACAAGTAACTGACATCATCTTCTGCACATCTATCACTCCAGTGTTAATACTAAATTGTAATTATTTTGCACTATGGCCTATTTATTGCCTTACCTCCATAACTTACTACATTTGCACACACTGTATATAGATTTTCTATTGTGTTATTGACTGTACATTTTGTTTATCCCATATGTAACTCTGTGTTGTTGTTGTTTTTATCGCACTGCTTTGCTTTATCTTGGCCAGGTCGCAGTTGTAAATGAGAACTTGTTCTCAACTGGCTTACCTGGTTAAATAAAGGTGAAATAAAACAAAAAAAAACTGTAACACACACTATATTACAAACAAACACGATGAAACACTGCCACCTAGTGCTCATTAAACAGTTTAGTGGTATGAACAGACGCACTCTTGAACCATTCTATTGTCTGGTATGGACTTTAATCTATGGATTAATCTAAAATCCAAAATCAATGTGTAATCTATGGATAAAGATCAAGTTTGAGTAAGATAGTATCTCTCTCTCTCTCTCTCTCTCTCTCTCTCTCTCTCTCTCTCTCACTCTCTCTCTCTCCAGTCTATCTCTCTCCAGTCTATCTCTCTCCAGTCTCTAGAGAGAGAGAGAGAGAGAGAGAGAGACTGGAGAGATAGAGACTGGAGAGAGAGACAGAGAGAGAGAGAGAGAAAAGAGAGAGAGAGAGAGAGAGAGAGAGATGGCGAGAGAGAGAGAAAGAGAGAAAGAGAGAGAGATGGCGATTGAGAGAGAGAGAGAGAGAGAGAGAGAGAGAGAGAGAGAGAGAGAGAGAGAGAGAGAGAGAGAGAGAGAGAGAGAGAGAGAGAGAGAGAGAGAGAGAGAGAGAGAGAGGGAGAGGGAGAGGGAGAGGGAGAGATGGCAAGAGAGAGAGAGAGATACTATTCAAAAAATTTCAAATAGAGCAGCAGCTAATGAAAAAATGAGTTTTTAGAGTGAAGTACATCGGGAAAAAACCAAAAGAAAACTGCAAGACTGAATAAGAGACAAAACAAGCAACAAACAAAGAAGAAAGGCTTTTGAAAAAGTAACTATTTTTCATAAAACTGTAGTTATCTTAGCTAGCTGAATTGTTTACCAGTTGCTAAGCAGTTGCTAGGGACTCTCCTGGAAGAAGCTAGCTAGCTAACAAAGAATATCTAGTTAACTGAAGAAAAGAAAGACAAAATAAGACAAAATAAGGACAGAAGACAAATGACATCAAAGTAAAACAGTCCTCTAAAAGACACAAGAGAGAATAATACAAGAAACAACGCTTCTATTGCAACATTGTGTGAAATTGTTTACCCACCAGACATCCAGACGGAGAAAGCTAAGAAAAGTTTCAAAGGTTTGATGATGGAACAGAACCATGAATGCCTGTTTGCAGATCTTACCAGTTGCAAAACAAGAGCAAATGTAATATTTAATACCAAACAAGGGCACATATGAAAAAGGGTTATTTGCAACAATTTCCCTTTCTCAAAAAAGAGAGGCATCAGCCAAGGATGTCAGATCAGCATTTTTGAAGAAGCTGACAAGAGCAACACGTATTAAACAGTAAACTTATATAATAATGGAACTGTATTGATACAAGGCAATGATTCAAGCCTCCAGGATTTTGAGAATATGTTTGCTACCCTAAAAGCAGAAGCTAAACTCATCTCAGAAACTGAGGAAAAAGTCAATGAGGGAGATGGAGAAAAGCAGGCCCCAACGGTCTCTGTGACACAGCAAGAAGCCCTCAGTGTCCCTCTACCTACCTCACCTGCAGCAGACAAAGCCAAGGACATGCCTACGACACCAAGAACACCTGCTATGCAATGTTTCCACAACACCCTCTCTCTAATTGAAGCAGAGGTCATATAATTCAAAGAGAGGGAGGAGGACACTGTCCAGAAACTAAAAGAAGAGATGAAACAGTTCAATCAGACAAATGATGACCTCAGAGACCATCTGAGCACAACAAGAAAGGAGCTAGAACAAAGAGAGAGGTACATTGAGACCCTCAACCAGCAGCTAGTCAATATGTCCTCTGCATCTAGAGAACATGTCCACCAGCCTGGTACAACACAAGCAGAACCTGAGACCAGCATGGCCTCCACCACACAGCCTGATGACACTGCACCCGCCTACCAGTCTGCTCCAGTCCAGATCAGCCAACCAGCATCCCACTCTGCTCTAGCCCAGGTCAGCCTACCTGCTTCCCAGTCTGCTCCAGCACAGTGTGCTCCAACCCAGGTCAGCCAACCAGCAAACCAGTCTGCTCCAACCCAGGTCAGCCAACCAGCCACCCAGTCTGCTCCAGCCCAGGTCAGCCAACCAGCCTCCCAGTCTGCTCCAGCCCAGGTCAGAATACCAGTCTCCCAGTCTGCTCCAGCCCAGGTCAGAATACCAGTCTCCCAGTCTGCTCCACCCAGACAGTCACCCACAACTGCAATCATTATTGATTCAAATGGGAAGTTCTTAGTCCAGGAAAGATTATTCCCTAGACACCAGGTGTATAAGTTCTGGTGTCCTACAACTGAGAGTGCAATGCAGCTACTCAGTCAGACCAGGATTGACACCCCCGACAACGTCATCATCCACACTTCCCAGGAAAGTTGATCGAAAAAATAAATCAACAGATCACTGTGGACTGTGCCTCACTGCTCAACGGCTCACCACCCCACTCTGACATGTGAACATTTATACGATAATGTACATCTTGATCAGGACAGTATCAGAACCTTTGCCAAAGACCTAAAGGATGCAACACTTGGCAGGGACCCACACACCCATCACCTCAGCAACAGAGCCCCCCCCCCCCCCCCCCCCACTCCCCCCGCCCCACCTTCTGAAACAACAGTACCCCCACCATCCCCAAGAGAGAATAGCCAGACACGGCTTATTACAGCACAGCTCTACAAGACCAGGCCCAACACAGCACAGATTTACCAGACCAGACCCGCCTCAGGACAGCACGACCAGACCCGTCCCATCACAACACAGCTCTACTAGACCTGGCCCATCACAACACAGCTCTACTAGACCCGGCCCATCACAACACAGCTCTACTAGACCTGGCCCATCACAACACAGCTCTACTAGACCTGGCCCATCACAACACATTATTATTTATATTATAACACAGCACTGCCCACTACTCCAGGGTCGGGCAGAACACTGTCCTTCAGAGAAGTACACCACATGATGCAGTCCACACCATGTATCATTCAGATCATCAGCCTACATATGCTGAGGTAACCTCTGGCAAAAGACACCTAGAACTATCAGAGATTGGAGAGGTGCGCCAACTACTGCATCTAATATGCATACTACTGGGATAAACAGACCCTTTCATTCACACGCACGCACACACGCACACACACAGACACAGGGTTGCAGATTGCTTTGTACTTATTTTTTGGGCCATTCTTATTAATTTGTTTACAACTATCCTTTATTTTAATGCCACTGGTATTTTAATAATAGTGATGTGTAATGGTGTGTGTGTGTGTGTATGTGTATATGTCACGTTCGTCGAGGAGTGAAGGAGACCAAGGCGCAGCGAGTGAAAAGAACATGTTGACTTTATTTACTTAAAGCAACCAAAAACAACAAACCAAAGCGACGAATGTGAAGTCCAACAGTACAAATACTGAAAACGGAACAAAAACCCACAACCCTCATGAGAACACAAACAGTTTAAATATGGCTCCCAATCAGAGATAACGAGCCGACAGCTGACACTCGTTACCTCCGATTGGGAGTCACACGACACCACAATTAACTCACCCAAAACACAACCAAACGAATACACCCTATACAACAAAACCCCACAACAAAACCCCACAAAACAAATACACCCTGGCTCAAATACAAAAGTCCCGGAGCCAGAGTGTCACAGTACCCCCCCCTAAAGGTGCGCACTCCGGGCGCACCAGCATACAGTCTAGGGGAGGGTCTGGGTGGGCGTCTGTCCACGGTGGCGGTTCTGGCCCTGGTCGTGGTCCCCACCCCACCTTAGTCACCACCCGCTTCCATAGCCTCCTCCACATGACCACCCTCCAACTTACCCCACCTGGATTTAGGGGCAGCACCGGGCTAAGGGACAGCACCTGGCTAAGGGGCAGCACCGGACTAAGGGACAGCATCGGGCTAAGGGACAGCCCCGGACTCGATGGCGGATCCTGGCTGGCTGGCTCTGGCGGATCCTGGCTGGACGGCTCTGGCGGATCCTGGCTGGACGGCTCATGGCTGGCTGAAAGATCTGGCTGCTCATGGCTGGCTGACGGATCTGGCTGCTCATGGCTGGCTGACGGATCTGGCTGCTCATGGCTGGCTGACGGATCTGGCTGCTCATGGCTGGCTGACGGATCTAGCTGCTCATGGCTGGCCGACGGATCTGGCTGCTCGTGGCTGGCCGACGGATCTGGCTGCTCATGGCTGGCTGAAGGATCTGGCTGCTCATGGCTGGCTGAAGGATCTGGCTGCTCATGGCCGGCGGAAGGCTCTGGCTGATCCTGTCTGGCGGAAGGCTCTGGCTGATCCTGTCTGGCGGAAGGCTCTAGCGGCTCCGGTCTGGCGGACGGCTCTGACGGCTCATGGCAGACGGGCGGCTTAAGCGCCTTTGGGCAGACGGGCAGTTCAGGCCCCGTAGGGCAGACGGCAGACTCTGGCCGTCTGAGGCGCACCGTAGGCCTGATGCGTGGTGCCGGAACTGGAGGTACCGGGCTGAGGACACGCATCTCCGGGCTAGTGCGGGGAGAAGCAACAGGGCATGCTGGACCCTGGGAACGCACATAAAGCCTAGTGCGGAGAGCCGGAACAGGGCATGCTGGACCCTGGGGACTCACATAAGGCCTAGTGCGGAGAGCAGCAACAGGGCATGCTGGACCCTGGGGACGCACATAAGGGCTAGTGCGGAGAGCCGGAACAGGGCATGCTGGACCCTGGGGACTCACATAAGGCCTAGTGCGGAGAGAAGCAACAGGGCATGCTGGACCCTGGGAACGCACATAAAGCCTAGTGCGGAGAGCCGGAACAGGGCATGCTGGACCCTGGGGACTCACATAAGGCCTAGTGCGGAGAGCAGCAACAGGACGCACAGGGCTCGGGGGACACACAGGAGGCTTGGTGCGTGGTGTAGGCACTGGTGGGAAAAGGCTGGAGACACGCACCATACAGCTAGTGCGTGGAGGAGACACAGGGCTCTGCAGACGTACAGGAAGCCTAGTGCGTGGTGTAGGCACTGGTGGTACTGGGCTGGAGCGGGGAGGTGGCGCCGGAAATACCGGACCGTGCAGGCTTACTGGCCCCCTTGAGCACTGAGCCTGCCCAACCTTACCCGGGTTGATGCTCCCCGTCGCCCGACCAGTACGGGGAGGTGGAATAACCCGCACCGGCCTATGTGGGCGAACCGGGGACACCATGCGTAAGGCTGGTGCCATGTAAGCCGGCCCGAGGAGACGCACTGGTGGCCAGATGCGTTGGGCCGGCTTCATGACATCCGGCTCAACGCTCAATCTAGCCCGGCCGATACGTGAAGCTGGAATGTACCGAACCGGGCTATGCCTGCGTACAGGAGACACCATGCGCTCTACTGCGTAACACGGTGTCTGCCCGTACTCTCGCTCTCCACGGTAAGTCCAGGGAGTAGGCGCAGGTCTCCTACCTGACTTCGCCACACTCCCTTTTAGCCCCCCCCCAAGAAATTTTTGGGTAGTACCCACGGGCTTCCAGCCTTGACTCCGTGCTGCCTCCTCATACCGCCTCCTCTCGGCTTTAGCTGCCTCCAGCTCTTCACGAGGGCGGCGATATTCTCCCGGTTGTGCCCAAGGACCCTTTCCATCCAGAATCTCCTCCCATGTCCATGAATCCTTGATAGGCGTCCATAAATCCTGTTGCCGCTTGACACGCTGCTTGGTCCTTTTATGGTGGGTTTTTCTGTCACGTTCGTCGAGGAGTGAAGGAGACCAAGGCGCAGCGAGTGAAAAGAACATGTTGACTTTATTTACTTAAAGCAACCAAAAACAACAAACCAAAGCGACGAATGTGAAGTCCAACAGTACAAATACTGAAAACGGAACAAAAACCCACAACCCTCATGAGAACACAAACAGTTTAAATATGGCTCCCAATCAGAGATAACGAGCCGACAGCTGACACTCGTTACCTCCGATTGGGAGTCACACGACACCACAATTAACTCACCCAAAACACAACCAAACGAATACACCCTATACAACAAAACCCCACAACAAAACCCCACAAAACAAATACACCCTGGCTCAAATACAAAAGTCCCGGAGCCAGAGTGTCACAGTATATGTATGTATATATGTGTATGTGTATATATGTATGTATATATATATGTGTATGTGTATATGTATGTATGTACAGTGGGGAAAAAAAGTATTTAGTCAGCCACCAATTGTGCAAGTTCTCCCACTTAAAAAGATGAGAGAGGCCTGTAATTTTCATCATAGGTACACGTCAACTATGACAGACAAAATGAGAAAAAAAATCCAGAAAATCACATTGTAGGATTTTTAATGAATTTATTTGCAAATTATGGTGGAAAATAAGTATTTGGTTAATAACAAAAGTTTCTCAATACTTTGTTATATACCCTTTGTTGGCAATGACACAGGTCAAACGTTTTCTGTAAGTCTTCACAAGGTTTTCACACACTGTTGCTGGTATTTTGGCCCATTCCTCCATGCAGATCTCCTCTAGAGCAGTGATGTTTTGGGGCTGTCGCTGGGCAACACGGACTTTCAACTCCCTCCAAAGATTTTCTATGGGGTTGAGATCTGGAGACTGGCTAGGCCACTCCAGGACCTTGAAATGCTTCTTACGAAGCCACTCCTTCGTTGCCCAGGCGGTGTGTTTGGGATCATTGTCATGCTGAAAGACCCAGCCACGTTTCATCTTCAATGCCCTTGCTGATGGAAGGAGGTTTTCACTCAAAATCTCACGATACATGGCCCCATTCATTCTTTCCTTTACACGGATCAGTCGTCCTGGTCCCTTTGCAGAAAAACAGCCCCAAAGCATGATGTTTCCACCCCCATGCTTCACAGTAGGTATGGTGTTCTTTGGATGCAACTCAGCATTCTTTGTCCTCCAAACACGACGAGTTGAGTTTTTACCAAAAAGTTATATTTTGGTTTCATCTGACCATATGACATTCTCCCAATCCTCTTCTGGATCATCCAAATGCACTCTAGCAAACTTCAGACGGGCCTGGATATGTACTGGCTTAAGCAGGGGGACACATCTCGCACTGCAGGATTTGAGTCCCTGGCGGCGTAGTGTGTTACTGATGGTAGGCTTTGTTACTTTGGTCCCAGCTCTCTGCAGGTCATTCACTAGGTCCCCCCGTGTGGTTCTGGGATTTTTGCTCACCGTTCTTGTGATCATTTTGACCCCACGGGGTGAGATCTTGCGTGGAGCCCCATATCGAGGGAGATTATCAGTGGTCTTGTATGTCTTCCATTTCCTAATAATTGCTCCCACAGTTGATTTCTTCAAACCAAGCTGCTTACCTATTGCAGATTCAGTCTTCCCAGCCTGGTGCAGGTCTACAATTTTGTTTCTGGTGTCCTTTGACAGCTCTTTGGTCTTGGCCATAGTGGAGTTTGGAGTGTGACTGTTTGAGGTTGTGGACAGGTGTCTTTTATACTGATAACAAGTTCAAACAGGTTCCATTAATACAGGTAACGAGTGGAGGACAGAGGAGCCTTAGTTAGTTAATCATTAGTCTAACAGTTGTTTTTCATTTTATTGTTTTCATTTATTTTATTTCTCACATTAAACAGACATTTGAGAAGGATTTGAGAAGAGAATTGCTTGCAGTTGTACCTATGACACACAGACACACTAAAGCTGTACAGTGTAGTTAGAAAAGTCAGTTTACATTATTTGCAGATGTGTTCCCTTTTATTTACAAATCGAAAAATGTAACATTTGAAATGAATGTGACAGAACAGTTAAGCCAAGAGTTCCTGTGGGAGTCTTCTCCTTCAGTCTTTTTGCCTCCTATGCCTCGTTTCCCATTAGATGGGATTTTCCCAATGCCAACTTCACCTGAGACAGCCACTATCCAGTGTCATGTGTTGCTGAATTACAGATCTCGCTATCCCAATGTCGCTGCTGTCCATGGTGCTGAAATATCCAATCTCGGCTATTTGCATACATAGGACCATCCACACTTGACACCACACACACAAGTTAATGCTTTTTCTCTCACACACTTTTGAACATTGCACAACCTGCAACAAGACACTGAAACAACACTTAATTTCAAGTTTGTTTTTTTCTGAATAAGATGAAATCAATGTGTGGAAGGAGATTGGACAATGTATAGGCATTCCCTATAGCTGTTTTTGACTGGAGCATGATCCGATTGCTTTGTTTGAGCCAGAATGGAAATTTGGTCTGAGAAACGACGCCCATTTTAGCATGACTATTTCAGACAAAATTAACTTTATGTTATATGTAAAAATATAAATAAGGCAATGTTTATATGTCACGCCCTGGCTCTGGGGACTATGTTATGTTGAGCCAGGGTGTGTAAGTCTATGTTTGTATATCTATGTTGGCCTGAGTGACTCCCAATCAGAGGCAACGAGTGTCAGCTGGTTGTCTCTGACTGGGAGCCATATTTAACTATCGGTCTTTTCACTTTGTGTTGTGGTTTCTTGTTCCGTTAAGGTTTGTTCGTGTTGTAACCTTAGACGTCACGCATCGTTGGTTATTGTTTTGATCGTGTTGATCAGTTAATAAATATATATTATGTTCACCTTCAACGCTGCGCATTGGTCCTCTCTCGTAGACGAGCGTGACATTATATGACCCCCTTTCAAACAGTCACTTATTTATCACTTTCTTGCAGATATACAGTGCATTCAGAAAGTATTCATACCCCTTAACTTATTCCACATGTTGCTTTCTTACAGCCTGAATTCAAAATGGATTCAATTATAACATTTTCTCTCACGCAGCTACACACAATACCCCATAATGACAAATTGAAAACACGCTTTTGAAATTTTTGCAAATGTATTGGAAATTACATACAGAAATATCTCATTTACATAAGTATTCCCACCCCTGAGTCGATTAAAGCTGTGTCTTACTTGATAAATCTCCAAGAGCTTTGCACAACTGGATTGTAAAATATATGCATTATACTATATATAGACAGACATTTTTTTTTTGCCATAGGTTTTCAAGCCGAATTAAGTCAAAACTGTAACTAAGCCACTCAGAAACATTCAATGTCGTCTTGGTAAGCAACTCCAGTGAATATTTGGCCTTGTGTTTTAGGTTATTGTCCTGCTGAAGAGGGAATTTGTCTCCCAGTGTCTGTTGGAAAGCAGACTGAACCAGGTTTTCCTCTAGGAATCTGCCTGTACTTAGCTCTATGCCGTTTATTTTTATCCTAAAAAAGTATCTAGTCCTTGCCAATGACATGCATACCCATAACATGATGCAGCCACCACCATGCTTGGAAATATGAAGAGTGGTACTCAGTGATGTGTTGTGTTGGATTTGCCCCAAACATTAGGCTTTGTATTCAGGGCATTAAGTTCATTTCTTTGCCACATTATTTGCAGTTTTACTTTAGTGCCTTATTGCAAACACAATGCATGTACAGGTTTCCTTCTTTTACATTTACATTTTAGTCATTTAGCAGACGCTCTTATCCAGAGCGACTTACAGTTAGTGAGTGCATACTCTGTCAATTAGGTTAGTATTGTGGAGTAACTACAATGTTGATGATTCATCCTCAGTTTTCTCCTATCAAAGCATTAAACTTTCTAACTGTTTTAAAGTCACAATTGGCCTCATGGTGAAATCCCTGAGCGTTTTCCTTCCTCTCTGGCAGCTGAGTTAGGATGGACACCTGTATTTTTGTGGTGACTGGGTGTATTGATACACCATCCAAAGCATAATTAATAACTTCACCATGCTCAAAGGAATATTCAATGTCTGCTTTATTTGTACCCATCTACCAAAAGGTGCCCTTCTTTGCGAGGCATTGGAAAACCTCCCTGGTCTTCATGGTTGAATCTATGTTTGAAATTCACTGCTCGACTGAGGGACCTAATAGATAATTGCATGTGTGGGGTACAGAGATTATGTATTCGTTCAAAAATCACTATTATTGCACACATAGTGAGTACATCTAACTGATTATGTGACTTGTTAAGCACATTTTTACTCCTGAGCTTATTTACACTTGCCATAACAAAGGGGTTGAAAACGAATTGATTAGATTACTAGATACTAGACTCTGTCAATATGTTTTTGGAAGTGGCTCTGCATTTCTTGCATACATATCATATTTATGTAAGGATTATGATGACTTTCTAAAAGGACAAAGCTGTTTATGTGTGTTCCCTTGTCTCCACTGTCACCACATCCCTCGATGCGTGCAAACAGAGCATCTATATCAGGGATGGGCAACTCCAGTCCTCGGGACCTGATTGGTGTTACACTTTTTCCCCAGCCCCAGCTAACACGTTTGACTCTAATAATCAAGTGCTCATGGGTTTCAGTTTAGAATGCAATAAGTTTAATCATCTGTGTTTGCTAGGGATGGGGAAAAAGTGTGACACCCCTCCGACCCCCAAGGACTGGAATTGTCCATCCCTGATCTATATGGTACAACCAGTACCAGACCTTAATGAATGTGTCTGTTTTGAATATTCACGGAGACAGAATGATGTGGTTGATAGCAGAGACGTCATGCCCAAAGGGGGCACAGGGTCACTTGCCCCCTCAGATTTGTGATGTTTAAATTTGTCTTGTTATATTTTCTCTGTCATACTACTAACCATGAAGTTGGCTTTAGCTAGCCCAGATAGGATCCCAATCTCCCAACCTAATAACTACACTGAACAAAAATATAAACGCAACATGTAAAGTGTTGGTCCCATGTTTCATGAGCTGAAATAAAAATCCCAGAAATGTTCCATTTGCACAAAAAGCTTATTTCTCTCAAATTGTGTACACACATTTGTTTACATCCCTGTAAGCAAGCATTTCTCCTTTGCCAAGATAATCCATCCACCTGACAAATATGGCATATCAAGAAGCTGATTAAACAGCATGATAATTACACAGGTGCACCTTGTGCTGAGGACAATAAAATGCCACTCTAAAATGTGCAGTTTTGTCACACAACACAATGCACAGATGTTTCAAGTTTTGAGGCAGCGTGCAATTGGCTTACAGACTGCAGGAATGTCCACCAGAGCTGTTGCCAGATACGTTTATGTTAATTTCTCAACCATAAGCCAAGGCGGCTTTAGAGAATTTGGCAGTACTTCTAACTGGCCTCACGACTTCAGACCACTTGTAAAGCAGCATATGGGCGAGCTGTTGGCTGATGTCAATGTTGTGAATGCTCCATGGTGGCAGTGGGGTTATGGTATGGGCAGGCATAAGCTACGGACAATGAACACAATTGCATTTTATCGATGACAATTTGAATGCACAGAGATACCGTGGGATAGTGTACGTGCACAAAGTGAGTTTGTAACATGTATATCATTCTTGCTTGTTGTTCTTTATAGTTACTACCATTGCCTATTGTAAGTTGCCTCTCTGTGTTTTACTGTGTTGTGTAATACTCCGCAGGTAGCATTATGCCATTAATACAGCCCTTCCTTTGTTAATAGCGTTGTTGCTCTACTTGTGCTATCAGTTATTGTGCATATTCATTACCCCTGTTATCTGTCCATTACAGGACCACTATCATTCCACTACCTTTCCATGTCCATTTCATCCGTGTGTGTCAATAAAGTATCCTTGGATGTAACTCTGAGGTTGCCTTATTCCCCTCTTACCGAGGGAGGTGAAAGCGCAACCTGGTCTCAGAACATTTCAAGGCAAAGGGTGGCTACTTTGAAGAATCTCAAATCTGAAATATATTTTGATATGTGTAACACGTTTTTGGTTACTACATGATGCCATATGTGTTATTTAATAGTTTTGAAGACTTCACTATTATTCTACAATGTAGAAAATACACAAGACACAGAGGAGGAGAAACTATCCAACACCCTGGGAGAGAGAACGAGTGACCTCAGTCGAACTCATAGCCAGAAAGATGGGTTAGATACAGGAGAGGAGGAGGTTACCCCGAATGCCATCACCCCTGCTCCTGTGATCAGGCCAACGGGCAGGCGGAGCGAGAGGTCATAGTGATAGTGATTCACACCCAGAGAGAGACAGACAACCCATACAACCTCTTGGCTGAGATTAACCACACAGAGGTAGAGGTAGAGGGCCTTCAGGGCAAGCCAGTCAGTCTGCCTGCTCTGATCCTCAAGTCAATTGTATTTAAATTCATATTCATTAAAGATTTTTAGTCAAGACTTGAAAAGTGCCATTTATTTCAAATGATAATTATTCAGTGTCTGCAACCCTCAAGAACCAGGGTGAGTCTGGGTCCCCCTTTAACTGGGCAAACACAACTTGCATATCGTCATAGACTAGGCGGAAACGTTCATCTTTTAACTTTGCTTAAATAAAACAATGCATTTTTCATAGTGAGCAAGAGTTTTCTATGATGATTAAAGTTTTTTGGTCGCGCCCTCCACTTTTTTGTCAAATAATACATCTAAAAAAAATGTAATAAGTTAATTATTAAAAGCATTAAAATTGGGATTGGGATGTTTCCCACTTATTTATACAACCTACTCCACAAAGTTTAGAGAAATGTTCTGAAATTAATTAAGAATTAAACAGAAGAAAATCAGAATTGAAGGCAACTATAATGCAAAGAATTTAATGGTCTATGGTTCAATCCTGTTTCTGGTCTAATGAATAATTAATATTGTTCCTCCTCTTCCTTGTGGCAAGCGCAGCAGCACACTGCCCTCCAAAGCCTGCAAAAAAAACGCCGGACTGCCCCTTTCCTCGCCCTGCATGGAACATCCAGGGTCACCTCCTTGGTGACGTGTGGGGTGACGTCCAGGGTGACCACAGCAACATCCTCTGGAAAGGGACAAAAGTGGGGCAGAATGTAAATAAATGCAAACCGTAGGTTCTAAACACTGGCCAGTTGAATGGGATCTTTTATTTCAGCTCATGAAACATGGGACCAACACTTTACATGTTATCATGATGAACGGCACCTGTCAGAGTGCTTTCTATAAGTCTTACTCACCTGCTTGGATGTCAGATGGCAGAGTGGCGTAGACGGCCACCATGAGAGGCTTTTCTTCAAGTGTGACGTCCGCAACCTCCAAGAGTGAAGAAGCAGGGTATTTATCTGTGTTAGGGGTGAGGTCCAAAACCTCCAGCTGAGAACAAGCCGGATCTGCCTCTGTGTTAGGGGTGATGTCCACAACCTTCAGGTGGGTAGAAGCCGGGTCTGCCTCTGTGTAAGGGGTGATGTCCACAACTTCCAAGTGGGACGAGACGGGTTCTGCCTCTGTGTTAGGTGTGACGAATACAATCTCCAAGTGGGAAGAGACGGGTTCTGCCTCTTTGTTAGGGGTGATTTCCACAACCTCCAGGTGAGAAGTAGCCGGGTCTACCTCTGTATTAGGGGTGATGTCCACAACCTTACGGTGGGAAGAAGCCGGGTCTGCCTCTATGTTAGGGGTGATTTCCACAACTTCCAGCTGGGAATAAGCCGGGTCTGCCTCTGTGTTAAAGGTTATGTCCACAACAACTAGGTGGAAAGAAGCCGGGTCTGCCTCTGTGTTAGGGGTGATGTCCACAAGCTCCAGGTGGGAAGAAGCAGGATCTGCCTCTGTGTTTGGGGTGATGTCCACAAGCTCCAGGTGGGAAGAAGCAGGATCTGCCTCTGTGTTTGGGGTGATGTCCACAACCTCTAGGTGGGAAGAAGCCAGGTCTGCATCTGTGTTAGGGGTGATGTCCACAAACTCCAGGTGGGAAGAAGCAGGATCTGCCTCTTTGTTTGGGGTGATGTCCACAAGCTCCAGGTGGGAAGATGCCGGGTCTGCCTCTGTGTTAGGGGTGATGTCCACAAGCTCCAGGTGGGAAGATGCCGGGTCTGCCTCTGTGTTAGGGGTGGTTTCCACAACCTCCTGATAGGAAGAAGCCGGGTCTAACTCTGTGTTAGGGGTGGTTTCCACAACCTCCTGATAGGAAGAAGCCGGGTCTGCCTCTGTGTTAGGGGTGGTTTCCACAACCTCCTGATAGGAAGAAGCCGGGTCTAACTCTTTGTTTGGGGTGATGTCCACAAGCTCCAGGTGGGAAGATGCCGGGTCTAACTCTGTGTTAGGGGTGGTTTCCACAACCTCCTGATAGGAAGAAGCCGGGTCTAACTCTGTGTTAGGGGTGAGGACCACAAGCTCCAGGTGGGAAGAAGCCAGGTGTGCCTCTTTGTTAGGGGTGATGTCCACAACCTCCAGCTGAGAAGAAGCCGGGTCTGCCTCTGTGTTATGGGTGATGTCCACAACCTCCAGGTTGGAAGAAGCAGGGTCTGACTCTGTGTTAGGGATGATTTCCATAACCTCCTGGTGGGAAGAAGATGGGTCTGCCTCTGTGTTAGGGGTGATGTCCACAAGCTCCTGGTGGGAAGAAGCCAGGTGTGCCTCTTTGTTAGGAGTGATGTCCACAACCTCCAGTTGGGAAGAAGCAAGGTGTGCCTCTTTGTTAGGGGTGATGTCCACAACCTCCAGGTGAGAAGAAGCCGGGTCTGCCTCTGTGTTTGAGGTGATGTCCACAACCTCCAGGTGGGAAGATGCTGGGTCTGCCTCTGAGTTATGGGAGATGTCAACAAGCTCCAGGTGGGAAGAAGCCGGGTCTGTCTCTGTGTTAGGGGTGGTTTCCACAACCTCCTGATAGGAAGAAGCCGGGTCTAACTCTGTGTTAGGGGTGATGTCCACAAGCTCCAGGTGGGAAGAAGCCAGGTGTGCCTCTTTGTTAGGGGTGATGTCCACAACCTCCAGCTGAGAAGAAGCCGGGTCTGCCTCTGTGTTATGGGTGATGTCCACAACCTCCAGGTTGGAAGAAGCAGGGTCTGACTCTGTGTTAGGGGTGATGTCCACAACCAATGGGTGGGAAGAAGCTGGGTCTGCCTCTGTGTTATGGGGGATTTCCACAACCTCCAGGTGGGAAGAAGCCTGGTCTGCATCTGTGTTTGGGGTGACAATTAAAATCCTGATTGGCTTTACTACTACAAGGCACCAGGATGTCATGACAAAAGGCATATGTCAGAGTGTTCTCTATGAGTGCTACTCACCTGCTTGGATGTCAGCTGGTAGTGTGGCGGAGACGGCCACCACTAGGACAGGGGGAACTGGCAGGGTGTCTGCAGTAGGCTGGAAGTAGCTTTTCACCTCGTCCGCCACAAAGGCACAGACAGAGCTCATAAAAAAAGGGGTTGTGAGGTCATCCAGGGAGAAGGACTGGCTGATTCTCCCAAGGATCGACCTCACAGAGTCAAAAGTAGCAGCCCGGGAGAAAGGGGTGTGAGGAGAAGAGGCCTTCAACATGCTGGAGAGCTTCTCCCCTACGGCCACCACCATACTCACAGCCATCCCGCTTAGGAGGATGGGGTGATCTGAATGGCCTTCCTCTGGCTGAAGCCACAGGGCCAGGAGGATCCTGGGCACCAGCTCCACCACCACCTGGGATGGGCTGAGCAGGTTGCTACAGGGCTTATTGGACAGCTTGTCCTGAATGCTCCTCACAGCTCTCTCCATGATGATGTGGACCTTGGGGTCGCTGAAATCAACAAAAAGCAGCAGAGAAAGCTAAACAATGTGCAATGTTCACACAGAGAACACTGCCCTAGTTTTTTTCTGCATAGCTCCAGATGTGTAGATGAATGGAGCAAGCCGTATGCGGGGCAGTACATGGAACTCACATGTCAGCGCCAGCTGGAGAGGTGGGGTGCATAGAGCGGCGGAGCTTGCAGACAGCCTTGTGCTCCATGTCAATCATTTTTAGGCAGGTGTTTACTTCCCAGGTCTGCCGTAGGAAACAGGAAGTCCCATTAGTGTAATTTCACAACAGATATATTCTGCTGTACTAACTAGTTGTTGAAAGGCTAGAAAAGAGCTCACTGACTGATAGTCTAAGTCTCTAACTCTCATTCTCTTACCAGCCGAGCGAGTTCGTTCCCCTCCTCCAGGGTTTCCTTCCACACCCTTCAAATAAAACACAAAGCATTTCAACTTTACTGGCTTCCTATTTATCTGTTGTTTATTTTACCCACACCTCCTGGAGTGCTGCTGGTGACAGAGAATGGCAGTGAAGGTGAGAGCTGACGTGGTACTCACCTCTCCCTAAGGGATTTTTTGCCCTGAGACACCAGCCAGTCGCTCATGTGCTCCATGGTGACATGGGGCGAGACCTGGCCTCGACTCTGGAGCAGCAGATAGTGGACCATGAGCTTCTTCTGCAAGATGAGGTAAGGTGTGAGACCGTGCCACTAAAGACCATATAATGTGCTTTCAGAAGGGCCTCTCGTAACATTTCACAACTGCTCATGTCTCACAATTTGCAAGTGATATTAAGAACTCTTATGACCATCTTCTCTAAACTGTCTTGAAATAAAACTCTTGTTTTGGGATTAAATCTATCTCTTTCTTTCTGTGGTTACTGTTTTTGTGGGATGAATCTTACCTGTTTATTGTAATATGCTTCCTCCCAGCAGGCCTGCAGAGTCTGAAAATAAAGGCTGCTTCTACAGAATTCCTTTGAAGATAATTAAAATAAGTATGCTTTATTAGGTACATTATGCACATGCATTTACAGTATGCAAAAAGGAATATCTCCTAAAATTACCTTAGTGGGACCATAAGTGAACTCAGGAATGCTCCCAATCCTATCCATGGTCAGAGGGGGACGAAATGCAGCGCTATAAATATACGGGATGCTCTAGAGATAACAGGAATTACTTAAAGTCGCGAATGATCAATGCCTGTGGAATCGTCCAATTTGCTGCGCTGAGAATTGAGTTGTAGGCGATATTTGGTTATGTTTGGCGCAACATACATGTTTACATTCTATTGCCATGGAGAAATTGAGTTTCTAGAACCTGTTTTCTTCTATATCTTTATTTCGTGAAAGATTAAGATCTTTATTTTGTCATAATGTGTATATGAGGACGTTGGAGCCCGTTCCGATTCATGACGCGGTTATCCAGGTGCAAGTTGCATAGACCTACTAATCCAACCTTGGCTTACAAGTTAAATTAAATTAGTATATATGCCTATACAAATCTATTGACCACATCCATTTAAATCAATGATTGTCAATTGAAAATCTGGTTGTTGTGTTATCCTGTTGTGCGTGTCAGGTGTCCTCTTAAGCACGTTATTCCAATATTTCCTAGAATTGACGCAGGTTACACTTTTGCAAAACTACTCGGTTAAAAATAAGAGCATGAATGACAATAAAGGTATGACTTGAATTATATGTGTAGTAGTGTGATGTTGTTCCCCTAGATTATGCACCAAATTGCACACAAGGACAGTTCAAGTAGGCCAGGTCAAGAGGGGATGTTAAAAAGTTAATAATAATAGTAATTCAATGTGGTTTCTTTATTTAATTACAGCTCCATAGCTAATGTTATTTTTTGGTGTACAAACATTTTTATGTATCTATATTGTTAATACACCTAATTGTAAAAGTTTTGTATATTTTGGTTTGGTCCATCGCGGGTTATCTGTATTTATGTACCCTCTTATTGTTCTCTTTTGCCTGACCTTCAACTAGCAAGGTATGTTGTCCTTGGCGCCGTAATTTGTCGATATAAAACTGTGGTAAAGTTACACAAAGTGCTGTTACGCAACTACAGGTTTTGTTACAATGTGGACAATATAAAGATGTATGTTAACAACTTTCACCGAGCTCGCTAATTAGGGTACCTATTGTAACTCGGGAGTATTTGGGGCAGTGTTTGAGTGAGTGTCTATGTGCTCACGCAGGTGCCCGAGAGCTGTGGCTGCACCAAGGGCTAAACTATTGTGTGTTGTCTCTTCGTGTACAGGTATGTCATTTATTTTGTCAGAATTATGTTGTATATCATTTTACTTGTATTGTATAGTGTGTTGTTAGGCACTGAATGTGTGCATGCAGCACCTGTTCTCTTTTGCCTGACCTTCAACTAGCAAGGTGCCCGAGAGCTGTGGCTGCACCAAGAGCTAACATATTGTGTGTTGTCTCTTCGTGTGCAGGTCGAATAAAAATTATCCAACCATCAGAATTCCAGTTGTGGCAGTGTCCTAATTACGTGACCTGCCGACTGGTCAGCTCAAGCCGACCGCCGGAGCTGTGCATGTGGATGAGGTGCACGACCTGCGCATGTGAATTTGTTGATGGCTTACTGTAAGTGAATATATACTGTAAACAGTGAAAGTGAATGTAGCATATTCATTAGATACAGGTATTCGTGCTTATTTGTATGTTTTGGATGAATTTGTTTATTGCATTTTTTGGGGGGGGTATTTGAATGCACTAAATGCACCCGTGTTATGCTGGGGATTTTAGTGTGGGTAGAGGGAGGGGTGTCCTTCCATTTACACCAATTGTACAGTCAGCTCCTGGGAGTAGAGCGTTTGCTAGTCCTGAGTTTGCAAGCACTGGGAGGGGTAGGCTGTTTGTTCCACCTGACCAGGGTATCCCACCTCTGTCTTTTGATGTACCATCATCCACAGTACTCGGTGATAATGGGACGCCTCCGAGTCAGCTTAGTGACCTTATTAAGCAGATTGGTTCAGAGATAGGAGAATCTATCAGAGCGAGTTTACTGCAGCCTGGGGTTTCAAGTCTTTCTCCTGCCCGTCCCCCTCACCAACCCCAGCAGTTTCCCCTGCCTGAGCAGTGTGGGTCAACCTTTATTGATGCGTCCAAGCTGAATCTGGTTGTGAAGTCAGATGTTAGTGCTCCACCTCTTTTTAGGGGTGATGGCTCAGATAAGTACTCTGTCCTGGAGTGGGAGGAGTTAATGGAAGTCTACCTAGAGAAGAGGGGTTACACTGGGTCTGGGAATGAGATGAGGATTCCTAGTCAATGAACTTGTCATAAATCAACATAGGATAGGCCCTCTCCCCCCCCCCCCCCCCCCCCCCCACAAGACTCATATATATATATATATATATATAGGAAATGTAAGCAAGGGTTGAGCTTCTTCAGTTTGTGTCACAAAGTGGATAAGTTTCTGTGTCCCTTTCAGAGTGAGTGACACATTTACTTTATATAGTGTACCAAGAGTTGTTCCCTCGCTTACGGCCATACCAGCCTGAATACGCCTGATCTCGTCCGATCTCGGAAGCTAAGCAGGGTTGGGCCTGGTTAGTACTTGGATGGGAGACCGCCTGGGAATACCAGGTGCTGTAAGCTTTTTGTCCCAGTAGAGCGTGCTCTTGTGTCATGGAGCAACTGCCTTTTATTTATCACCCTAATAATATCATGGATTGTTATTGGACTAAATGCAGTTTGTGTGCTGCCCTGCCCTGCCCTGATCAAATCAAATAATGGACAGTGCGTTTCCCTCAAAATATAGGCAGTACATGCAATCTTAGTTTTTAGTCTAGGAGACAGTCAATGTCTGTAGTCCATTAGGGCACTATAAAATCCCTTCAATGTTTTGCCTGATTCCGTTAATTCCCAAGTTCCCTTTTCTCCGTTTAGATTTCCCCGTTGACCGTTTGTCCCTGTTTTGGCAGGTTTTCGCTCTCAAAAGTACACCTTTTTAATAGCAAAACAGCACAATTGGATGTTCTATGTCCACAACAATGTTTAAACCCTATCAGGTGACCATTTGTGAGGTCTGGGAAAAATGTAAGACATTTAGATTTTGGGGTGTAGTTACCCTTAAATGCAAGCGTGCACCAGGAAGAGACCTTTGTTTGGTTAAGCGGTGTTGCTGTAGAACAAATGGCCACTGGAGTGATGCAAATGATCACGGTATAATTCTGCCAGGCAGGCATAGGCTACTTTGTAGTTAACATTTACTTGCGAAGGTTTTGGGGAAAGCCATTCCTTCCCTACCAGAAGAAGGTTATCATTAGCATCATCGCTAACGGCTACACAAAGTGTAGACATACGCGCGCACCGCACACATGCACACAGACAGGGGCATTCCTGTGCCGTTTCAGAAAGTTCATGGAAATACGAATCACTGATGCATTTTGTTCATGTCTTATGATTGACTTGGGCAAATGAATGTGTTTTCTAACAAGTTGAATAGATTTAGTTGATTTCTTACTAAGTTCAATAAATGTTTGAATATTGTTGAATTTCGGTTTAATGTCTGGATTCCGTGATTCGGTCCGCAACGCTTATTTTATAGGGCCCTAGTCAATGAACTTGTCATAAATCAACATAGGATAACGATATTATAACCGCGATTGATAATAGACAGTACTGTGCAGCCGTCTTCATCGACCTGGCCAAGGCTTTCGACTCTGTCAACCACCGCATTCTTATTGGCAGACTAAATAGCCTTGGTTTCTCAAATGACTGCCTCGCCTGGTTCACCAACTACTTCTCAGATAGAGTTCAGTGTGTCAAATCGGAGGGCCTGTTGTCTGGACCTATGGCAGTCTCTATGGGGGTGCCACAGGGTTCAATTCTTGGGCCGACACTTTTCTCCGTGTATATCAATGATGTCGCTCTTGCTGCTGGTGACTCTCAGATCCACCTCTACGCAGACGACACCATTTTGTATACATCTGGCCCTTCATTGGACACTGTGTTAACAAACCTCCAAACGAGCTTCAATGCCATACAACACTCCTTCAGTAGCCTCCAACTGCTCTTAAACACTAGTAAAACTAAATGTATGCTTTTCAATCGAACGCTGCTGGCACCCGCCCTCCCGACTAGAATCACCACTCTCGACGGGTCTGACCTAGAGTATGTGGACAACTACAAATACCTAGGTGTCTGGTTAGACTGTAAACTCTCCTTCCAGACTCACATAAAGAATCTCCAATCCAAAGTTAAATCTAGAATCGGCTTCCTATTTCGCAAACAAAGCCTCCTTCACTCATGCTGCCAAACATGCCCTCGTAAAACTGACTATCCTACCGATCCTTGACTTCGGCGATGTCATTTACAAAATAGCCTCCAACACTCTACTCAGCAAACTGGATGTAGTCTATCACAGTGCCATCCGTTTTGTCTCCAAAGCCCCATACACTACCCACCACTGTGACCTGTACGCTCTTGTTGGCTGGTCCTCACTACATGTTTGTCGTCAAACCCACTGGCTCCAGGCCATCTATAAATCACTGCTAGGCAAATCCCCGCCTTATCTTAGCTCATTGGTCACCATAGCAGCACCCACCCGTAGTCTGCGCTCCAGCAGGTATATCTCACTGGTCATTCCCAAAGCCAACACCTCCTTTGGCCGCCATTCCTTCCAGTTCTCTGCTGCCAATGACTGGAACGAATTGCAAAAATCTCTGAAGCTGGAGACTCTTATCTCCCTCACTAACTTTAAGCATCAGTTGTCAGAGCACCTTACCGATCACTGCACCTGTACACAGCCCATCTGAAATTAGGCCACCCAACTACCTCATCCCTATATTGTTATTTATTTTGCTCTTTTGCACCCCGGTATCTCTATTTGCACATAATCTCTTGCACATCTAGCATTCCAGTGTTAATACTATTGTAATTATTTTGCACTATAGCCTATTTATTGCCTTACCTCCATAACTTGCTACATTTGCACACACTGTATATATATTTTCTGTTGTATTTTTGACTTTATGTTTTTTTACCCCAAATGTAACTCGGTGTTATTTTTATCGCACTGCTTTGCTTTATCTTGGCCAGGTCGCAGTTGTAAATGAGAACTTGTTCTCAACTGGCTTACCTGGTTAAATAAAGGTGAATTTTTTTTTTTTTTTTAATAAGTTTGCAAATGTGATGATGCATGGAATGCTTGATATATTCTTCATGGAGAAAATTAGCTTCCCCAAACTTGAGAGCAAGACTGGCCTAAACGCGCTAATGTTTTCCTTTGCTAATGTGCGTCCCGCCCCCCTGTCAGCTGTCAGTTTTGTCGATGACCACGTACATAAGACACGCCAATCACCGACACCTGAAGTTCCATGACCATCACAGCCCTAGTTGTATGCTTGAGTTTGTTCAGAGGAGGCTTTGAATAAAATCCGATCTGAGTGTGAAATGCCTTACTGAGGGTAAATGGAAGCTCCTCTTGTGCCCGGCTCAGCCTTATACAGTTTAAGGTACTTTACCGTATCCATTTCAGTAAGGCCAGATTGGCCAAATTCTACCCAAATATTGATGGTACATGTGACAGGTGTAAAAGCTCCTTGGTGGACTTGACCCACATGTTCTGGTCCTGTCCCCGTCTGGCAGATTATTTGTCCACTATTTAAAACCCTTTCTGAAGCATTTGATATAAAGTTGCAGCCTAGTGCAGAAATTGCTATTTTTGGAGTACCAAACAACAATCCTTCTCTGACCAATAGACAGCTAGATGCCATTGCCTTTGCCTCCCTGTTAGCCCGCAGAAGGATTTTATTGGATTGGAAATCTATCAATCCTCCCTTAGCCTCTCTTTGGCTCAAAGATCTGAAGCTGTTCCTAAAATGAGAAAAAATGAAGTTACCATTCGAGGGTCAACCAACTCATTTTATTCCTCCTGGGACCCGATGATATCCTATTTTGAACAGCTCCAAACACTTCCTCCAGATTAGTACTCTTGGCCCCACCTTGAGATTACTGCTATATAGGCCTATAAAATCACTTAATCACCTGAAATTGTTAGGCTATTACATTTTTGCTTGAAGTAACGTTGTTGTATACTTTTATTTTGTTTTCTGACATGTAAGTCAATTACTTTCCCTTTCTTTTTAAATGTGTTTGGAGGCATTCTGGGGGGAGGGGGAGGTCAAAGGGGGACTAAAAGGGGAGAAATGTACCATGTCTATGTTATCTTTCATTCATTGTGAATACAAAATATATAATTTTAAAGGGAAGGCTTTGAAGCCAGATTTAGCGGATTTTGCTGTTTAGTTTTCCTCAACCTGTGTTTTGTTTCTCTCTCCTCTCCCTGTTAGATGGTGAGGCTGCTTCTCTCCAGAGGAGCCAACATTAATGCCTTTGACAAGAAGGATCGCCGAGCAATCCACTGGGCTGCTTACATGGGTGATGAGTTTACCACATCATTTACATTCTGACTAATGTCCTTTATACCAATGAATGAATGAATGAATGGACTGTGTGTTAGTCTCACAGCTCAGCTGTATGAGCCACGTCTAGTGTGTTATTATGTCAGAATCATGTACTAAGTAGGTTGATTAGATGTTTTCAGTTGTACTAACATGATGTAGGTGTTGCTTATGGTGCTGTGTACCACTGTAAACTAATCTATCTCTCCCTCTCTCTGCCTATCTCTCTGTGTTTGTATCTCTGTTTCTCTCTTAACCCCCTTACTATCTCCCTCCCCTTCTCTCTCTCTCGCTCTCTCTCTCTCTCTCTCTCTCTCTCTCTCTCTCTCTCTCTCTCTCTCTCTCTCTCTCTCTCTCTCTCTCTCTCTCTCTATTTATCCCTCCCCCTCTCTCTCTACCATAGGGCACATTGAGGTGGTGAAACTGCTGGCCTCTCATGGATCAGAGGTGTCCTGTAAAGACAAGAAGGCCTACACCCCTCTCCACTCTGCAGCCTCCAGTGGAATGATCAGTGTGGTCAAGTACCTCCTGGACCTTGGAGTGGATGTGAGTCAACACGCATTCAAATGTGTAGTCACTGTTCAATTACAACTCAATGAAAATACAGAGCTCTAGTGGGTTGGCGAATGATTTCCTTTCAAGTAATGAAGAGATGGAGGTTGGAGCCAGTGTTTTGGGCCAGGGGGTTTTCAGAACCAAGTGACCTGATCAGGAATGTATTGTTTTGTTCCCCCCCCCCCCCCTCTCTCTCTCCACTCTTTTCCCTCCCTTGCTCCCTCCAGATAAATGAGCCCAATGGTTACGGTAACACCCCCCTCCACGTGGCATGCTACAACGGGCAGGACGTGGTGGTGAATGAGCTGATCGAGTGCGACGCCAACGTGAACCAGGTGAACGAGAAGGGTTTCGCCCCACTCCACTTCACGGCCGCCTTGCGCCATGGGGCGCTCTGCCTGGAGCTGCTGGTGGGCAACGGGGCCCTCGTCAACATCAAGGTGAGGAGACCGGATGACCAACACTGTGTCTGAACTAAATAACACCCTATTCCCTATGTAGTGCACTACTTTTGACCAGGGGCCCATAGAGCAAGGAGCCGTGGTGACACTGGCTGTGTCCCAAATGGCACCCTGTTCCCTTTATAAGTACACTACTTTGGTTCAAAAAGTAGTTCACTATGAAGAGAATAGGGTGCCATTTGGGACGCACACACTGACGCAGCACATGGCTTAGTATTTGGCCCTGGTCTACATTCAAATACCAATGGAATAGGCCTAACAATGCAAACTAAATGCAATCAAGCGCTCCTCCAATACGTGTTTGATTTTGCCTGTGGTCAGCAGCACAGACTGCCGTGTGAACCATCTTTGTCTTTCTATCTGCAGAGTAAAGATGGAAAGACCCCCCTCCACATGACGGCCATCCACGGACGCTTCTCCAGATCTCAAGCCATCATCCAGAATGGTGAGTCGCTGTGAATGCTCTCAACTGAATATATATGAACCAGTAGGCTCTTCAGCATTGTCTTTTGTCTTCAAACCATGATTCACTGGCACAGAGCAATGTTACTTGCAATGTGGTTGAACATGAAGCTTCATGAGGCCTCTAGGGTCAAGTGGTTGACGTGTGTGTGTGTCTGTGTGTGTGTCTGTGTGTGTGTGTGTGTGTGTCTGTGTGTGTGTGTCTGTGTGTGTGTGTGTTCTGTAGGTGCTGAGATCGACTGTGAAGAAAATAATGGAAACACACCCCTGCACATCTCTGCTCGCTACGGCCACGAGTTACTCATCAATACACTCATCACGAACGGAGCTGACACAGCCAAGTGAGAACACACACACACACAGTTTCCAGCAATAATGCAACATGCATCTGCAATTCTGTCATTGACCGAATTCCCGCTTGGAGACTATGCTCAACACATTGTGGTGTGTGGGGGGTTGAAAGACAGGGCATTGCAGCATGCTGATGTGTTGATCTGCTGTGGGGTTTAATGAGGACTGTGATGTGGTGCTGTTTCCAATCTTAGCTGAATCAACTGTAAGTCACTCTGGATAAGAGTGTCTGCTTAAAGTCTAAAATGTAAAAATGTGTTGCAGGCGAGGCGTCCATGGGATGTTCCGCCTCCACCTGGCTGCTCTCAGTGGGTTCTCTGACTGCTGTCGGAAGCTCCTCTCATCAGGCTTTGATATAGACACCCCTGACGACTTTGGAAGGACCTGTTTACATGCTGCAGCAGCTGGAGGGTGAGTGGACTGGTCCAGGCTTTACACCAAGGAATATTTAGTTCATGAACTGGAAAGCCACCAGAAAGAACAAACACATATTCACACTCTTACATTTCACATTGTTTAGCAGTATAAAAAAATCGTTTAGATCATTAGTGCGGTATCATTTCTGTATAATGTGGTTCCATGCCATGGTGGTATTGACTTGCGCTCTGGTCTAAATTGTCTTTATATCTTCTTGAAAGAGAAGAGAAACCTGCAAACTGCTCTTGCTAGTATCACTTTTTATTATTGCTTTTATTAGCATTATAAAAACAGTGATACTAGCAAGAGCAGTGTACGGGTTTCTCTTTTCTTTAAGATTCTCATTGTTACCATCCACCTGATAGCTCAGATGTGAAAGGGCCTTTCTGAACTTGATATCTTGTTACCATCCACCTGATAGCTCAGATGAACGAGAGCCTTTCTGAACTTGATATCTTGTTACCGTCCACCTGATAGCTCAGATGAACGAGAGCCTTTCTGAACTTGATATCTTGTTACCATCCACCTGATAGCTCAGATGTACGAGAGCCTTTCTGAACTTGATATCTTGTTACCATCCACCTGATAGCTCAGATGTGAAAGGGCCTTTCTGAACTTGATATCTTGTTACCATCCACCTGATAGCTCAGATGAACGAGAGCCTTTCTGAACTTGATATCTTGTTACCGTCCACCTGATAGCTCAGATGAACGAGAGCCTTTCTGAACTTGATATCTTGTTACCATCCACCTGATAGCTCAGATGTACGAGAGCCTTTCTGAACTTGATATCTTGTTACCATCCACCTGATAGCTCAGATGTACGAGAGCCTTTCTGAACTTGATATCTTGTTACCATCCACCTGATAGCTCAGATGAACGAGAGCCTTTCTGAACTTGATATCTTGTTACCATCCACCTGATAGCTCAGATGTACGAGAGCCTTTCTGAACTTGATATTTTGTTACCATCCACCTGATAGCTCAGATGTACGAGAGCCTTTCTGAACTTGATATCTTGTTACCAGGAACCTGGACTGTCTGAATCTGCTGCTCAACACAGGGGCAGACTTCAACAGAAAGGACAGCTTCGGAAGGTCTGTCTGTGGCATCAAATAACTTTCATATGTGATCTTTATGATAATGGGGAATATAGTATAGGGGCATATAGGAATTATTATGGGAAATATTGGGCGGCAGGTAGCCTAGCGGTTAAGAGCGTTGGGTCAGTAACCGAAAGGTTGCTGGTTCAAATCCCCTAGCTGACTAGGTGAAAAATCTATGTGCCCTGCAGAAAGGCACTTAACCCTAATTGCTCCTGTAAGTCGCACTGGATAAGAGTGTCTGCTAAATGACGTAAATGTAAAATGTAAATGTTATACAGCTCCAATAAGCTGTTTCTGTTGTTGATGTTGAATGGTTTCTGTGCGTTCTTCTAGGAGTCCTCTGCATTATGCGGCAGCCAATTGTAACTACCAGTGTCTGTTTGCCTTGGTGGGGTCTGGGGCCAGTGTGAACGATCTGGATAAAAGGGGTTGCACCCCGCTCCACTACGCTGCTGCCTCCGACACAGACGGAAAGTACGTCTCACACCTCTCTTACTGTTGTGTGTGTTGTGGTGCCATGACCTTTCACATTTCATTGTAGTCTGGAGAGTATGTTGTGGTGCCATGACCTTTCACATTTCACTGTAGTCTGGAGAGTATGTTGTGGTGCCATGACCTTTCACATTTCACTGTAGTCTGGAGAGTATGTTGTGGTGCCATGACCTTTCACATTTCACTGTAGTCTGGAGAGTATGTTGTGGTGCCATGACCTTTCACATTTCACTGTAGTCTGGAGAGTATGTTGTGGTGCCATGACCTTTCACATTTCACTGTAGTCTGGAGAGTATGTTGTGGTGCCATGACCTTTCACATTTCACTGTAGTCTGGAGAGTATGTTGTGGTGCCATGACCTTTCACATTTCACTGTAGTCTGGAGAGTATGTTGTGGTGCCATGACCTTTCACATTTCACTGTAGTCTAGAGTATGTTGTTGGTCGTGTTTGAATACATACTAGTGTTAAATCTGCAGTGTGAAAGCTTGGCCACGTCTCCTTTGGGAAAGTGTCTCTGCTTGCTTATCTGTCTGTCTTGATGTTGGTATAATGATTAGTGAACTCTTGACCTCTGACCTCTAGGTGTCTGGAATATTTGCTGCGAAACGACGCTAACCCAGGGATCAGGGACAATCAGGGCTACAACGCAGTCCATTACGCGTCTGCGTACGGACACCGCCTCTGTCTGGAGCTGGTGAGTCAGAACCACAGGGGACTAGACGCCCTGCATTCACAGACCATTTTGTCTGCGTCCCAAATGGATGTAGGGCCCATAGGGCTCTGGTCAAAAGTAATGCACTATATAGGGAATAGGGTGCCATTTGGGACAGACGTTGATATTCAGTAGGTTTTAAGGTGTGGTTGCATGTTTGTCGTGGCCGCATCGTCACTCTTGATGTTCTTTTTCCAGATTGCAAGTGAAACACCTTTAGATGTGGTAAGTACCAGTTGGTTACTTTTCCTCACACTAGCTTGTTTAAGATACGAATGCAACACCCCAGTATGTCTGCAGGGGCTGGTCACTGAGATTTACAACATGAAACATGCTACTAGACTAACCTTCAAAGTAAATATGTTACAAGTCTAAACTGGCCCGTCCTTGTCTTTCCCCAGCTAATGGAAACCTCAGGGACAGACATCCTGAACGACTCTGATGTCAGAGCTCCCATCAGCCCCCTACACTTAGCTGTGAGTAAAGCCTACCTGCTCCTGTAGGGGTCTCGCCACATGACAAATGGCACCCTATTCCCTATTTAGTGCACTACTTTTGACCAGAGCCTTATGGGCCCAGATCAAAAGTACTGCACTACATGGGAAATAGGGTGCTATCTGGGATGCAGGCATGGTGTTGTTTTTCCACGAAAAGTTGATTGTCCAGACACTCACACACCATGTTCCTATCTGTTCCTGATTAGTGTAAAATACATGCATATTTTGACACGGTGATGATGAGGATGATTTCCTTATTTTGCCATTTGAGTTAATCAACCTCCAACAGAGGAGAAGTAGAGTGTTTGTTTCTAAATCTCACGCTTGGCAGGGACCTTCGATGTTGATGCTGGGCGGGAGAAAAAATGGGCACCCGATTTGAGAGACACTGGTCTACTTTAGGGGTCTAGGACTGTTTCTGTTCAGGCATACCACTGGTCTACTATAGGACATTGATTATATTAAGAGTGTATTTCTGTTCAGGCATACCACTGGTCTACTATAGGACATTGATTATATTAGGAGTGTATATCTGTTCAGGCATACCACTGGTCTACTATAGGACATTGATTATATTAGGAGTGTATTTCTGTTCAGGCGTACCACTGGTCTACTATAGGACATTGATTATATTAGGAGTGTATATCTGTTCTGGCATACCACTGGTCTACTATAGGACATTGATTATATTAGGAGTGTATATCTGTTCAGGCATACCACTGGTCTACTATAGGACATTGATTATATTAGGAGTGTATTTCTGTTCAGGCATACCACTGGTCTACTATAGGACATTGATTATATTAGGAGTGTATATCTGTTCAGGCATACCACTGGACTTTGCTTCAGACTGTGTGTTTGTTTCCATTCAGGCGTACCACGGCCACCACCATGCTATGGAGGTCCTGGTTCAGTCTCTGCTGGATCTAGACGTGAGGAACAGCCAGGGGCGCACCCCTCTGGACCTGGCTGCCTTTAAAGGCCATGTGGAGTGTGTTGACGTCCTCATCAACCAGGGAGCCTCCATCCTGGTTAAAGACTTCACCCTGAAGAGGACCCCCATCCACGCTGCAGGTACGCATAGGATATCACGTAAGACTTAGAGATTCTGTAATTCAAAAGTTTTCCTTACCAAGATGGACATTTGTTTGGTCATGTTGCTAGGACGCCAATGTCCACTCTAGGGATATTATATAGCATAGTGTGAAAATGCCCACTACACACTGATCTAAGGTCATTTTTTGTCATTATTGCTGAGGATCTGGGGAGGGTAAGCTGATCCTAGATCAGTGCACAGGGGGACTTCTATCCAGAGCCAGGTACACAGCTAGCAGGTGACAGGCTTCGAGGGCCTCAGCCCCAAAATGTTTTATTATCTGCTGTGTTAACATCATGAGGATGTCATCTACCAATACCACTGTTCTAGAAATCTGTCTGTTCATGTGAAGGTAATAGTCGTCCAGCAATCAGCTCATATCCTCTCTGTTTAGCCTCCTCTAGCTACCAACGGTCAATCATCTCACATTCTTATATCCTCTCTGTTTATCCTCCTCTAGCTACCAACGGTCATTCATCTCACATTCTTATATCCTCTCTGTTTAGCCTCCTCTAGCTACCAACGGTCAATCATCTCACATTCTTATATCCTCTCTGTTTATCCTCCTCTAGCTACCAACGGTCATTCATCTCACATTCTTATATCCTCTCTGTTTATCCTACTCTAGCTACCAACGGTCATTCGGAGTGTTTGCGTTTGCTGATTGGAAATGCTGACCTCCAGAGTGCAGTGGACGTTCAAGACGGGAATGGACAGTAAGTCAATTGGGTTTTGGATACAATTCCTGAAATAAAGAGATTTTGACACTAGTTCTACGTCCCAAATGGCACCCTATGCCCTACTTGGTGCACTACTTTAAACCAGAACCCTATGGGCTCGGGTCAAAAGTAGTGTACCATATAGGGAATAGGTTGCCATTTGGGACTCAGCCTGGTTATTACCAGTTTGTAATATGACCTTGTTGTCTTGTGTATCAGAACCCCTCTGATGCTGTCAGTGCTGAGCGGACACACAGACTGTGTGTACTCACTACTCAACAAGGGAGCCAGCGTAGAAGCCAAAGACAAGTGGGGCAGAACAGCGCTACACAGAGGGGTGAGGAGGAGAGCTGGCTGTATACGCTCACACACAGAAAGAGACGGGGAGGCTCAAATATACATATTATCTTCAGAAAAGTAGTTGTCCATGGGTAGTGGTGTATTCATCCCTGTAGGGGGACCTGCCTCCAGACATCATTTGTAATAATTGATGATTCATTATTATATCATTGATTATTAGTTATTCAAATCCATTCTTGTCTCCCTGCCCTTCCTCCCAGGCGTTGACGGGTCATGAGGAGTGTGTGGAGGCCCTGCTGCAGCACAGCGCCAGCTTCCTGGTTCGGGACTGTAAGGGGCGGACCCCTGTCCACCTGGCGGCGGAATCCGGACACATCGGGGTGCTGGGGGGACTCCTACACGCCGCCCAGTCAGTGGAGACCCTCCCCGTCATCACAGACAACCAGGGCTACACGCCACTACACTGGGCCTGCTACAACGGTACGTACTGGACTAACGGAACACTAGATATTTTCTGATTTTCTCTCTTCAGCACCGTAAACATGTCCCTGAATTAGGCAGGCCATACAACTAGGGGTGTAACTATTCGATTTGTATCACGATTCGTGGTTGTCGATACGATTCAAGGACGATATTGGTTCATTTAGAACGATACGATCCGAAACGATTCAGTGACTTGAAATCGATTCAGTAACCTTTTAGCCAAAAATTCAACCAGTGTGACTGAAATAAATACCTGGATACTGGACAGTGCAGGTGAAGTTTCCTAGATTCCTGTTTCTTGTAAGGACCGCAATGGTGGCTTGATAATTTCTCGCTCGTCGGCTTCTCCTCTGTCGTCCGCCATGCTATGTTTTGTTGTCTTTGCGCCTTTGCGCTGCTGCTGGCGTGGGGCGATGACGTCACGGATAGGCAGACTGAATCGAGTAATGTTTAAAGCCTTTATCATTAAAAGTGCTAAGAAAAAACATCCATATAAAGTCTGACGTGCTTAAATCCAATGGGTTATTTCCTAGAATCGATACAATCGATTTATTACATTTTAAAACGATGTTAGAGTGATATATGTTGTCCAAAAGGCCAACTCACCGAGCACAGATCGATGTAGTTGGATCATAGGAATATAAATCGATACATCGATGTAGTAGATGGATCGTTACACCCCTACATACAACGGTACGTACTGACTAACTGGACTGTAGCTCTGTTCTCTCCTCCATGAAGTGTACACTCATTCACTCCCTCTTGTGGCTTGAAAAGCATTCGATTGGTGTGGACGGAGCCATGTGGGGGAATGAACAAGACTACAACAGAATTAGGGGTTATGACTCTCAGTGGAGGACCTTACACTGAAACAGGACTTTGTCATAGCATATGTCACCGAGGGCAACTCGTTCAGCCCCCTCCACTGTGCTGTGATCAATGACAACGAGGGGGCTGCAGAGATGCTGATTGACACTCTGGGGCCGGCCATTGTCAACGCCACTGACACCAAGAACCGGTAACTACAGCACATGACAAAGTCCTTTTCTTCTGGAGAATAATGTTGTCTTGGGAATAAAATGACCTCTGGGGTTGGATGAGGGATTGTAGATTACTTTTAATACATCTATTAGTGATTTTATATTTCTATGGTATAAACAGGGTTAATTGAACAAACTTGTTTATAACAGTCCTACATGATATCGGTGAAATAAGTTTCCTCTCTCTCCAGGACCCCCCTGCATGCGGCGGCTTTCACGGACCACGTGGAGTGTCTTCAGCTGCTGCTAGGCCACAACGCCCAGGTCAACTCCCCCGATGCCTCCGGGAAGACCTCCCTCATGATGGCTGCTGAGAACGGACAAACCAACGCTGTCGGTACGCAGCCCCCTCTCCTCCGCTTTGCCTCGCCCAGCCGGCTTAAGTTCAACATGTCTGTTTTACATTTTAATAAGTCGCTTCATTTCCTAATTGAGTTTCTTTATGTTTCTCTGTCTGTGTCAGAGCTGTTGGTGAGCAGTGCCAAAGCAGAGCTCACCCTGCAGGATGCAGTCAAGAACACTGCTCTTCATCTGGCCTGCAGTAAGGTGAGCATCCCCACATGAAGATGACGTTCATCTGAACAGTTGGCTCTCTCTGGTTGAAATTTTGGTCTGACATGTTTGACTCTGGTTTTTAAAGGGGCATGAAACCAGTGCTTTGTTGATATTGGAGAAGATTACAGACAGGAACCTAATCAACTCGACTAACGCAGCCTTACAGACGTACGTATGGTTCAGCTGTATTAATTGGGCCAGAAGAATTAGAAGAAGTGCACTATATAGGGAATAGTCTGGCATTTGGGAGGTATCCTCATTTGCTGCTGGCTAATCTGACGGTACTTTCTCCTCAGGCCGTTACACGTTGCAGCCAGAAATGGTCTGACGGTGGTGGTTCAGGAGCTACTAGTGAAGGGTGCTAGCGTGCTAGCAGTCGATGACAATGGTAAGATCCATAACGCTAACACCGTTTTCTTCTGTACTTCTCTTCTCAATGTGTCCACAAATGTTTCTCTCTAGTCCACTGCTTGGTTATTGTCTTAACTTTGTATCTCCTAGCCTGCTGTTATTTCATGTTTTTCACCAAAAGTGTTATAGTAAACGGTGATGCTCCTGAAGTGACCCTCTGCTGTTCTGTTTGAACCCCTCAGGTTACACGCCTGCCTTGGCCTGCGCCCCCAACAAAGACGTGGCGGACTGCCTGGCGCTGATCCTGGCCACCATGATGCCCGTGTCCCCCTGCAACCCGGCGCCCAGCCTGTCCTTCAGTGCCATTAACCACTACACCACCAGCCCCTCCAAGAGTGTGACCTTCGACAGCCTGCCCGTGCTGCGCAGCGAGCACAGCTCCTACTGCAGCTTCAACAACATCGGCCACCGCGACCACGATGGAGGCTTCTACAAGGATGAGGAACTCAACGACTCAGACTCAGAGACATACTGAGGGGGGTGGTGGTCGCTGCCCAGGAGGGGAGCCAAGGGTAGGCGGATGGACAGTGAAGTGGGGCAGAGGCCACAAACAAATCCACACATACACACCGTGTCTTAAATCACCACAGCCAGCTTTGGGAGGGCACGAGCCGAGACAGTCCGCACAGGAGCCTTAAGAGTCCTGCAGATGGAGAGAGAGAAATGGAGGGAGGGAGGGAGAGGGGGAGGCACAACAGGCTGGCTGGCCACACTCATCCTCTCGTACCACCAGGTGTCCTTCCAGCAGATACTGGACTTCAGAGGAACTGCTGCTGCTATACCCCACCTTTACCTTTACCCACAAAGGTCCTAAACGGTAGAAACTGTCCAGCCAACAGACAGACGGACACCTTATGACGGCAATAACCTGTAGTCCAAGGGGATAGTAGCACTTCACTGAGTGAAAAACAGACATGGACCAAAAGATGTGGAAGAAGCCTTTTCAAAACCTGTTTTGACAGTAGAAATGGGATTGAGCGTTTTGGCCTGAGAAAAAACATAAGGAGTGATGTTTCATTTAAGTTTTATGAGAGTGATGGTCATGTTTATCCGCACACTAAGACAGTCAGAACGCACCTAGCCTCTTGTCTGTAATCCATGTGGGAGGAGGGGAAATCATTTATTTTTTATGAACAAACATTTTAATAATATCATTCATGTCTTAAGCTCCTGGCCCTCTGTGGGAACCAAAAAATCGTAGTATTTGCTCTCATGAGTAATTTCAAAGAATTTCCATCCCCAATGGCACCCTATTCCCTTTATAGTACACTACTTTTGACCAGGGCCATAGGGTTCTGGTCAAAAGTAGTGTACTCTATAAAGAATAGGGTGCCATTTAGATTTTGCATTTGTATGTGAGCGACAGGACTTTTTACATTTGCGTTATTAAACCTACCTGTCCTTTGCCCTCTAGAAAATATTTTAGAAAGTAAATTATTAATTCATATATTCTTTCTTGTGATATTTATGTCATCATTTTGTGCCTTCTTTAGTTACTGAGGGGAGGTTAGGAGAGTAGGGGCAGCTGTATGAGCGAAAACAATGATGCACACTAAGTACTACAACGTTTGTGAAAAGCACTGATACTATTCCGAGGCATACGAGGGGGAAAACATGCCTCCCTTGGAGAGGAGAAACACTGTAAACCAATGGTTTTGTCTCTTTTTTAAAATAATTTAAACTGGAAATATGTACAATACATATGCTATGTTCGTCAAATCAGGATCAGGAGGTTCACAGGTTTTTTCGTGTCCTTTTTTTCTTTAAAAGGATGAAACTAGCATGTACATATGAAATAGTGACTGAATCGAAACTCCCATGAATTCTTTCAGTATCTGAAGATTGCTGTATATTTTATGAGTAATAAAATAAAGAAATGAGTTATGTTATTTAATAATGAACTATGGGTTATCTGTTTTATGTGACAACCGCAGTATCAATTTCTAGGTGACAGTGGTGCTAATCCCAAAAGAAAGGCTACATACAACAAGGAACAAGAAGTCTATTGGCAAAGTGATGAATATTGCATGTACCTTGGCCTAACGGTGTGGGTTATGTATTTTATTTTTCATGGCGTCCTCAACATTACAGTTTTAAGGGCAACTATAGCCTAAATTTGTTTACAACTCGCAGGATTTCCATACATGAGCTTTCAACAACACAGAGTGTTGCATCAGCACGAGATCGAAAGTGCGTCAAATCTGTACAGGTCATTGTTACGTCATCACTGATAAACGTTGAAACTGATGAAAAACCGCTGGAGCAGTTCAGTCTAAACCTCCCTAGTGCTGGAGGATTGCGTTTGTTTTCGCTCTGGATGCGCGTTCATTTTGGCAAGGAAATGTGCTGATTTTGCAAGGAGATGGAGAATAAAGAGTTCAAGGTAGGCATGTTATTTATTTTTAAATCTTCAATTATATTAATTACTGTGGATTAAATATTGTTTAACAAATGAAATAATGTGCTATTCATGCTGTAATATCAAACTAGAAAGTCTATGGCCGGGGAGTCATGAGAGTTGGCTAAAGGTACAGTAGGGTCAAATGGGGGTCAAAGGTTATGACAGCACCTTCATGAATTCGTCCAAAATGGCACCCTATTCCCTATGTAGGCTAGTGTACTACTTTTGACCAGGAGCCATAGAAGGGTTGGCTGACGTCACGAAAATGATGCTCGCGCATCGATGGCCGGAAGTCGTGTATCTTGTTATGATTCTGAACCTCAGCTAACAACAAGCTGCCATGTGGGGAATCGTAGCTCTGTGGCATGTTTCAGCTTGTTGTATGGTGTTATTGATACCATGTCTTGTTTTGAGGTGTTTTGACTGATATCATGTCTATGCAATGACTCAAATTCGCTACCTAGCTAACCAACAACAACTGTAACAATGTATTTGAGACGAGTTCATTGTTCAAATGTATTTATGTTTGCATTAAACATTTAGAGACTAAATATAGTTTACATGTTGTCAACAGTCTAAGTCAAACCCTGTCTATTTTGCCCCATAGTTGCATGCCAGTTTTGTTGCTTAACAACCAACCCCTCTATAGAGTCCCACAGTGGAGGTGTGATAATACCCATAAAACCTAGCGGTCAAACAGGGACATGGTTCCAATCGTTTTTCCACCATTCATTTTTCCCATAGCCGATTTTAGAAACACATAAAATAAGGGCTGTATTTCGTGTAGGCTTACCCTGGCGTGACGTTTTTGTAACTATGTCAATCTCTCTCGGACAAGTTGACTTTTATCAGTATATTTACATTTTACATTTATATCATTTAGCAGACGCTCTTATCCAGAGCGACTTACAATGGTGCATTCAACAATTGGTGCATTCAACTTATGATAGCCAGTGGGACAACCACTTATTTTTCTTATTTTTTTTTTTATGGGGGGGAGGGGGGGGTAGAAGGATTACTTTATACTATTCCAGGTATTCCTTAAAGAGGTAGGGTTTCAAGTGTCTCCGGAAGGTGGTCAGTGACTCCGCTGTCCTGGCGTCGTGGGGGAGCTTGTTCCACCATTGGGGTGCCAGAGCCTGAAGGTAAGGAGGTGCCGTTCCCCTCACAGCTCCGTAGGCAAGCACCATGGTCTTGTAGTAGATGCGAGCCTCAACTGAGCGGGGTGACATGAGAGAACTTGGGAAGGTCGAACACCAGACGGGCTGCGGCGTTCTGGATAAGTTGTAGGGGTTTAATGGCACAGGCAGGGAGCCCAGCCAACAGCGAGTTGCAGTAATCAAGACGGGAGATGACATGTGCCTGGATTAGGAACTGTGCCGCTTTCTGTGTAAGGTAGGGTCGTACTCTGCAAATGTTGTAGAGCATGAACCTGCAGGATCGGGTCACCGTTTTGATGTTAGCAGAGAATGACAGGGTGTTGTCCAGGGTCACGCCAAGGCTCTTTGCACTCTGGGAGGAGGACACAATGGAGTTGTCAACCGTGATGGCGAGATCATGGAACGGGCAGTCCTTCCCAGGGATGAAGAGCAGCTCCGTCTTGCAGAGGTTCAGCTTGAGGTGGTGATCCGACATCCACACTGATATGTCTGCCAGACATGCAGAGATGCGATTCGCCACCTGGTTATCAGAAGGGGGAAAGGAGAAAATTAATTGTGTGTTGTCTGCGTAGCAATGATAGGAGAGACCATGTGAGGATATGACAGAGCCAAGTGACTTGGTGTATAGAGAGAATAGGAGAGGGCCTAGAACTGAGCCCTGGGGGACACCAGTGGTGAGAGCACATGGTGCGGAGACAGATTCTCGCCACGCTACCTGGTAGGAGCGACCTGTCAGGTAGGACGCAATCCAAGAGTGAGCAGCGCCGGAGATGCCCAACTCGGAGAGGGTGGAGAGGAGGATCTGATGGTTTACAGTATCAAAGGCAGCGGATAGGTCTAGAAGGATAAGAGCAGAGGAGAGAGAGTTAGCTTTAGCAGTGCGGAGAGCCTCCATGACACAGAGAAGAGCAGTCTCAGTTGAATGACCAGTCTTGAAACCTGACTGGTTTGGATCAAGAAGGTCATTCTGAGAGTGATAGCAGGAGAGTTGGCTAGAGACGGCACGCTCAAGAGATTTGGAGAGAAAAGAAAGAAGGGATACTTACTTGTCTGTAGTTGTTGACATCGGAGGGATCGAGTGTAGGTTTTTTGAGGAGGGGTGCAACTCTCGCTCTCTTGAAGACGGAAGGGACATGGCCAGCGGTCAAGGATGAGTTGATGAGCGAGGTGAGGTGAGGTGAGGTAAGGGAGAAGGTCTCCGGAAATGGTCTGGAGAAGAGAGGAGGGGATAGGGTCAAGCGGGCAGGTTGTTGGGCGGCCGGCCGTCACAAGTCGCAAGATTTCATCTGGAGAGAGAGGGGAGAAAAAAGTCAAAGCATAGGGTAGGGCAGTGTGAGCAGGACCAGCGGTGTCATTTCACTTAATAAATGAGGATCGGATGTCGTCAACCTTCTTTTCAAAATGGTTGACGAAGTCATCCACAGAGAGGGAGGAGGGTGGGGGAGGAGGATTCAGCAGGGAGGAGAAGGTGGCAAAGAGCTTCCTAGGGTTAGAGGCATAGGTTTGAAATTTAGAGTGGTAGAAAGTGGCTTTAGCAGCGGAAACAGAGGAAGAGAATGTAGAGAGGAGGGAGTGAAAAGATGACAGGTCCGCAGGGAGTCTAGTTTTCCTCCATTTCCGCTCGGCTGCCCGGAGCCCTCTTCTGTGAGCTCGCAATGAGTCGTCAAGCCACGGAGCAGGAGGGGAGGACCGAGCCGGCCGGGAGGATAGGGGACATAGAGAGTCAAAAGATGCAGAAAGGGAGGAGAGGAGGGTTGAGGAGGCAGAATCAGGAGATCGGAGGGAGAAGGATTTAGCAGAGGGAAGAGATGATAGGATGGAAGAGGAGAGAGTAGCGGGAGAGAGAGAGCGAAGGTTGTGATGGCACATTACCATCTGAGTAGGGGCAGAGTGAGTAGTGTTGGAGGAGAGCGAGAGAGAAAAGGATACAAAGTAGTGGTCGGAGACTTGGAGGGGAGTTGCAGTGAGATTAGTAGAAGAACAGCATCTAGTAAAGATGAGGTCAAGCGTATTGCCTGCCTTGTGAGTAGGGGGGGACGGTGAGAGGGTGAGGTCAAAAGAGGAAAGGAGTGGAAAGAAGGAGGCAGAGAGAAATGAGGCAGAGACGTAGGGAGGTTAAAGTCACCCAGAACTGTGAGGGGTGAGCCATCCTCAGGAAAGGAACTTATCAAGGCGTCAAGCTCATTGATGAACTCTCCAAGGGAACCTGGAGGGCGATAAATGACAAGGATGTTAAGCTTGAATGGGCTAGTGATGTGACAGCATGGAATTCAAATGAGGAGATAGACAGATGGGTCAGGGGAAAAAGAGAGAATGTCCACTTTGGAGAGATGAGGATTCCTGTGCCACCGCCGCGCCGACCAGATGCTCTCGGGGTATGCGAGAACACATGGTTAGACGAGGAAAGAGCAGTAGGAGTAGCAGTGTTTTCTGTGGTAATCCATGTTTCCGTCAGCGCCAAGAAGTCGAGGGACTGGAGGGTAGCATAGGCTGAGATTAACTCTGCCTTGTTGGCTGCAGAACGGCAGTTCCAGAGGCTGCCAGACCACTAGGTTTTATGGGTATTATGACTCATACTGTGGGACTCTATAGGGCTCCAGCCAAAAGAAGTGCACTATATTGGAACTAGGGTGCTATTTCGGACACAAGCATAGATATGATGCATTATTATGTGACCATAGAAATAGAATCACTAGAAAGGATAGAGCCTCTGACCTTGGCAATTTGACTGGTAAACTGAACTGCACACCTGATATGATGTTCTGGTGATTATATTTCTCTGAATATGATGCATTATGATGTGACAATGAGAGTTGGGTTAATGGTGCTCTCAAGGCAACTGGGAACTCGAAAAAAATAACTAGGTCAAATCATGACGTCCGTGATCTTCAGGTCGTAAAGTCGGAGCTCTAGAAAGATGCCAGAGTTTCCGACTTGGAATTCCTTTTTACATTTTGTGGTGGTTATTTTATCCCCTTTTTCTCCCCAATTTTTCGTGATATCCAATTGGTAGTTACGATCTTGTTACGATCTTGTCTCATCGCTGCAACTCCCCAGCGGGCTCGGGAGAGGTGAAGGTTGAGTCAGGCGTCCTCCAAAACATGACCCGCCAAGCCGCGCTGCTTCCGACTTGGAATTCCGAGTTGGATGACTGTTCAAAACGATTTTTCCCAGTCGGAGCTTGTTTTTTTTTCCTATTTCCCAGTTGTCTTGAACGCACTGAAGTCGGAAGTCAGAGATTTCCCAGTTGTTTTGAACACGGCAAAAGGCGACACAGTAGGTGACATCTAAACATGACTTTGTGCTGTCTTTCAGAGGTCAGAGGTCAATGGGAATGACCTCACCCTCATAGACCTGGATGACCCCATCAATGAAGCTGATGTTATGAAGGAAGTCAGGTAAGTGATTTACACTAATGACACATTTGTGACTGGTTACAGGATCACATAGGCCTACAGATACAGATTCAGTAGTAGGTCAAAGGTCACCGCCTATGGAGAGGTAGGCCCAGAGCCATGTATTTAGAGAGTTGGGACATTGAGATATAAACTCAGCAAAAAAAGAAACGTCCTCTCACTGTCAACTGCGTTTATTTTCAGCAAACTGAACGTGTAAATAACGCATCTCCCGAGTGGCGCAGTGTTCTAAGGCACTGCATCGCAGTGCTAGCTGTGCCACTAGAGATCCTGGTTCGAATCCAGGCTCTGTCGTAGCCGGCCGCGACCGGGAGACCCATGGGGCGGCGCACAATTGGCACAGCGTCGTCCAGGGTAGGGGAGGGAATGGCCGGCAGGGATGTAGCTCAGTTGGTAGAGCATGGCGTTTGCAACGCCAGGGTTGTGGGTTCGATTCCCACGGGGGGGCAGTATGAAAAAAAAATATATATATATATAAAAAAAGAATAAAAATAAAATAAACAAATAAAACAATGTATGCACTCACTAACTGTAAGTCGCTCTGTAGCTCAACTGGTAGAGCACGGCGCTTTGTAACGCCAAGGTAGTGGGTTCGATCCCCGGGACCACCCATACACAAAAATGTATGCACGCATGACTGTAAGTCGCTTTGGATAAAAGCGTCTGCTAAATGGCATATTATATTATTATTATTATAAGAGCGTCTGCTAAATGACTAAAATGTAAAAATGTAATGTAAATATTTGTATGAACATAACAAGATTCAACAACTGAGACATAAACTGAACAAGTTCCACAGACGTGTGACTAACAGAACAAAGGGGGGGGTCAAAATCTAAAGTAACAGTATCTGGTGTGGCCACCAGCTGCATTAAGTACTGCAGTGCATCTCCTCCTCATGGACTGCACCAGATTTGCCAGTTCTTGCTGTGATATGTTACCCCCTCGTCCACCAAGGCACCTGCAAGTTCCCAGACATTTCTGGGGGGAATGGCTAAATCCTAGCCCTCACCCTCCGATCCAACAGATCCAGGCTCTTCATGGCAGAACACTGACATTCCTGTCTTGCAGGAAATCACGCACAGAACGAGCAGTATGGCTGGTGGCATTGTCATGCTGGAGGGTCATGTCAGGATGAGCCTGCAGGAAGGGTACCACATGAGGGAGGAGGATGTCTTCCCTGTAACGCACAGCGTTGAGATTTCCTGCAATGACAACAAGCGTAGTCCGATGATGCTGTGACACACCGCCCAAGACCATGACGGACCATCCACCTCCAAATCGATCCCGCTCCAGAGTACAGGCCTTGGTGTATCGCTCATTCCTTCGACGATAAACACGAATCCGACCATCACCCCTGGTGAGACAAAACCGCGACTCGTCAGTGAAGAGCACTTTTTTGCCAGTCCTGTCTGGTCCAGCGACGGTGTGTTTGTGCCCATAGGCGACGTTGTTGCCGGTGATGTCTGGTGAGGACTTGCCTTACAACAGGCCTACAAGCCCTCAGTCCAGCCTCTCTCAGCCTATTACGGACAGTCTGAGCACTGATGGAGGGATTGTGCGTTCCTGGTGTAACTCGGGCAGTTGTTGTTGCCATCCTGTACCTGTCCCGCAGGATGTTCCGATCCTGTGCAGATGTTGTTACACGTGGTCTGCCACTGCGAGGATGATCAGCTGTCCGTCCTGTCTCCCTGTAGCTCTGTCTTAGGCGTCTCACAGTACGGACATTGCAATTTATTGCCCTGGCCACATCTGCAGTCCTCATGCCTCCTTGCAGCATGCCTAAGGCACGTTCACGCAGATGAGCAGGGACCCTGGGCATTTTTCTTTTGGTGTTTTTCAGAGTCAGTAGAAAGGCCTCTTTAGGGTCCTACGTTTTCATAACTACCGTCTGTAAGCTGTTAGTGTCTTAATGACCGTTGCACAGGTGCATGTTCATTAATTGTTTATGGTTCATTGAACAACATTTTACATTTTAGTCATTTAGCAGACACTCTTATCCAGAGCGACTTACAGTTAGTGAGTGCATACATTTTCATACTGGCCCCCCGTGGGAAACAAACCCACAACCCTGGCGTTGCAAGCGCCATGCTCTACCAACTGAGCTACAGGGGACTAGCATGGGAAACAGTGTTTAAACCCTTTACAATGAAGATCTGTGAAGATATTTGGATTTTTACGAATTATCTTTGAAAGATCCTGAAAAAGGGACGTTTTCTTTTTTTGCTGAGTTTATGTATACATTACATGACACAGTAGATATCCATATGACAGCTTGCTCCCCATGGGCAATGTTGACATTTTAAACAATGCTATGTAACTGAACATCTATAATTAGAATTTACTTATAATGAAAGGATAAATGAAAGGCTCCAAGGCGCTAACATGGAGTCCTTTTAAAAGTTGGCAGAATTCTCTAAATATTTGGCTCTGGATAGGCCGAGTCATCTCAAGAGTATTGGAGCCATATAATTTGAGTGATTCTATTCTAATTCTAGAATGATTCATTCTAATTCTGTGATTCTAATTCTATAATTACACATCCTCACACTCACATTATAGCAGTGACCTAAGAGAGATTCCTTTTCTCTATCTAGATCCCATAAAGATCACAGAGAGGCTGAGAGACTGACCAAGTTGGACGAGGCTGTTCTAGACACAGATACCCCAACTCAGTCACAGGAGGTTGAAGAAGAGAGTGAGTTGGACGAGGCTGTTGCCATCCCATCTCAGTCGCAGGAGGTTGAAGGAGAGAGTGAGTTGGACGAGGCTGTTGCCATCCCATCTGAGTCGCAGGACGATGAAGGAGATAGTGAGTTGGACGAGGCTGTTGCCATCCCATCTCAGTCGCAGGAGGTTGAAGGAGAGAGTGAGTTGGACGAGGCTGTTGCCATCCCATCTCAGTCGCAGGAGGTTGAAGGAGAGAGTGAGTTGGACGAGGCTGTTGCCATCCCATCTCAGTCGCAGGAGGTTGAAGGAGAGAGTGAGTTGGACGAGGCTGTTGCCATCCCATCTCAGTCGCAGGAGGTTGAAGGAGAGAGTGAGTTGGACGAGGCTGTTGCCATCCCATCTCGGTCGCAGGAGGTTGAAGGAGAGAGTGAGTTGGACGAGGCTGTTGCCATCCCATCTCGGTCGCAGCAGGTTGAAGGAGAGAGTGAGTTGGACGAGGCTGTTGCCATCCCATCTCGGTCGCAGGAGGTTGAAGTAGAGAGTGAGTTGGACGAGGCTGTTGCCATCCCATCTCAGTCGCAGGAGGTTGAAGGAGAGAGTGATTTGGACGAGGCTGTTGCCATCCCATCTCAGTCGCAGGAGGTTGAAGGAGAGAGTGAGTTGGACGAGGCTGTTGCCATCCCATCTCAGTCGCAGGAGGTTGAAGGAGAGGGTGAGTTGGACGAGGCTGTTGCCATCCCATCTCAGTCGCAGGAGGTTGAAGGACAGAGTGAGTTGGACGAGGCTGTTGCCATCCCATCTCAGTCGCAGGAGGTTGAAGGAGAGAGTGATTTGGACGAGGCTGTTGCCATCCCATCTCAGTCACAGGAGGTTGAAGGAGAGAGTGAGTTGGACGAGGCTGTTGCCATCCCATCTCAGTCACAGGAGGTATGATGTATTTTTCTATTACATGGATGACATTTCATTGAGATATTTTGTGTTTTAATGACGCAAAATTGAATTCCAGCCTAACTCTGCTTTCTGTTGTCGCCATCAGGCTGCAGTGGTGACCTTCACTACCGTGACCCATAAGGATGAAACTTCCCAGACCAGCCTCACCCTCAGCAGGGGAAAGAGAAGCTACCCAGACCTACACACCTTTGTGCAGGACATGAAGGACGAGTAAGTTGCTCTTTGGCTTCCCCATGCATCCCCTAGATATGTTCCCTATCTCAATTGCATACTCCTCGTGTCCTCTCTTCTCAAAACCCATTGGATGAGAAAGCCAGAGGTCCCGCCCTTCTGACCTTCTCATCCAATGGGTTTTGAGAAGGAGGTGAGGAGATTGAGAGTCTCCCATAGTCTCGGGCCAATACAAAGGACTCAACGGACCAAATAACCAATCAGGGATGTCTGGGTGTGGCCTAGTTCCATAGAGGTCCATCCTTAACGTAGTCTAAGATAATAGAGGTAATGTCCATCCATAACGTAATCTAAGATAATAGAGGTAATGTCCATCCATAACGTAATCTAAAATAATAGAGGTAATGTCCATCCATAACGTAATCTAAAATAATAGAGGTAATGTCCATCCATAACGTAATCTAAAATAATAGAGGTAATGTCCATTCATAACGTAATCTAAAATAATAGAGGTAATGTCCATCCATAACGTAGTCTAAGATAATAGAGGTCATGTCCATCCATAACGTAGTCTAAGATAATAGAGGTAATGTCATGTAGTTCATTGTGTACTTGCATTTATTTACTTTTCAGCCATTGGAATCTGCTGAGTGAGAATATGCGTGCCGGGGTGAGTTATAGTCACCTCTAAAGTAGTTAATGTTGGTAAAATGGACCAAACATTCATTTGTGGAAATCCTGCAGGACCTTTAATCCTGAACCACTGCTTTAATTGACTAGCTTGAGTAAATGGTTCTACGTTTTATATCAGTGCAGCCCCTTTAACAAACTAACTCTGGATGGTCTTTTAACATTGCAGATGAGCAGACATGAGTTTAGTGCCAAGTGCATGGATATTGTAGCATGGGTGATGGAGTCTACATCCACTGTGGTTGTTCCCGCCCTTGACCTCACCATGCAGATAGAGCTCTCTGATTCGCCAAGCTCTTCTGGATCAGGAAGTAATGAGGCAGGAGAGGTGACCTCTCTTGGCCGCAGCGTCAGATTCAGCTGTAGTGGAGGACCCAGCAGGTGCACCAGCGCCAGAACCGCCTGCAGCACACGCACTCCCACGCCTTTCCCCTCCTCTCACAGGTACCTAGCCCTATCCCCTCCTCTCACAGGTACCTACCCCTATCCCCTCCTCTCACAGGTACCTACCCCTCTCCCCTCCTCTCACAGCTACCTAGCCCTATCCCCTCCTCTCACAGGTACCTAGCCCTATCCATGCCTCTCACAGGTACCTAGCCCTATCCCCTCCTCTCACAGGTACCTAGCCCTATCCCCTCCTCTCACAGGTACCTAGCCCTATCCCCTCCTCTCACAGATACCTAGCTCTATCCCCTCCTCTTTTTGCAGGTCTTTCCTGTTATAGGTACAAATATCCTTTCCAGATCCACTTAGTGAGAAATACTACTTAGATACTACACAACCACTCTAAAAAGTTTACTCTAAATGTTAATGTTTGGACTGAGTGTGGTTTGAGATGGTTCACAATGCTTCCTTTGAATAACAATAACAAGGTTGAGTTTGTGTCCCAAATTCTTGGATCATATTTTTTTATTTTGTTACCATGTATTATTCATTTCTATTGTGCATTCTGCAGGTGTTTGACCTCTTTGCTGAGTGAGGACAATGAGCGATATGTCTCCTCACCTGAGGGTGGCGATAGAGAGATGAGACACAGACCACACTCAGCACCACTGAGATCTGTGTTTGGCATCTCTGAGGACTCTGTCTTCGACATGGTCCAGAGCGGCCAGTCGCAGGGTGACATCGTACCGCCGCCCAAACGGAGTAGACAGGAGAAATACAGACCTAGCAAAATGTCAACGGACGGCAAGTTTATGATGGGTATTGTCGAGTTGGTTATAAACCTTCTCAACTCCAGATGGGCTGAGCTAATGCGAAGTGTCAGTCAGGGAACTCTAGTTCTGCTGACTGGAAGTATCTCAGCAAGTCAACAGTTTGCCCAAGAGATGCTAAGCATGGCGACTTCTAAGATGTATTCCCATGCCATAGAGCATATTGCGCTCGGCCACAAGTCTCCCCTTGAGTTAGAGAGGGAGCTTGAGGCCATCTTGGGTCCTCTGGCTGGACAGGTCATAGTCATCATCATAGATAGCATCATCAAGGCTAAAACCAACGGAGGAAATGAGGGGAGAGCGACCAGCCCCTTGACCTATTTTCTAACTGCCATTTCGGCAGAAATACAAAGCCTAGTGGTTCACAGATCGGCTAGCAGACCATCCACCAGACTGTCCAACAACGACCCACTGCTGAACATTTCCAAGTCGAAGGTCTTAAGATCAGTTCTGCTCAAAATGGCAGAGCTCTTTGGCCAAGGTCCAAGTGAAACATGTCTAGTTCCACTAGTCCAGAGTCAGTCCAACAACTCCATTTGCGACTGGACTGTGAATGCAGGCACCATTCATCCAAGTACATTTCTGTCCGACAACAGAATGATAGAAGTGTCATCCGATGTTGTGGATCTTGTACTTGAGGTTTTTTGGATAACAGGATTTTTGGATAACAGGAACCCGTCAAGGCCACAGAGTGCCTGCTCCCACAACTCAGCTAGTGGAGCAATAGATATGAGAGCTCTTGCTGGGGACTTGGTCAGACAGGTGTCTGTCAAACTCAGCCCGTTTGTCTCTGAGAGTCAACTCTCCACCATGTCCATGACAGATCTGTCATCATCTTTTTCTGACTCCACCTTGAAGCAGTTGTGTTCTCGCTCTGTTGTTGCTCTGGTAACTGCCTGTCAAGCAATCAAAACAGAGCTCGAGAACCAGAGACCTACCAACCTGGCAGCCAGAGACCTACTATCGTCTCTGGTAGAGACCATTGAGGACATGGATATCTCTGACATCCTCCGGGGCCCGTCGGCCATTTTGGAGGTGGCTGCTGTGATAAAGCACCCAGAGATGTCCACCTCGACAATATACAGATCTCTGCTTCTCGACTCATCTCTCGCCTCCTCTAAGATGGTCACTGAGAGCATTATCTTCAACAACCCATGCCCATCAGAGGAGAATGTGAGTATTCAGAAGGAGCTCCCTGCTGATAAAGTTGACATCCTCCATGGTCAACCAGTGGAGGAGTATATTGTCAAAGCTGAGCAATGCATCACTCAGGTCATTCAGGATGCAGCTGTGACATATACTGCTGCGCTGGATAAAACCGACACTTGTGGGAAACTGTCGGAAATCCTATCTGTCCATGTTTCCTCAGAGAATATTGAGGAGGCATCCTCTGATCTCTTTGGTGGAATTATTTCCGACCTGCTTGAGGTATATGAGGTCAATAAGGCCTCCAAGCGTACGAAATCAGGTCGCAAAATGTTCTGGGTGGAAGTGAGTTCAGGTTCCCAGAAGATTTATACCAAAACCCTGGACAAACTAAGGAAGCTGTTCACCTCCCACCATCTCACTGAGGGAAAAAATACTCCTGTGCAAATCGAGCTTTCTGCAACTGGACTACTTGTAACTGAGGCCACTGTGCAGGAATCTCCTGTAACTGAGGCCACTTTGGCAGTGTCTCCTGTACAGAAGACAGACAGTAAGACCCCTTCTAAGTCCTCAGCCTCAGCCTACCAGCTCACCCTCGACACCTGCACTAAAGGGGTAATCAAACAGGTGATCTCGGTGCTGAGGGTGGACACTTCAAAGGAAAACTGCTCCGCTTCCGTTGGGGAGAGCACGTCAAATTCATCCATCGACTTCAACCAGAAGTTGGACTCGATAATTTCGAAATTGGAGGACCTCACCATTTCGAGGGATGTGACGTCAGCCGAGATTGCCACACTCACGCGATCTCTTAGTGCAGCCAGCAGAACCTCTAACATTTCTATCCAGAGCTTTCACAGTGCTGAGTTCCGAGCTAAGGCCAAACACATTGTGAATGAGACCATTCTCAGAGCTGCTAGCAAAGCCAGCCATTCTTTGCTACAGAGCATGCCTAGCACCACCTTCTCACACCATGCGGTTTCTACAGCCGAAGATATAGTAAATATTATCATGCAAGACCTTGAAAGTGTATCCCAGTACACTGTGGACGACGCAGACTCCTTCCCACTAGGAGAGAAAAAGCTGGAGTTCCAGCTCAAACCCAGAGTTGTCTTTGACAACTTATTGGATGCTGCTCAAACCATGTACCACAGAGTAAAGGATAGACTGAACATCTTTTTCTCTTTTCCACCAGTGTCAGTCACCACAGCCAAATATGTGCTGGACTCCACCCCTGTGGAGACACTCAGACGTTCTAAGTCCGCTGACACTGCTCTTGTTGAGGACAGGAGCCGCCCTCCGTCTGTGAGAAGTGAGAAGCCTTTGTCAAAAGTCTGTTTGGCTAAAAGGTCTAAAACCCTTCTGTCTTCGAGTGGCTCTTCAACAGACCACCATGTAATTGACACATGCAGTGAGGATGTCACTCTGCCCACCAGGAGTATGTCAGTTGTGAGCAACAACAGTTTGAAGAGAGCCTCTCCTCTCCACGGCAGTGGATTGAGTGAAAGTTGCAAACCTCTTGTGGCTCTAAAAGACGTAACAGTGGCAGTCAGCCAAGAAGGCTTTAGCAAAACTGCAAAGAAGACGCTCAGCTTGATCCTAAATGTGATCAAGTGTAGAGTGGCCAACTCTGAGAGTTCATCTGTTGGGCAGATTGCAAGTGAGGAGTGTCTGATAGCCACTAACATGTTAGACTCTGTACTGGAGAGCCTTGACCAGTTGCCTGACATGAGCGCTGCCGATGAGATCACAAGGACAGAATCCCATACCTCTATCGCAATGGACGAGACAGGTTCACGGTCAATGCTTGTGAGCCAACAAGAAATAAACATATCTGACACCAATATCATAGTGAAAACTATAATGGACACATTGAAGACGGACGACCCAGAGATGACTTCAGCAGAAGAACATCTGGATAGGCTCCTGTCAGTTGAAGCCCTTCAAGGTGCATCTGGCAACCTGATCGCAAAGGTCCATGGTCTCATTCAGGAGATAACCATAAACCGTCAGCTTCAATCCATGGTTGGCCACAGAAGCCTCTCTCAACCAGCGCTGCCTAAACCAGCCCTGAGGAAGCTGTCAAAGGACGATGCCTCAGAGCTCATTTACAACTTTGCCCAGACTTCTGTTAGGAGACTCCTGGGGCAGTGTATGGGAAGGCCTTTGCCACCATCAGCTGAAATGGTTTTGGATCAGGTCATCAAGTTGATGACAGACGTGGTGATGGACAGCCTGACTTATGTGTCCAAGTCTACAATGGAGGATGGTAAGTGAAAGTACCTCTTTTCATCTGCATAGGACTTAATTGTAACATGATGCTCAATACATTGCGTTTTATGATGTAAAATTCACTGGTTGTGTCCAAAATGGCACCTTCTTCCATATTTAGTGCACTACTTTTGACCAGACCCTATGGGTCCTGGTCAAAAGTAGTGCACTATAAAGTGAAGAGAATGCCATTTGGGATGCAGTGACTGACTTCAATGGCTGCGTCCTCTTCTCCCAGTTATTGTACACAGGTCGGTCACACTAGCGTGCTCTTCTCACTCAGACACCAGCAATGCCACAAGTGACATCACTCATGGTGTTGTAGCTGACCTTAATGCTACTGAGGAATTCCCTGCCAGGAGCCTTAGCCCGGCTGATGTAAAGGCTGACGGCATGGCCCGCCTTCCCTCTGCCAGAGGGGAAGAGACTAAGAAGAACAGGAAGTGGCGTTTCCTACCGAAAATGCATAAGTTTCCAAAGATCATGATTAAGGTAGGGTGCTCTGTGTTTTGAGATTACATCTGTAAGGCAGGGCTGAATTTTACCCTACAGATTCACTACACCCCTATTGTCTCTCAGCATTAGAACAAAACTGTTGTCATTGTCTTTAGGAGGTTGAGTGAGGACGCTGTAATGCAATCCTAATACACATGGGAGAGAGTCAATGGCTATGTCCCAAATGGCACCCTATTCCCTATATAGTGCACTACTTTTTACCAGCGCTCTATGGGCCCTTTTCAAAAGTAGTGCCTTACGTAGCGAATAGGGTGCCTTTTGGGATGCACACTCTGTATTTTACACAGGCTCAGTTGTCCTGATGTGTTTTGTCAACAGCTGTTCAAGACAAAAGGGGAACCGAAGAGCCACCCTAAACAGGATGCACTGCCTACCAAACGTCTCAGAGAGACTCATATTTCACAGGGTAAGTGATAAGCATCGATAATGTCATATTGATGTATCACCCTATGACAAGCTTGTTAAAACAGTGACAACAGATACAGGCAGACCGACGGACAGACAGGCAGACGGACAGGCAGGCAGACAGACAGACAGGCAGGCAGGCAGGCAGACGGACAGGCAGACAGACAGACAGACAGACAGACAGACAGACAGACAGACAGACAGACAGACAGACAGACAGACAGACAGACAGACAGGCAGGCAGACAGACAGACAGACAGGCAGACGGACAGGCAGGCAGACGGACAGGCAGGCAGACAGACAGACAGACAGGCAGACAGGCAGACAGACGGACAGGCAGACGGACGGGCAGGCAGACAGACAGACAGGCAGGCAGGCAGACGGACAGGCAGGCAGACGGACAGGCAGGCAGACAGGCAGGCAGGCAGGCAGGCAGACGGACAGGCAGGCAGACGGACAGACACAAACACACACATTCATTTTCTGATTATGAAATGTTCTTATGACAGATGCTGAGTGTGAGGTTCCAGAGGTTCCATCCACTTCCCCTCCCAAGGAGGACCTGACAACCACACCGGCCCCTGCTCCCCAGGAGTCCCAGTCCCGTAAACGCCCACTCATAGTCAGGGTGTTACACGCTCTCTCCAGAGCCATCTCCAAACCATTCAGAGGAGCTTCTGGGAAGAAGAATTAGCCAAATGCCTGATTTTATTAATATTATATTTTAATCAGAGCCTTTATTTAATAAAACATTACTGCATTGATTTCTGTCTATAGTAGTCTTCATGTATGTGCAAGATAACGGTAAAGTACTTCAAACCACATAGTCAAAAGTATTCATAGTGAAGTACCGTTTATGATTATTGATTGTGGAAATACACATAATACAGAAAAGTTGTTGTCACATACAAAGACAGACATAAAGGAGAACTCCGTAGACCAGTCACATTCTCAAGCCATAACTAAATCCATGAATGGATCTCCTATAAGATGACAGGAGAACATTTGTAACACTTTCTATGAATCCAGGCTCTGTCGCAGCCGGCCGCGACCGGGAGACTCATGGGCGACGCACAATTGGCCCAGCGTCGTCCAGGGTAGGGGAGGGAATGGCCGGCAGGGATGTAGCTCAGTTGATAGAGCATGGCGTTTGCAAGCAAAACCTCAAGACTTCCTTAGTATTTGATTTTGTGCACCAGCTGTTGTTTACAAATATACACAGACCGCCACCCCTTGTCTTACCGGAGTCAGCCGCTCTTTCCTGCCGATGTAGCGTATATCCCGTCAGCTGTATGTTGTCCATGTCGTCGTTCAGCCACGACTTGGTGAAACATAAGATATTACAGTTTTTAATGTCCCGTTGGTAGGATAACCGTAATCGTAGGTCTTCTAATTTATTTTCAAATGATTGAACATTGGCTAATAGGATTGATTGAAGAGGCAGTTTACTTGCTCGCCGTCGGATTCTTACAAGGCACCCTGACCTACGTCCACGATATCTCCGTCTCTTTCTCCTGCGAATGACGGGGATTTGGTCCTTGTCGGGTGTCTGTAGGATATCCTTCGCGTCCGACTCGTTGAAGAAAAAATCTTCGTCCAATATGAGGTGAGTAATCGCTATCCTGATATCCAGAAGCTCTTTCTGGTTATAAGAGACGATGACAGAAACATTATGTACAGAATAAATTACAAATAACGCGAAAAAACACACATTATAGTACAATTGGTTAGAGGGCTGTAAAACGGCAGCCATCTTCTCCGGCGCCATCTCCCCAGATGCCTTTAAACAGCTTGGAAAATCACCCCCACAGCATGATGCTGCCACCCCCGTGCTTCACGGTTGGGAGGGTGATCTTCGACTTGCAAGCAACCCCCTTTTTCCTCCAAACATAACAATGGTCATTATGGCCAAACAGTTCTATTTTTGTTTCATCAGACCAGAGGACATTTCTCCAAAAAGTACGATCTTTGTCCCCATATGCAGTTGCAAACCGTAGTCTGGCTTTTCTATGGCGGTTTTGGAGCAGTGGCTTCTTCCTTGCTGATTGACCTTTCAGTACCTTTTGTACCTGTTTCCTCCAGCATCTTCACAAGGTCCTTTACTGTTGTTCTGGGATTTATTTGCATTTTTCGCACCAAAGTACGTTCATCTCTAGGAGACAGAACGCGTCTCCTTCCTGAGCGGTATGACGGCTGCGTGGTCCCATGGTGTTTATACTTACGTACTATTGTTTGTACAGATGAACGTGGTACCTTCAGATGTTTGGAAATTGCTCCCAAGGATGAACCATACTTGTGTACGTCTACACATTTTTTTTTTGAGGTCTTGGCTGATTTCTTTTGATTTTCCCATGATGTCAAGCAAAGTGGCACAGAGTTTGAAGGTAGGCCTGGAAATATATCCACAGGTACACCTCCAATTGACTCAAACAATGTCAATTAGCCTATCAGAAGCGTCTAAAGCCATTTTCTGGAATTTTCCAAGCTGTTTAAAGGCACAATCAACTTAGTGTATGTAAACTTCTGACCAACTGGAATTGTGATACAGTGAATTATAAGTGAAATAATCAGTCTGTAAACAATTGTTGGAAAAATTACTTGTGTCATGCACAAATTAGATGTCCTAACCGACTTGCCAAAACTATAGTTTGTTAACATGAAATTTGTGGAGTTGTTGAAAAACGAGTTTTAATGACTCCAACCTAAGTGTATGTCAACTTCCGACTTCAACTGTATGTCTCCTTTACTATGTGACTAGCTCTCAGCACGTCTCAGATATCACTGGGGTAATAGAATAGGACTACACTACAAAAAGACTGAAAAGGAAATTGAAAGTGATGTCAGACAGATGACAGGAGGGATATTGTAAAGACATCAGCTCTGGGATACAAAGTCTCATCTTCTCAGAACTGGAGTCATAATATTTCACTTTACTGCTGAGGGTGCAGAGTGTTAAACACACACGCACGCACGCACGCACGCACGCACGGACGGACGGACGGACGGACGGGCGGGCGGGCGGGCGGGCGGGCGGGCGGACGGACGGACGGACGGACGGACCACCAGTCAGAGACCACTATGATGACACAACAAATGATGACCACCAATCAGAGACCTCTATGATGACACACCAAATGATGACCACCAATCAGAGACCTCTATGATGACACACCAAATGATGACCACCAATCAGAGACCACTATGATGACACACCAAATGATGACCACCAATCAGAGACCACTATGATGACACACCAAATGATGACCACCAATCAGAGACCACTATGATGACACACCAAATGATGACCACCAATCAGAGACCACTATGATGACACACCAAATGATGACCACCAATCAGAGACCACTATGATGACACACCAAATGATGACCACCAATCAGAGACCACTATGATGACACACCAAATGCGTTTGATGGATCCTTTTTGTGTTCTTCTAATGCCTCTTAAGGGGACAGTAATCAAAATGTAACTGAAAGTAATCAGATTACATTACTGAGTTTGGGTAATCCAAAAGTTACGTTACTGATTACAATTTTGGACAGGCAACAAGTAACTGACATCATCTTCTGCACATCTATCACTCCAGTGTTAATACTAAATTGTAATTATTTTGCACTATGGCCTATTTATTGCCTTACCTCCATAACTTACTACATTTGCACACACTGTATATAGATTTTCTATTGTGTTATTGACTGTACATTTTGTTTATCCCATATGTAACTCTGTGTTGTTGTTGTTTTTATCGCACTGCTTTGCTTTATCTTGGCCAGGTCGCAGTTGTAAATGAGAACTTGTTCTCAACTGGCTTACCTGGTTAAATAAAGGTGAAATAAAACAAAAAAAAACTGTAACACACACTATATTACAAACAAACACGATGAAACACTGCCACCTAGTGCTCATTAAACAGTTTAGTGGTATGAACAGACGCACTCTTGAACCATTCTATTGTCTGGTATGGACTTTAATCTATGGATTAATCTAAAATCCAAAATCAATGTGTAATCTATGGATAAAGATCAAGTTTGAGTAAGATAGTATCTCTCTCTCTCTCTCTCTCTCTCTCTCTCTCTCTCTCTCTCTCTCTCTCTCACTCTCTCTCTCTCCAGTCTATCTCTCTCCAGTCTATCTCTCTCCAGTCTCTAGAGAGAGAGAGAGAGAGAGAGAGACTGGAGAGATAGAGACTGGAGAGAGAGACAGAGAGAGAGAGAGAGAAAAAGAGAGAGAGAGAGAGAGAGAGAGATGGCGAGAGAGAGAGAAAGAGAGAAAGAGAGAGAGAGATGGCGATTGAGAGAGAGAGAGAGAGAGAGAGAGAGAGAGAGAGAGAGAGGGGGAGAGGGAGAGGGAGAGGGAGAGGGAGAGGGAGAGGGAGAGGGAGAGGGAGAGGGAGAGAGAGAGAGATGGCAAGAGAGAGAGAGAGAGATACTATTCAAAAAATTTCAAATAGAGCAGCAGCTAATGAAAAAATGAGTTTTTAGAGTGAAGTACATCGGAAAAAAACCAAAAGAAAACTGCAAGACTGAATAAGAGACAAAACAAGCAACAAACAAAGAAGAAAGGCTTTTGAAAAAGTAACTATTTTTCATAAAACTGTAGTTATCTTAGCTAGCTGAATTGTTTACCAGTTGCTAAGCAGTTGCTAGGGACTCTCCTGGAAGAAGCTAGCTAGCTAACAAAGAATATCTAGTTAACTGAAGAAAAGAAAGACAAAATAAGACAAAATAAGGACAGAAGACAAATGACATCAAAGTAAAACAGTCCTCTAAAAGACACAAGAGAGAATAATACAAGAAACAACGCTTCTATTGCAACATTGTGTGAAATTGTTTACCCACCAGACATCCAGACGGAGAAAGCTAAGAAAAGTTTCAAAGGTTTGATGATGGAACAGAACCATGAATGCCTGTTTGCAGATCTTACCAGTTGCAAAACAAGAGCAAATGTAATATTTAATACCAAACAAGGGCACATATGAAAAAGGGTTATTTGCAACAATTTCCCTTTCTCAAAAAAGAGAGGCATCAGCCAAGGATGTCAGATCAGCATTTTTGAAGAAGCTGACAAGAGCAACACGTATTAAACAGTAAACTTATATAATAATGGAACTGTATTGATACAAGGCAATGATTCAAGCCTCCAGGATTTTGAGAATATGTTTGCTACCCTAAAAGCAGAAGCTAAACTCATCTCAGAAACTGAGGAAAAAGTCAATGAGGGAGATGGAGAAAAGCAGGCCCCAACGGTCTCTGTGACACAGCAAGAAGCCCTCAGTGTCCCTCTACCTACCTCACCTGCAGCAGACAAAGCCAAGGACATGCCTACGACACCAAGAACACCTGCTATGCAATGTTTCCACAACACCCTCTCTCTAATTGAAGCAGAGGTCATATAATTCAAAGAGAGGGAGGAGGACACTGTCCAGAAACTAAAAGAAGAGATGAAACAGTTCAATCAGACAAATGATGACCTCAGAGACCATCTGAGCACAACAAGAAAGGAGCTAGAACAAAGAGAGAGGTACATTGAGACCCTCAACCAGCAGCTAGTCAATATGTCCTCTGCATCTAGAGAACATGTCCACCAGCCTGGTACAACACAAGCAGAACCTGAGACCACCATGGCCTCCACCACACAGCCTGATGACACTGCACCCGCCTACCAGTCTGCTCCAGTCCAGATCAGCCAACCAGCATCCCACTCTGCTCTAGCCCAGGTCAGCCTACCTGCTTCCCAGTCTGCTCCAGCACAGTGTGCTCCAACCCAGGTCAGCCAACCAGCAAACCAGTCTGCTCCAACCCAGGTCAGCCAACCAGCCACCCAGTCTGCTCCAGCCCAGGTCACCCAACCAGCCTCCCAGTCTGCTCCAGCCCAGGTCAGAATACCAGTCTCCCAGTCTGCTCCAGCCCAGGTCAGAATACCAGTCTCCCAGTCTGCTCCACCCAGACAGTCACCCACAACTGCAATCCTTATTGATTCAAATGGGAAGTTCTTAGTCCAGGAAAGATTATTCCCTAGACACCAGGTGTATAAGTTCTGGTGTCCTACAACTGAGAGTGCAATGCAGCTACTCAGTCAGACCAGGATTGACACCCCCGACAACGTCATCATCCACACTTCCCAGGAAAGTTGATCGAAAAAATAAATCAACAGATCACTGTGGACTGTGCCTCACTGCTCAACGGCTCACCACCCCACTCTGACATGTGAACATTTATACGATAATGTACATCTTGATCAGGACAGTATCAGAACCTTTGCCAAAGACCTACAGGATGCAACACTTGGCAGGGACCCACACACCCATCACCTCAGCAACAGAGCCCCCCCCCCCCCCCCCCCCCCCCCCCCCTCCCCCCCCCCCCTCCCCCCGCCCCACCTTCTGAAACAACAGTACCCCCACCATCCCCAAGAGAGAATAGCCAGACACGGCTTATTACAGCACAGCTCTACAAGACCAGGCCCAACACAGCACAGATTTACCAGACCAGACCCGCCTCAGGACAGCACGACCAGACCCGTCCCATCACAACACAGCTCTACTAGACCTGGCCCATCACAACACAGCTCTACTAGACCCGGCCCATCACAACACAGCTCTACTAGACCTGGCCCATCACAACACAGCACTGCCCACTACTCCAGGGTCGGGCAGAACACTGTCCTTCAGAGAAGTACACCACATGATGCAGTCCACACCATGTATCATTCAGATCATCAGCCTACATATGCTGAGGTAACCTCTGGCAAAAGACACCTAGAACTATCAGAGATTGGAGAGGTGCGCCAACTACTGCATCTAATATGCATACTACTGGGATAAACAGACCCTTTCATTCACACGCACGCACACACGCACACACACAGACACAGGGTTGCAGATTGCTTTGTACTTATTTTTTGGGCCATTCTTATTAATTTGTTTACAACTATCCTTTATTTTAATGCCACTGGTATTTTAATAATAGTGATGTGTAATGGTGTGTGTGTGTGTATGTGTATATGTATGTATATATGTGTATGTGTATATATGTATGTATATATATATGTGTATGTGTATATGTATGTATGTACAGTGGGGAAAAAAAGTATTTAGTCAGCCACCAATTGTGCAAGTTCTCCCACTTAAAAAGATGAGAGAGGCCTGTAATTTTCATCATAGGTACACGTCAACTATGACAGACAAAATGAGAAAAAAAATCCAGAAAATCACATTGTAGGATTTTTAATGAATTTATTTGCAAATTATGGTGGAAAATAAGTATTTGGTCAATAACAAAAGTTTCTCAATACTTTGTTATATACCCTTTGTTGGCAATGACACAGGTCAAACGTTTTCTGTAAGTCTTCACAAGGTTTTCACACACTGTTGCTGGTATTTTGGCCCATTCCTCCATGCAGATCTCCTCTAGAGCAGTGATGTTTTGGGGCTGTCGCTGGGCAACACGGACTTTCAACTCCCTCCAAAGATTTTCTATGGGGTTGAGATCTGGAGACTGGCTAGGCCACTCCAGGACCTTGAAATGCTTCTTACGAAGCCACTCCTTCGTTGCCCAGGCGGTGTGTTTGGGATCATTGTCATGCTGAAAGACCCAGCCACGTTTCATCTTCAATGCCCTTGCTGATGGAAGGAGGTTTTCACTCAAAATCTCACGATACATGGCCCCATTCATTCTTTCCTTTACACGGATCAGTCGTCCTGGTCCCTTTGCAGAAAAACAGCCCCAAAGCATGATGTTTCCACCCCCATGCTTCACAGTAGGTATGGTGTTCTTTGGATGCAACTCAGCATTCTTTGTCCTCCAAACACGACGAGTTGAGTTTTTACCAAAAAGTTATATTTTGGTTTCATCTGACCATATGACATTCTCCCAATCCTCTTCTGGATCATCCAAATGCACTCTAGCAAACTTCAGACGGGCCTGGATATGTACTGGCTTAAGCAGGGGGACACATCTCGCACTGCAGGATTTGAGTCCCTGGCGGCGTAGTGTGTTACTGATGGTAGGCTTTGTTACTTTGGTCCCAGCTCTCTGCAGGTCATTCACTAGGTCCCCCCGTGTGGTTCTGGGATTTTTGCTCACCGTTCTTGTGATCATTTTGACCCCACGGGGTGAGATCTTGCGTGGAGCCCCATATCGAGGGAGATTATCAGTGGTCTTGTATGTCTTCCATTTCCTAATAATTGCTCCCACAGTTGATTTCTTCAAACCAAGCTGCTTACCTATTGCAGATTCAGTCTTCCCAGCCTGGTGCAGGTCTACAATTTTGTTTCTGGTGTCCTTTGACAGCTCTTTGGTCTTGGCCATAGTGGAGTTTGGAGTGTGACTGTTTGAGGTTGTGGACAGGTGTCTTTTATACTGATAACAAGTTCAAACAGGTTCCATTAATACAGGTAACGAGTGGAGGACAGAGGAGCCTTAGTTAGTTAATCATTAGTCTAACAGTTGTTTTTCATTTTATTGTTTTCATTTATTTTATTTCTCACATTAAACAGACATTTGAGAAGGATTTGAGAAGCGAATTGCTTGCAGTTGTACCTATGACACACAGACACACTAAAGCTGTACAGTGTAGTTAGAAAAGTCAGTTTACATTATTTGCAGATGTGTTCCCTTTTATTTACAAATCGAAAAATGTAACATTTGAAATGAATGTGACAGAACAGTTAAGCCAAGAGTTCCTGTGGGAGTCTTCTCCTTCAGTCTTTTTGCCTCCTATGCCTCGTTTCCCATTAGATGGGATTTTCCCAATGCCAACTTCACCTGAGACAGCCACTATCCAGTGTCATGTGTTGCTGAATTACAGATCTCGCTATCCCAATGTCGCTGCTGTCCATGGTGCTGAAATATCCAATCTCGGCTATTTGCATACATAGGACCATCCACACTTGACACCACACACACAAGTTAATGCTTTTTCTCTCACACACTTTTGAACATTGCACAACCTGCAACAAGACACTGAAACAACACTTAATTTCAAGTTTGTTTTTTTCTGAATAAGATGAAATCAATGTGTGGAAGGAGATTGGACAATGTATAGGCATTCCCTATAGCTGTTTTTGACTGGAGCATGATCCGATTGCTTTGTTTGAGCCAGAATGGAAATTTGGTCTGAGAAACGACGCCCATTTTAGCATGACTATTTCAGACAAAATTAACTTTATGTTATATGTAAAAATATAAATAAGGCAATGTTTATATGTCACGCCCTGGCTCTGGGGACTATGTTATGTTGAGCCAGGGTGTGTAAGTCTATGTTTGTATATCTATGTTGGCCTGAGTGACTCCCAATCAGAGGCAACGAGTGTCAGCTGGTTGTCTCTGACTGGGAGCCATATTTAACTATCGGTCTTTTCACTTTGTGTTGTGGTTTCTTGTTCCGTTAAGGTTTGTTCGTGTTGTAACCTTAGACGTCACGCATCGTTGGTTATTGTTTTGATCGTGTTGATCAGTTAATAAATATATATTATGTTCACCTTCAACGCTGCGCATTGGTCCTCTCTCGTAGACGAGCGTGACATTATATGACCCCCTTTCAAACAGTCACTTATTTATCACTTTCTTGCAGATATACAGTGCATTCAGAAAGTATTCATACCCCTTAACTTATTCCACATGTTGCTTTCTTACAGCCTGAATTCAAAATGGATTCAATTATAACATTTTCTCTCACGCAGCTACACACAATACCCCATAATGACAAATTGAAAACACGCTTTTGAAATTTTTGCAAATGTATTGGAAATTACATACAGAAATATCTCATTTACATAAGTATTCCCACCCCTGAGTCGATTAAAGCTGTGTCTTACTTGATAAATCTCCAAGAGCTTTGCACAACTGGATTGTAAAATATATGCATTATACTATATATAGACAGACATTTTTTTTTTGCCATAGGTTTTCAAGCCGAATTAAGTCAAAACTGTAACTAAGCCACTCAGAAACATTCAATGTCGTCTTGGTAAGCAACTCCAGTGAATATTTGGCCTTGTGTTTTAGGTTATTGTCCTGCTGAAGAGGGAATTTGTCTCCCAGTGTCTGTTGGAAAGCAGACTGAACCAGGTTTTCCTCTAGGAATCTGCCTGTACTTAGCTCTATGCCGTTTATTTTTATCCTAAAAAAGTATCTAGTCCTTGCCAATGACATGCATACCCATAACATGATGCAGCCACCACCATGCTTGGAAATATGAAGAGTGGTACTCAGTGATGTGTTGTGTTGGATTTGCCCCAAACATTAGGCTTTGTATTCAGGGCATTAAGTTCATTTCTTTGCCACATTATTTGCAGTTTTACTTTAGTGCCTTATTGCAAACACAATGCATGTACAGGTTTCCTTCTTTTACATTTACATTTTAGTCATTTAGCAGACGCTCTTATCCAGAGCGACTTACAGTTAGTGAGTGCATACTCTGTCAATTAGGTTAGTATTGTGGAGTAACTACAATGTTGATGATTCATCCTCAGTTTTCTCCTATCAAAGCATTAAACTTTCTAACTGTTTTAAAGTCACAATTGGCCTCATGGTGAAATCCCTGAGCGTTTTCCTTCCTCTCTGGCAGCTGAGTTAGGATGGACACCTGTATTTTTGTGGTGACTGGGTGTATTGATACACCATCCAAAGCATAATTAATAACTTCACCATGCTCAAAGGAATATTCAATGTCTGCTTTATTTGTACCCATCTACCAAAAGGTGCCCTTCTTTGCGAGGCATTGGAAAACCTCCCTGGTCTTCATGGTTGAATCTATGTTTGAAATTCACTGCTCGACTGAGGGACCTAATAGATCATTGCATGTGTGGGGTACAGAGATTATGTATTCGTTCAAAAATCACTATTATTGCACACATAGTGAGTACATCTAACTGATTATGTGACTTGTTAAGCACATTTTTACTCCTGAGCTTATTTACACTTGCCATAACAAAGGGGTTGAAAACAAATTGATTAGATTACTAGATACTAGACTCTGTCAATATGTTTTTGGAAGTGGCTCTGCATTTCTTGCATACATATCATATTTATGTAAGGATTATGATGACTTTCTAAAAGGACAAAGCTGTTTATGTGTGTTCCCTTGTCTCCACTGTCACCACATCCCTCGATGCGTGCAAACAGAGCATCTATATCAGGGATGGGCAACTCCAGTCCTCGGGACCTGATTGGTGTTACACTTTTTCCCCAGCCCCAGCTAACACGTTTGACTCTAATAATCAAGTGCTCATGGGTTTCAGTTTAGAATGCAATAAGTTTAATCATCTGTGTTTGCTAGGGATGGGGAAAAAGTGTGACACCCCTCCGACCCCCAAGGACTGGAATTGTCCATCCCTGATCTATATGGTAGGACCAGTACCAGACCTGAATGAATGTGTCTGTTTTGAATATTCACGGAGACAGAATGATGTGGTTGATAGCAGAGACGTCATGCCCAAAGGGGGCACAGGGTCACTTGCCCCCTCAGATTTGTGATGTTTAAATTTGTCTTGTTATATTTTCTCTGTCATACTACTAACCATGAAGTTGGCTTTAGCTAGCCCAGATAGGATCCCAATCTCCCAACCTAATAACTACACTGAACAAAAATATAAACGCAACATGTAAAGTGTTGGTCCCATGTTTCATGAGCTGAAATAAAAATCCCAGAAATGTTCCATTTGCACAAAAAGCTTATTTCTCTCAAATTGTGTACACACATTTGTTTACATCCCTGTAAGCAAGCATTTCTCCTTTGCCAAGATAATCCATCCACCTGACAAATATGGCATATCAAGAAGCTGATTAAACAGCATGATAATTACACAGGTGCACCTTGTGCTGAGGACAATAAAATGCCACTCTAAAATGTGCAGTTTTGTCACACAACACAATGCACAGATGTTTCAAGTTTTGAGGCAGCGTGCAATTGGCTTACAGACTGCAGGAATGTCCACCAGAGCTGTTGCCAGATACGTTTATGTTAATTTCTCAACCATAAGCCAAGGCGGCTGTAGAGAATTTGGCAGTACTTCTAACTGGCCTCACGACTTCAGACCACTTGTAAAGCAGCGTATGGGCGAGCTGTTGGCTGATGTCAACGTTGTGAATGCTCCATGGTGGCAGTGGGGTTATGGTATGGGCAGGCATAAGCTACGGACAATGAACACAATTGCATTTTATCGATGACAATTTGAATGCACAGAGATACCGTGGGATAGTGTACGTGCACAAAGTGAGTTTGTAACATGTATATCATTCTTGCTTGTTGTTCTTTATAGTTACTACCATTGCCTATTGTAAGTTGCCTCTCTGTGTTTTACTGTGTTGTGTAATACTCCGCAGGTAGCATTATGCCATTAATACAGCCCTTCCTTTGTTAATAGCGTTGTTGCTCTACTTGTGCTATCAGTTATTGTGCATATTCATTACCCCTGTTATCTGTCCATTACAGGACCACTATCATTCCACTACCTTTCCATGTCCATTTCATCCGTGTGTGTCAATAAAGTATCCTTGGATGTAACTCTGAGGTTGCCTTATTCCCCTCTTACCGAGGGAGGTGAAAGCGCAACCTGGTCTCAGAACATTTCAAGGCAAAGGGTGGCTACTTTGAAGAATCTCAAATCTGAAATATATTTTGATATGTGTAACACGTTTTTGGTTACTACATGATGCCATATGTGTTATTTAATAGTTTTGAAGACTTCACTATTATTCTACAATGTAGAAAATACACAAGACACAGAGGAGGAGAAACTATCCAACACCCTGGGAGAGAGAACGAGTGACCTCAGTCGAACTCATAGCCAGAAAGATGGGTTAGATACAGGAGAGGAGGAGGTTACCCCGAATTCCATCACCCCTGCTCCTGTGATCAGGCCAACGGGCAGGCGGAGCGAGAGGTCATAGTGATAGTGGATTCACACCCAGAGAGAGACAGACAACCCATACAACCTCTTGGCTGAGATTAACCACACAGAGGTAGAGGTAGAGGGCCTTCAGGGCAAGCCAGTCAGTCTGCCTGCTCTGATCCTCAAGTCAATTGTATTTAAATTCATATTCATTAAAGATTTTTAGTCAAGACTTGAAAAGTGCCATTTATTTCAAATGATAATTATTCAGTGTCTGCAACCCTCAAGAACCAGGGTGAGTCTGGGTCCCCCTTTAACTGGGCAAACACAACTTGCATATCGTCATAGACTAGGCGGAAACGTTCATCTTTTAACTTTGCTTAAATAAAACAATGCATTTTTCATAGTGAGCAAGAGTTTTCTATGATGATTAAAGTTTTTTGGTCGCGCCCTCCACTTTTTTGTCAAATAATACATCTAAAAAAAATGTAATAAGTTAATTATTAAAAGCATTAAAATTGGGATTGGGATGTTTCCCACTTATTTATACAACCTACTCCACAAAGTTTAGAGAAATGTTCTGAAATTAATTAAGAATTAAACAGAAGAAAATCAGAATTGAAGGCAACTATAATGCAAAGAATTTAATGGTCTATGGTTCAATCCTGTTTCTGGTCTAATGAATAATTAATATTGTTCCTCCTCTTCCTTGTGGCAAGCGCAGCAGCACACTGCCCTCCAAAGCCTGCAAAAAAAACGCCGGACTGCCCCTTTCCTCGCCCTGCATGGAACATCCAGGGTCACCTCCTTGGTGACGTGTGGGGTGACGTCCAGGGTGACCACAGCAACATCCTCTGGAAAGGGACAAAAGTGGGGCAGAATGTAAATAAATGCAAACCGTAGGTTCTAAACACTGGCCAGTTGAATGGGATCTTTTATTTCAGCTCATGAAACATGGGACCAACACTTTACATGTTATCATGATGAACGGCACCTGTCAGAGTGCTTTCTATAAGTCTTACTCACCTGCTTGGATGTCAGATGGCAGAGTGGCGTAGACGGCCACCATGAGAGGCTTTTCTTCAGGTGTGACGTCCGCAACTTCCAAGAGTGAAGAAGCAGGGTATTTATCTGTGTTAGGGGTGAGGTCCAAAACCTCCAGCTGAGAACAAGCCGGATCTGCCTCTGTGTTAGGGGTGATGTCCACAACCTTCAGGTGGGTAGAAGCCGGGTCTGCCTCTGTGTAAGGGGTGATGTCCACAACTTCCAAGTGGGACGAGACGGGTTCTGCCTCTGTGTTAGGTGTGACGAATACAATCTCCAAGTGGGAAGAGACGGGTTCTGCCTCTTTGTTAGGGGTGATTTCCACAACCTCCAGGTGAGAAGAAGCCGGGTCTACCTCTGTATTAGGGGTGATGTCCACAACCTTACGGTGGGAAGAAGCCGGGTCTGCCTCTATGTTAGGGGTGATTTCCACAACTTCCAGCTGGGAATAAGCCGGGTCTGCCTCTGTGTTAAAGGTTATGTCCACAACAACTAGGTGGAAAGAAGCCGGGTCTGCCTCTGTGTTAGGGGTGATGTCCACAAGCTCCAGGTGGGAAGAAGCAGGATCTGCCTCTGTGTTTGGGGTGATGTCCACAAGCTCCTGGTGGGAAGAAGCCAGGTCTGCATCTGTGTTAGGGGTGATGTCCACAAACTCCAGGTGGGAAGAAGCAGGATCTGCCTCTTTGTTTGGGGTGATGTCCACAAGCTCCAGGTGGGAAGATGCCGGGTCTGCATCTGTGTTAGGGGTGATGTCCACAAACTCCAGGTGGGAAGAAGCAGGATCTGCCTCTTTGTTTGGGGTGATGTCCACAAGCTCCAGGTGGGAAGATGCCGGGTCTGCCTCTGTGTTAGGGGTGGTTTCCACAACCTCCTGATAGGAAGAAGCCGGGTCTAACTCTGTGTTAGGGGTGATGTCCACAAGCTCCAGGTGGGAAGATGCCGGGTCTGCCTCTGTGTTAGGGGTGGTTTCCACAACCTCCTGATAGGAAGAAGCCGGGTCTAACTCTGTGTTAGGGGTGAGGACCACAAACTTCAGGTGGGTAGAAGCCTTCTTAGCCTCTGTGTTAGGGGTGATGTCCACAAGCTCCAAGTGGAAAGCAGCCAGGTCTGCCTCTGTGTTAGGGATGATTTCCATAACCTCCTGGTGGGAAGAAGATGGGTCTGCCTCTGTGTTAGGGGTGATGTCCACAAGCTCCTGGTGGGAAGAAGCCAGGTGTGCCTCTTTGTTAGGAGTGATGTCCACAACCTCCAGTTGGGAAGAAGCAAGGTGTGCCTCTTTGTTAGGGGTGATGTCCACAACCTCCAGGTGAGAAGAAGCCGGGTCTGCCTCTGTGTTTGAGGTGATGTCCACAACCTCCAGGTGGGAAGATGCTGGGTCTGCCTCTGAGTTATGGGAGATGTCAACAAGCTCCAGGTGGGAAGAAGCCGGGTCTGTCTCTGTGTTAGGGGTGGTTTCCACAACCTCCTGATAGGAAGAAGCCGGGTCTAACTCTGTGTTAGGGGTGATGTCCACAAGCTCCAGGTGGGAAGAAGCCAGGTGTGCCTCTTTGTTAGGGGTGATGTCCACAACCTCCAGCTGAGAAGAAGCCGGGTCTGCCTCTGTGTTAGGGGTGATGTCCACAACCAATGGGTGGGAAGAAGCTGGGTCTGCCTCTGTGTTATGGGGGATTTCCACAACCTCCAGGTGGGAAGAATCCTGGTCTGCATCTGTGTTTGGGGTGACAATTAAAATCCTGATTGGCTTTACTACTACAAGGCACCAGGATGTCATGACAAAAGGCATATGTCAGAGTGTTCTCTATGAGTGCTACTCACCTGCTTGGATGTCAGCTGGTAGTGTGGCGGAGACGGCCACCACTAGGACAGGGGGAACTGGCAGGGTGTCTGCAGTAGGCTGGAAGTAGCTTTTCACCTCGTCCGCCACAAAGGCACAGACAGAGCTCATAAAAAAAGGGGTTGTGAGGTCATCCAGGGAGAAGGACTGGCTGATTCTCCCAAGGATCGACCTCACAGAGTCAAAAGTAGCAGCCCGGGAGAAAGGGGTGTGAGGAGAAGAGGCCTTCAACATGCTGGAGAGCTTCTCCCCTACGGCCACCACCATACTCACAGCCATCCCGCTTAGGAGGATGGGGTGATCTGAATGGCCTTCCTCTGGCTGAAGCCACAGGGCCAGGAGGATCCTGGGCACCAGCTCCACCACCACCTGGGATGGGCTGAGCAGGTTGCTACAGGGCTTATTGGACAGCTTGTCCTGAATGCTCCTCACAGCTCTCTCCATGATGATGTGGACCTTGGGGTCGCTGAAATCAACAAAAAGCAGCAGAGAAAGCTAAACAATGTGCAATGTTCACACAGAGAACACTGCCCTAGTTTTTTTCTGCATAGCTCCAGATGTGTAGATGAATGGAGCAAGCCGTATGCGGGGCAGTACATGGAACTCACATGTCAGCGCCAGCTGGAGAGGTGGGGTGCATAGAGCGGCGGAGCTTGCAGACAGCCTTGTGCTCCATGTCAATCATTTTTAGGCAGGTGTTTACTTCCCAGGTCTGCCGTAGGAAACAGGAAGTCCCATTAGTGTAATTTCACAACAGATATATTCTGCTGTACTAACTAGTTGTTGAAAGGCTAGAAAAGAGCTCACTGACTGATAGTCTAAGTCTCTAACTCTCATTCTCTTACCAGCCGAGCGAGTTCGTTCCCCTCCTCCAGGGTTTCCTTCCACACCCTTCAAATAAAACACAAAGCATTTCAACTTTCCTGGCTTCCTATTTATCTGTTGTTTATTTTACCCACACCTCCTGGAGTGCTGCTGGTGACAGAGAATGGCAGTGAAGGTGAGAGCTGACGTGGTACTCACCTCTCCCTAAGGGATTTTTTGCCCTGAGACACCAGCCAGTCGCTCATGTGCTCCATGGTGACATGGAGCGAGACCTGGCCTCGACTCTGGAGCAGCAGATAGTGGACCATGAGCTTCTTCTGCAAGATGAGGTAAGGTGTGAGACCGTGCCACTAAAGACCATATAATGTGCTTTCAGAAGGGCCTCTCGTAACATTTCACAACTGCTCATGTCTCACAATTTGCAAGTGATATTAAGAACTCTTATGACCATCTTCTCTAAACTGTCTTGAAATAAAACTCTTGTTTTGGGATTAAATCTATCTCTTTCTTTCTGTGGTTACTGTTTTTGTGGGATGAATCTTACCTGTTTATTGTAATATGCTTCCTCCCAGCAGGCCTGCAGAGTCTGAAAATAAAGGCTGCTTCTACAGAATTCCTTTGAAGATAATTAAAATAAGTATGCTTTATTAGGTACATTATGCACATGCATTTACAGTATGCCAAAAGGAATATCTCCTAAAATTACCTTAGTGGGACCATAAGTGAACTCAGGAATGCTCCCAATCCTATCCATGGTCAGAGGGGGACGAAATGCAGCGCTATAAATATACGGGATGCTCTAGAGATAACAGGAATTACTTAAAGTCGCGAATGATCAATGCCTGTGGAATCGTCCAATTTGCTGCGCTGAGAATTGAGTTGTAGGCGATATTTGGTTATGTTTGGCGCAACATACATGTTTACATTCTATTGCCATGGAGAAATTGAGTTTCTAGAACCTGTTTTCTTCTATATCTTTATTTCGTGAAAGATTAAGATCTTTATTTTGTCATAATGTGTATATGAGGACGTTGGAGCCCGTTCCGATTCATGACGCGGTTATCCAGGTGCAAGTTGCATAGACCTACTAATCAAACCTTGGCTTACAAGTTAAATTAAATTAGTATATATGCCTATACAAATCTATTGACCACATCCATTTAAATCAATGATTGTCAATTGAAAATCTGGTTGTTGTGTTATCCTGTTGTGCGTGTCAGGTGTCCTCTTAAGCACGTTATTCCAATATTTCCTAGAATTGACGCAGGTTACACTTTTGCAAAACTACTCGGTTAAAAATAAGAGCATGAATGACAATAAAGGTATGACTTGAATTATATGTGTAGTAGTGTGATGTTGTTCCCCTAGATTATGCACCAAATTGCACACAAGGACAGTTCAAGTAGGCCAGGTCAAGAGGGGATGTTAAAAAGTTAATAATAATAGTAATTCAATGTGGTTTCTTTATTTAATTACAGCTCCATAGCTAATGTTATTTTTTGGTGTACAAACATTTTTATGTATCTATATTGTTAATACACCTAATTGTAAAAGTTGTGTATATTTTGGTTTGGTCCATCGCGGGTTATCTGTATTTATGTACCCTCTTATTGTTCTCTTTTGCCTGACCTTCAACTAGCAAGGTATGTTGTCCTTGGCGCCGTAATTTGTCGATATAAAACTGTGGTAAAGTTACACAAAGTGCTGTTACGCAACTACAGGTTTTGTTACAATGTGGACAATATAAAGATGTATGTTAACAACTTTCACCGAGCTCGCTAATTAGGGTACCTATTGTAACTCGGGAGTATTTGGGGCAGTGTTTGAGTGAGTGTCTATGTGCTCACGCAGGTGCCCGAGAGCTGTGGCTGCACCAAGGGCTAAACTATTGTGTGTTGTCTCTTCGTGTACAGGTATGTCATTTATTTTGTCAGAATTATGTTGTATATCATTTTACTTGTATTGTATAGTGTGTTGTTAGGCACTGAATGTGTGCATGCAGCACCTGTTCTCTTTTGCCTGACCTTCAACTAGCAAGGTGCCCGAGAGCTGTGGCTGCACCAAGAGCTAACATATTGTGTGTTGTCTCTTCGTGTGCAGGTCGAATAAAAATTATCCAACCATCAGAATTCCAGTTGTGGCAGTGTCCTAATTACGTGACCTGCCGACTGGTCAGCTCAAGCCGACCGCCGGAGCTGTGCATGTGGATGAGGTGCACGACCTGCGCATGTGAATTTGTTGATGGCTTACTGTAAGTGAATATATACTGTAAACAGTGAAAGTGAATGTAGCATATTCATTAGATACAGGTATTCGTGCTTATTTGTATGTTTTGGATGAATTTGTTTATTGCATTTTTTGGGGGGGGTATTTGAATGCACTAAATGCACCCGTGTTATGCTGGGGATTTTAGTGTGGGTAGAGGGAGGGGTGTCCTTCCATTTACACCAATTGTACAGTCAGCTCCTGGGAGTAGAGCGTTTGCTAGTCCTGAGTTTGCAAGCACTGGGAGGGGTAGGCTGTTTGTTCCACCTGACCAGGGTATCCCACCTCTGTCTTTTGATGTACCATCATCCACAGTACTCGGTGATAATGGGACGCCTCCGAGTCAGCTTAGTGACCTTATTAAGCAGATTGGTTCAGAGATAGGAGAATCTATCAGAGCGAGTTTACTGCAGCCTGGGGTTTCAAGTCTTTCTCCTGCCCGTCCCCCTCACCAACCCCAGCAGTTTCCCCTGCCTGAGCAGTGTGGGTCAACCTTTATTGATGCGTCCAAGCTGAATCTGGTTGTGAAGTCAGATGTTAGTGCTCCACCTCTTTTTAGGGGTGATGGCTCAGATAACTACTCTGTCCTGGAGTGGGAGGAGTTAATGGAAGTCTACCTAGAGAAGAGGGGTTACACTGGGTCTGGGAATGAGATGAGGATTCCTAGTCAATGAACTTGTCATAAATCAACATAGGATAGGCCCTCTTCCCCCCCCCCCCCCCCCCCCACACAAGACTCATATATATATATATATATATATATATATATATATATATATATATATATATATATATATAGGAAATGTAAGCAAGGGTTGAGCTTCTTCAGTTTGTGTCACAAAGTGGATAAGTTTCTGTGTCCCTTTCAGAGTGAGTGACACATTTACTTTATATAGTGTACCAAGAGTTGTTCCCTCGCTTACGGCCATACCAGCCTGAATACGCCCGATCTCGTCCGATCTCGGAAGCTAAGCAGGGTTGGGCCTGGTTAGTACTTGGATGGGAGACCGCCTGGGAATACCAGGTGCTGTAAGCTTTTTGTCCCAGTAGAGCGTGCTCTTGTGTCATGGAGCAACTGCCTTTTATTTATCACCCTAATAATATCATGGATTGTTATTGGACTAAATGCAGTTTGTGTGCTGCCCTGCCCTGCCCTGATCAAATCAAATAATGGACAGTGCGTTTCCCTCAAAATATAGGCAGTACATGCAATCTTAGTTTTTAGTCTAGGAGACAGTCAATGTCTGTAGTCCATTAGGGCACTATAAAATCCCTTCAATGTTTTGCCTGATTCCGTTAATTCCCAAGTTCCCTTTTCTCCGTTTAGATTTCCCCGTTGACCGTTTGTCCCTGTTTTGGCAGGTTTTCGCTCTCAAAAGTACACCTTTTTAATAGCAAAACAGCACAATTGGATGTTCTATGTCCACAACAATGTTTAAACCCTATCAGGTGACCATTTGTGAGGTCTGGGAAAAATGTAAGACATTTAGATTTTGGGGTGTAGTTACCCTTAAATGCAAGCGTGCACCAGGAAGAGACCTTTGTTTGGTTAAGCGGTGTTGCTGTAGAACAAATGGCCACTGGAGTGATGCAAATGATCACGGTATAATTCTGCCAGGCAGGCATAGGCTACTTTGTAGTTAACATTTACTTGCGAAGGTTTTGGGGAAAGCCATTCCTTCCCTACCAGAAGAAGGTTATCATTAGCATCATCGCTAACGGCTACACAAAGTGTAGACATACGCGCGCACCGCACACATGCACACAGACAGGGGCATTCCTGTGCCGTTTCAGAAAGTTCATGGAAATACGAATCACTGATGCATTTTGTTCATGTCTTATGATTGACTTGGGCAAATGAATGTGTTTTCTAACAAGTTGAATAGATTTAGTTGATTTCTTACTAAGTTCAATAAATGTTTGAATATTGTTGAATTTCGGTTTAATGTCTGGATTCCGTGATTCGGTCCGCAACGCTTATTTTATAGGGCCCTAGTCAATGAACTTGTCATAAATCAACATAGGATAACGATATTATAACCGCGATTGATAATAGACAGTACTGTGCAGCCGTCTTCATCGACCTGGCCAAGGCTTTCGACTCTGTCAACCACCGCATTCTTATTGGCAGACTAAATAGCCTTGGTTTCTCAAATGACTGCCTCGCCTGGTTCACCAACTACTTCTCAGATAGAGTTCAGTGTGTCAAATCGGAGGGCCTGTTGTCTGGACCTATGGCAGTCTCTATGGGGGTGCCACAGGGTTCAATTCTTGGGCCGACACTTTTCTCCGTGTATATCAATGATGTCGCTCTTGCTGCTGGTGACTCTCAGATCCACCTCTACGCAGACGACACCATTTTGTATACATCTGGCCCTTCATTGGACACTGTGTTAACAAACCTCCAAACGAGCTTCAATGCCATACAACACTCCTTCAGTAGCCTCCAACTGCTCTTAAACACTAGTAAAACTAAATGTATGCTTTTCAATCGAACGCTGCTGGCACCCGCCCTCCCGACTAGAATCACCACTCTCGACGGGTCTGACCTAGAGTATGTGGACAACTACAAATACCTAGGTGTCTGGTTAGACTGTAAACTCTCCTTCCAGACTCACATAAAGAATCTCCAATCCAAAGTTAAATCTAGAATCGGCTTCCTATTTCGCAAACAAAGCCTCCTTCACTCATGCTGCCAAACATGCCCTCGTAAAACTGACTATCCTACCGATCCTTGACTTCGGCGATGTCATTTACAAAATAGCCTCCAACACTCTACTCAGCAAACTGGATGTAGTCTATCACAGTGCCATCCGTTTTGTCTCCAAAGCCCCATACACTACCCACCACTGTGACCTGTACGCTCTTGTTGGCTGGTCCTCACTACATGTTCGTCGTCAAACCCACTGGCTCCAGGCCATCTATAAATCACTGCTAGGCAAATCCCCGCCTTATCTTAGCTCATTGGTCACCATAGCAGCACCCACCCGTAGTCTGCGCTCCAGCAGGTATATCTCACTGGTCATTCCCAAAGCCAACACCTCCTTTGGCCGCCATTCCTTCCAGTTCTCTGCTGCCAATGACTGGAACGAATTGCAAAAATCTCTGAAGCTGGAGACTCTTATCTCCCTCACTAACTTTAAGCATCAGTTGTCAGAGCACCTTACCGATCACTGCACCTGTACACAGCCCATCTGAAATTAGGCCACCCAACTACCTCATCCCTATATTGTTATTTATTTTGCTCTTTTGCACCCCGGTATCTCTATTTGCACATAATCTCTTGCACATCTAGCATTCCAGTGTTAATACTATTGTAATTATTTTGCACTATAGCCTATTTATTGCCTTACCTCCATAACTTGCTACATTTGCACACACTGTATATATATTTTCTGTTGTATTTTTGACTTTATGTTTTTTTACCCCAAATGTAACTCTGTGTTATTTTTATCGCACTGCTTTGCTTTATCTTGGCCAGGTCGCAGTTGTAAATGAGAACTTGTTCTCAACTGGCTTACCTGGTTAAATAAAGGTGAATTTTTTATTTTTTTTTAATAAGTTTGCAAATGTGATGATGCATGGAATGCTTGATATATTCTTCATGGAGAAAATTAGCTTCCCCAAACTTGAGAGCAAGACTGGCCTAAACGCGCTAATGTTTTCCTTTGCTAATGTGCGTCCCGCCCCCCTGTCAGCTGTCAGTTTTGTCGATGACCACGTACATAAGACACGCCAATCACCGACACCTGAAGTTCCATGACCATCACAGCCCTAGTTGTATGCTTGAGTTTGTTCAGAGGAGGCTTTGAATAAAATCCGATCTGAGTGTGAAATGCCTTACTGAGGGTAAATGGAAGCTCCTCTTGTGCCCGGCTCAGCCTTATACAGTTTAAGGTACTTTACCGTATCCATTTCAGTAAGGCCAGATTGTCCAAATTCTACCCAAATATTGATGGTACATGTGACAGGTGTAAAAGCTCCTTGGCGGACTTGACCCACATGTTCTGGTCCTGTCCCCGTCTGGCAGATTATTTGTCCACTATTTAAAACCCTTTCTGAAGCATTTGATATAAAGTTGCAGCCTAGTGCAGAAATTGCTATTTTTGGAGTACCAAACAACAATCCTTCTCTGACCAATAGACAGCTAGATGCCATTGCCTTTGCCTCCCTGTTAGCCCGCAGAAGGATTTTATTGGATTGGAAATCTATCAATCCTCCCTTAGCCTCTCTTTGGCTCGAAGATCTGAAGCTGTTCCTAAAATGAGAAAAAATGAAGTTACCATTCGAGGGTCAACCAACTCATTTTATTCCTCCTGGGACCCGATGATATCCTATTTTGAACAGCTCCAAACACTTCCTCCAGATTAGTACTCTTGGCCCCACCTTGAGATTACTGCTATATAGGCCTATAAAATCACTTAATCACCTGAAATTGTTAGGCTATTACATTTTTGCTTGAAGTAACGTTGTTGTATACTTTTATTTTGTTTTCTGACATGTAAGTCAATTACTTTCCCTTTCTTTTTAAATGTGTTTGGAGGCATTCTGGGGGGAGGGGGAGGTCAAAGGGGGACTAAAAGGGGAGAAATGTACCATGTCTTTACATGTTATCTTTCATTCATTGTGAATACAAAATATATAATTTTAAAGGGAAGGCTTTGAAGCCAGATTTAGCGGATTTTGCTGTTTAGTTTTCCTCAACCTGTGTTTTGTTTCTCTCTCCTCTCCCTGTTAGATGGTGAGGCTGCTTCTCTCCAGAGGAGCCAACATTAATGCCTTTGACAAGAAGGATCGCCGAGCAATCCACTGGGCTGCTTACATGGGTGATGAGTTTACCACATCATTTACATTCTGACTAATGTCCTTTATACCAATGAATGAATGAATGAATGGACTGTGTGTTAGTCTCACAGCTCAGCTGTATGAGCCACGTCTAGTGTGTTATTATGTCAGAATCATGTACTAAGTAGGTTGATTAGATGTTTTCAGTTGTACTAACATGATGTAGGTGTTGCTTATGGTGCTGTGTACCACTGTAAACTAATCTATCTCTCCCTCTCTCTGCCTATCTCTCTGTGTTTGTATCTCTGTTTCTCTCTTAACCCCCTTACTATCTCCCTCCCCTTCTCTCTCTCTCTCTCTCTCTCTCTCTCTCTCTCTCTCTCTCTCTCTCTCTCTCTCTCTCTCTCTATTTATCCCTCCCTCTCTCTCTCTACCATAGGGCACATTGAGGTGGTGAAACTGCTGGCCTCTCATGGATCAGAGGTGTCCTGTAAAGACAAGAAGGCCTACACCCCTCTCCACTCTGCAGCCTCCAGTGGAATGATCAGTGTAGTCAAGTACCTCCTGGACCTTGGAGTGGATGTGAGTCAACACGCATTCAAATGTGTAGTCACTGTTCAATTACAACTCAATGAAAATACAGAGCTCTAGTGGGTTGGCGAATGATTTCCTTTCAAGTAATGAAGAGATGGAGGTTGGAGCCAGTGTTTTGGGCCAGGGGGTTTTCAGAACCAAGTGACCTGATCAGGAATGTATTGTTTTGTTCCCCCCCCCCCCCCTCTCTCTCTCCACTCTTTTCCCTCCCTTGCTCCCTCCAGATAAATGAGCCCAATGGTTACGGTAACACCCCCCTCCACGTGGCATGCTACAACGGGCAGGACGTGGTGGTGAATGAGCTGATCGAGTGCGGCGCCAACGTGAACCAGGTGAACGAGAAGGGTTTCGCCCCACTCCACTTCACGGCCGCCTTGCGCCATGGGGCGCTCTGCCTGGAGCTGCTGGTGGGCAACGGGGCCCTCGTCAACATCAAGGTGAGGAGACCGGATGACCAACACTGTGTCTGAACTAAATAACACCCTATTCCCTATGTAGTGCACTACTTTTGACCAGGGGCCCATAGAGCAAGGAGCCGTGGTGACACTGCCTGTGTCCCAAATGGCACCCTGTTCCCTTTATAAGTACACTACTTTGGTTCAAAAAGTAGTTCACTATGAAGAGAACAGGGTGCCATTTGGGACGCACACACTGACGCAGCACATGGCTTAGTATTTGGCCCTGGTCTACATTCAAATACCAATGGAATAGGCCTAACAATGCAAACTAAATGCCATCAAGCGCTCCTCCAATACGTGTTTGATTTTGCCTGTGGTCAGCAGCACAGACTGCCGTGTGAACCATCTTTGTCTTTCTATCTGCAGAGTAAAGATGGAAAGACCCCCCTCCACATGACGGCCATCCACGGACGCTTCTCCAGATCTCAAGCCATCATCCAGAATGGTGAGTCGCTGTGAATGCTCTCAACTGAATATATATGAACCAGTAGGCTCTTCAGCATTGTCTTTAGTCTTCAAACCATGATTCACTGGCACAGAGCAATGTTACTTGCAATGTGGTTGAACATGATGCTTCATGATGCCTCTTGGGTCAAGTGGTTGACGTGTGTGTGTGTCTGTGTGTGTGTGTCTGTGAGTGTGTGTGTTCTGTAGGTGCTGAGATCGACTGTGAAGATAAGAATGGAAACACACCCCTGCACATCTCTGCTCGCTACGGCCATGAGTTACTCATCAATACACTCATCACGAACGGAGCTGACACAGCCAAGTGAGAACACACACACACACAGTTTCCAGCAATAATGCAACATGCATCTGCAATTCTGTCATTGACCGAATTCCCGCTTGGAGACTATGCTCAACACATTGTGGTGTGTGGGGGGTTGATAGACAGGGCATTGCAGCATGCTGATGTGTTGATCTGCTGTGGGGTTTAATGAGGACTGTGATGTGGTGCTGTTTCCAATCTTAGCTGAATCAACTGTAAGTCACTCTGGATAAGAGTGTCTGCTTAAAGTCTAAAATGTAAAAATGTGTTGCAGGCGAGGCGTCCATGGGATGTTCCCCCTCCACCTGGCTGCTCTCAGTGGGTTCTCTGACTGCTGTCGGAAGCTCCTCTCATCAGGCTTTGATATAGACACCCCTGACGACTTTGGAAGGACCTGTTTACATGCTGCAGCAGCTGTTGGGTGAGTGGACTGGTCCAGGCTTTACACCAAGGAATATTTAGTTCATGAACTGGAAAGCCACCAGAAAGAACAAACACATATTCACACTCTTACATTTCACATTGTTTAGCAGTATAAAAAAATCGTTTAGATCATTAGTGCGGTATCATTTCTGTATAATGTGGTTCCATGCCATGGTGGTATTGACTTGAGCTCTGGTCTAAATTGTCTTTATATCTTCTTGAAAGAGAAGCCTGCAAACTGCTCATGCTAGTATCACTTTTTATTATTGCTTTTAGTAGCATTATAAAAACAGTGATACTAGCAAGAGCAGTGTACGGGTTTCTCTTTTCTTTCAGGTTCTCATTGTTACCATCCACCTGATAGCTCAGATGTACGAGAGCCTTTCTGAACTTGATATCTTGTTACCATCCACCTGATAGCTCAGATGAACGAGAGCCTTTCTGAACTTGATATCTTTTTACCATCCACCTGATAGCTCAGATGAACGAGAGCCTTTCTGAACTTGATATCTTGTTACCATCCACCTGATAGCTCAGATGTACGAGAGCCTTTCTGAACTTGATATCTTGTTACCATCCACCTGATAGCTCAGATGTACGAGAGCCTTTCTGAACTTGATATCTTTTTACCATCCACCTGATAGCTCAGATGAACGAGAGCCTTTCTGAACTTGATATCTTGTTACCGTCCACCTGATAGCTCAGATGAACGAGAGCCTTTCTGAACTTGATATCTTGTTACCATCCACCTGATAGCTCAGATGTACGAGAGCCTTTCTGAACTTGATATCTTGTTACCATCCACCTGATAGCTCAGATGTACGAGAGCCTTTCTGAACTTGATATCTTGTTACCATCCACCTGATAGCTCAGATGTACGAGAGCCTTTCTGAACTTGATATCTTGTTACCATCCACCTGATAGCTCAGATGTACGAGAGCCTTTCTGAGCTTGATATCTTGTTACCATCCACCTGATAGCTCAGATGTACGAGAGCCTTTCTGAACTTGATATCTTGTTACCATCCACCTGATAGCTCAGATGTGAAAGGGCCTTTCTGAACTTGATATCTTGTTACCATCCACCTGATAGCTCAGATGTACGATAGCCTTTCTGAACTTGATATCTTGTTACCATCCACCTGATAGCTCAGATGTACGAGAGCCTTTCTGAACTTGATATCTTGTTACCATCCACCTGATAGCTCAGATGTACGAGAGCCTTTCTGAACTTGATATCTTGTTACCAGGAACCTGGACTGTCTGAATCTGCTGCTCAACACAGGGGCAGACTTCAACAGAAAGGACAGCTTCGGAAGGTCTGTCTGTGGCATCAAATAACTTTCATATGTGATCTTTATGATAATGGGGAATATAGTATAGGGGCATATAGGAATTATTATGGGAAAGATTGGGCGGCAGGTAGCCTAGCGGTTAAGAGCGTTGGGTCAGTAACCGAAAGGTTGCTGGTTCGAATCCCCTAGCCGACTAGGTGAAAAATCTATGTGCCCTGCAGAAAGGCACTTAACCCTAATTGCTCCTGTAAGTCGCACTGGATAAGAGTGTCTGCTAAATGACGTAAAATGTAAATGTTTTACAGCTCCAATAAGCTGTTTCTGTTGTTGATGTTGAATGGTTTCTGTGCGTTCTTCTAGGAGTCCTCTGCATTATGCGGCAGCCAATTGTAACTACCAGTGTCTGTTTGCCTTGGTGGGGTCTGGGGCCAGTGTGAACGATCTGGATAAAAGGGGTTGCACCCCGCTCCACTACGCTGCTGCCTCCGACACAGACGGAAAGTACGTCTCACACCTCTCTTACTGTTGTGTGTGTTGTGGTGCCATGACCTTTCACATTTCACTGTAGTCTGGAGAGTATGTTGTGGTGCCATGACCTTTCACATTTCACTGTAGTCTGGAGAGTATGTTGTGGTGCCATGACCTTTCACATTTCACTGTAGTCTGGAGAGTATGTTGTGGTGCCATGACCTTTCACATTTCACTGTAGTCTGGAGAGTATGTTGTGGTGCCATGACCTTTCACATTTCACTGTAGTCTGGAGAGTATGTTGTGGTGCCATGACCTTTCACATTTCACTGTAGTCTAGAGTATGTTGTTGGTCGTGTTTGAATACATACTAGTGTTAAATCTGCAGTGTGAAAGCTTGGCCACGTCTCCTTTGGGAAAGTGTCTCTGCTTGCTTATCTGTCTGTCTTGATGTTGGTATAATGATTATTGAACTCTTGACCTCTGACCTCTAGGTGTCTGGAATATTTGCTGCGAAACGACGCTAACCCAGGGATCAGGGACAATCAGGGCTACAACGCAGTCCATTACGCGTCTGCGTACGGACACCGCCTCTGTCTGGAGCTGGTGAGTCAGAACCACAGGGGACTAGACGCCCTGCATTCACAGACCATTTTGTCTGCGTCCCAAATGGCTGTAGGGCCCATAGGGCTCTGGTCAAAAGTAATGCACTATATAGGGAATAGGGTGCCATTTGGGACAGACGTTGATATTCAGTAGGTTTTAAGGTGTGGTTGCATGTTTGTCGTGGCCGCATCGTCACTCTTGATGTTCTTTTTCCAGATTGCAAGTGAAACACCTTTAGATGTGGTAAGTACCAGTTGGTTACTTTTCCTCACACTAGCTTGTTTAAGATACGAATGCAACACCCCAGTATGTCTGCAGGGGCTGGTCACTGAGATTTACAACATGAAACATGCTACTAGACTAACCTTCAAAGTAAATATGTTACAAGTCTAAACTGGCCCGTCCTTGTCTTTCCCCAGCTAATGGAAACCTCAGGGACAGACATCCTGAACGACTCTGATGTCAGAGCTCCCATCAGCCCCCTACACTTAGCTGTGAGTAAAGCCTACCTGCTCCTGTAGGGGTCTCGCCACATGACAAATGGCACCCTATTCCCTATTTAGTGCACTACTTTTGACCAGAACCTTATGGGCCCAGATCAAAAGTACTGCACTACATGGGAAATAGGGTGCTATCTGGGATGCAGGCATGGTGTTGTTTTTCCACGAAAAGTTGATTGTCCAGACACTCACACACCATGTTCCTATCTGTTCCTGATTAGTGTAAAATACATGCATATTTTGACACGGTGATGATGAGGATGATTTCCTTATTTTGCCATTTGAGTTAATCAACCTCCAACAGAGGAGAAGTAGAGTGTTTCTAAATCTCACGCTTGGCAGGGACCTTCGATGTTGATGCTGGGCGGGAGAAAAAATGGGCACCCGATTTGAGAGACACTGGTCTACTTTAGAGGTCTAGGACTGTTTCTGTTCAGGCATACCACTGGTCTACTATAGGACATTGATTATATTAAGAGTGTATATCTGTTCAGGCGCACCACTGGTCTACTATAGGACATTGATTATATTAGGAGTGTATATCTGTTCAGGCGTACCACTGGTCTACTATAGGACATTGATTATATTAAGAGTGTATTTCTGTTCAGGCATACCACTGGTCTACTATAGGACATTGATTATATTAGGAGTGTATATCTGTTCAGGCATACCACTGGTCTACTATAGGACATTGATTATATTAGGAGTGTATATCTGTTCAGGCATACCACTGGTCTACTATAGGACATTGATTATATTAGGAGTGTATATCTGTTCAGGCATACCACTGGTCTACTATAGGACATTGATTATATTAGGAGTGTATTTCTGTTCTGGCATACCACTGGTCTACTATAGGACATTGATTATATTAGGAGTGTATATCTGTTCAGGCATACCACTGGACTTTGCTTCAGACTGTGTGTTTGTTTCCATTCAGGCGTACCACGGCCACCACCATGCTATGGAGGTCCTGGTTCAGTCTCTGCTGGATCTAGACGTGAGGAACAGCCAGGGGCGCACCCCTCTGGACCTGGCTGCCTTTAAAGGCTATGTGGAGTGTGTTCACGTCCTCATCAACCAGGGAGCCTCCATCCTGGTTAAAGACTTCACCCTGAAGAGGACCCCCATCCACGCTGCAGGTACGCATAGGATATCACGTAAGACCTAGAGATTCTGTAATTCAAAAGTTTTCCTTACCAAGATGGACATTTGTTTGGTCATGTTGCTAGGACGCCAATGTCCACTCTAGGGATATTATATAGCATAGTGTGAAAATGCCCACTACACACTGATCTAAGGTCATTTTTTGTCATTATTGCTGAGGATCTGGGGAGGGTAAGCTGATCCTAGATCAGTGCACAGGGGGACTTCTATCCAGAGCCAGGTACACAGCTAGCAGGTGACAGGCTTCGAGGGCCTCAGCCCCAAAATGTTTTATTATCTGCTGTGTTAACATCATGAGGATGTCATCTACCAATACCACTGTTCTAGAAATCTGTCTGTTCATGTGAAGGTAATAGTCGTCCAGCAATCAGCTCATATCCTCTCTGTTTAGCCTCCTCTAGCTACCAACGGTCAATCATCTCACATTCTTATATCCTCTCTGTTTATCCTCCTCTAGCTACCAACGGTCATTCATCTCACATTCTTATATCCTCTCTGTTTATCCTCCTCTAGCTACCAACGGTCATTCATCTCACATTTTTATATCCTCTCTGTTTATCCTCCTCTAGCTACCAACGGTCATTCGGAGTGTTTGCGTTTACTGATTGGAAATGCTGACCTCCAGAGTGCAGTGGACGTTCAAGACGGGAATGGACAGTAAGTCAATTGGGCTTTGGATACAATTCCTGAAATAAAGAGATTTTGACACTAGGTCTACGTCCCAAATGGCACCCTATGCCCTACTTGGTGCACTACTTTAAACCAGAACCCTATGGGCTCGGGTCAAAAGTAGTGTACCATATAGGGAATAGGTTGCCATTTGGGACTCAGCCTGGTTATTACCAGTTTGTAATATGACCTTGTTGTCTTGTGTATCAGAACCCCTCTGATGCTGTCGGTGCTGAGCGGACACACAGACTGTGTGTACTCACTGCTCAACAAGGGAGCCAGCGTAGAAGCCAAAGACAAGTGGGGCAGAACAGCGCTACACAGAGGGGTGAGGAGGAGAGCTGGCTGTATACGCTCACACACAGAAAGAGACGGGGAGGCTCAAATATACATATTATCTTCAGAAAAGTAGTTGTCCATGGGTAGTGGTGTATTCATCCCTGTAGGGGGACCTGCCTCCAGACATCATTTGTAATAATTGATGATTCATTATTATATCATTGATTATTAGTTATTCAAATCCATTCTTGTCTCCCTGCCCTTCCTCCCAGGCGTTGACGGGTCATGAGGAGTGTGTGGAGGCCCTGCTGCAGCACAGCGCCAGCTTCCTGGTTCGGGACTGTAAGGGGCGGACCCCTGTCCACCTGGCGGCGGCATCCGGACACATCGGGGTGCTGGGGGGGCTCCTACACGCCGCCCAGTCAGTGGAGACCCTCCCCGTCATCACAGACAACCAGGGCTACACGCCACTACACTGGGCCTGCTACAACGGTACGTACTGGACTAACGGAACACTAGATCTTTTCTGATTTTCTCTCTTCAGCACCGTAAACATGTCCCTGAATTAGGCAGGCCATACAACTAGGGGTGTAACGATTCGATTTGTATCACGATTCGTGGTTGTCGATACGATTCAAGGACGATATTGGTTCATTTAGAACGATACGATCCGAAACGATTCAGTGACTTGAAATCGATTCAGTAACCTTTTAGCCAAAAATTCAACCAGTGTGACTGAAATAAATACCTGGATACTGGACAGTGCAGGTGAAGTTTCCTAGATTCCTGTTTCTTGTAAGGACCGCAATGGTGGCTTCATAATTTCTCGCTCGTCGGCTTCTCCTCTGTCGTCCGCCATGCTATGTTTTGTTGTCTTTGCGCCTTTGCGCTGCTGCTGGCGTGGGGCGATGACGTCACGGATAGGCAGACTGAATCGAGTAATGTTTAAAGCCTTTATCATTAAAAGTGCTAAGAAAAAACATCCATATAAAGTCTGACGTGCTTAAATCCAATGGGTTATTTCCTAGTATCGATACAATCGATTTATTACATTTTAAAACGATGTTAGAGTGATATATGTTGTCCAAAAGGCCAACTCACCGAGCACAGATCGATGTAGTTGGATCATAGGAATATAAATCGATACATCGATGTAGTAGATGGATCGTTACACCCCTACATACAACGGTACGTACTGACTAACTGGACTGTAGCTCTGTTCTCTCCTCCATGAAGTGTACACTCATTCACTCCCTCTTGTGGCTTGAAAAGCATTCGATTGGTGTGGACGGAGCCATGTGGGGGAATGAACAAGGCTACAACAGAATTAGGGGTTATGACTCTCAGTGGAGGACCTTACACTGAAACAGGACTTTGTCAGGGATTGACATAGCATATGTTGTAGCTAAAACATATTTTGTGACTTCACCATTGTCAGATGTGTAGCTTTCTCTGAGAGTATTGTTGTGGTCTGCAGCGACGTCATCTTTTTCCGGTATGAATCAATCTTCCACTAGGCCATGACACGTGTGTAGAGGTGCTGCTGGAACAGGAGGTTTTCCACAAGACCGAGGGCAACTCGTTCAGCCCCCTCCACTGTGCTGTGATCAATGACAACGAGGGGGCTGCAGAGATGCTGATTGACACTCTGGGGCCGGCCATTGTCAACGCCACTGACACCAAGAACCGGTAACTACAGCACATGACAAAGTCCTTTTCTTCTGGAGAATAATGTTGTCTTGGGAATAAAATGACCTCTGGGGTTGGATGAGGGATTGTAGATTACTTTTAATACATCTATTAGTGATTTTATATTTCTATGGTATAAACAGGGTTAATTGAACAAACTTGTTTATAACAGTCCTACATGATATCGGTGAAATAAGTTTCCTCTCTCTCCAGGACCCCCCTGCATGCGGCGGCTTTCACGGACCACGTGGAGTGTCTTCAGCTGCTGCTAGGCCACAACGCCCAGGTCAACTCCCCCGATGCCTCCGGGAAGACCTCCCTCATGATGGCTGCTGAGAACGGACAAACCAACGCTGTCGGTACGCAGCCCCCTCTCCTCCGCTTTGCCTCGCCCAGCCGGCTTAAGTTCAACATGTCTGTTTTACATTTTAATAAGTCGCTTCATTTCCTAATTGAGTTTCTTTATGTTTCTCTGTCTGTGTCAGAGCTGTTGGTGAGCAGTGCCAAAGCAGAGCTCACCCTGCAGGATGCAGTCAAGAACACTGCTCTTCATCTGGCCTGCAGTAAGGTGAGCATCCCCACATGAAGATGACGTTCATCTGAACAGTTGGCTCTCTCTGGTTGAAATTTTGGTCTGACATGTTTGACTCTGGTTTTTAAAGGGGCATGAAACCAGTGCTTTGTTGATATTGGAGAAGATTACAGACAGGAACCTAATCAACTCGACTAACGCAGCCTTACAGACGTACGTATGGTTCAGCTGTATTAATTGGGCCAGAAGAATTAGAAGAAGTGCACTATATAGGGAATAGTCTGGCATTTGGGAGGTATCCTCATTTGCTGCTGGCTAATCTGACGGTACATTCTCCTCAGGCCGTTACACGTTGCAGCCAGAAATGGTCTGACGGTGGTGGTTCAGGAGCTACTAGTGAAGGGTGCTAGCGTGCTAGCAGTCGATGACAATGGTAAGATCCATAACGCTAACACCGTTTTCTTCTGTACTTCTCTTCTCAATGTGTCCACAAATGTTTCTCTCTAGTCCACTGCTTGGTTATTGTCTTAACTTTGTATCTCCTAGCCTGCTGTTATTTCATGTTTTTCACCAAAAGTGTTATAGTAAACGGTGATGCTCCTGAAGTGACCCTCTGCTGTTCTGTTTGAACCCCTCAGGTTACACGCCTGCCTTGGCCTGCGCCCCCAACAAAGACGTGGCGGACTGCCTGGCGCTGATCCTGGCCACCATGATGCCCGTGTCCCCCTGCAACCCGGCGCCCAGCCTGTCCTTCAGTGCCATTAACCACTACACCACCAGCCCCTCCAAGAGTGTGACCTTCGACAGCCTGCCCGTGCTGCGCAGCGAGCACAGCTCCTACTGCAGCTTCAACAACATCGGCCACCGCGACCACGATGGAGGCTTCTACAAGGATGAGGAACTCAACGACTCAGACTCAGAGACATACTGAGGGGGGTGGTGGTCGCTGCCCAGGAGGGGAGCCAAGGGCAGGCGGATGGACAGTGAAGTGGGGCAGAGGCCACAAACAAATCCACACATACACACCGTGTCTTAAATCACCACAGCCAGCTTTGGGAGGGCACGAGCCGAGACAGTCCGCACAGGAGCCTTAAGAGTCCCGCAGATGGAGAGAGAGAAATGGAGGGAGGGAGGGAGAGGGGGAGGCACAACAGGCTGGCTGGCCACACTCATCCTCTCGTACCACCAGGTGTCCTTCCAGCAGATACTGGACTTCAGAGGAACTGCTGCTGCTATACCCCACCTTTACCTTTACCCACAAAGGTCCTAAACGGTAGAAACTGTCCAGCCAACAGACAGACGGACACCTTATGACGGCAATAACCTGTAGTCCAAGGGGATAGTAGCACTTCACTGAGTGAAAAACAGACATGGACCAAAAGATGTGGAAGAAGCCTTTTCAAAACCTGTTTTGACAGTAGAAATGGGATTGAGCGTTTTGGCCTGAGAAAAAACATAAGGAGTGATGTTTCATTTAAGTTTTATGAGAGTGATGGTCATGTTTATCCGCACACTAAGACAGTCAGAACGCACCTAGCCTCTTGTCTGTAATCCATGTGGGAGGAGGGGAAATCATTTATTTTTTATGAACAAACATTTTAATAATATCATTCATGTCTTAAGCTCCTGACCCTCTGTGGGAACCAAAGAATCGTAGTATTTGCTCTCATGAGTAATTTCAAAGAATTTCCATCCCCAATGGCACCCTATTCCCTTTATAGTACACTACTTTTGACCAGGGCCATAGGGTTCTGGTCAAAAGTAGTGTACTCTATAAAGAATAGGGTGCCATTTAGATTTTGCATTTGTATGTGAGCGACAGGACTTTTTACATTTGCGTTATTAAACCTACCTGTCCTTTGCCCTCTAGAAAATATTTTAGAAAGTAAATTATTAATTCATGTATTCTTTCTTGTGATATTTATGTCATCATTTTGTGCCTTCTTTAGTTACTGAGGGGAGGTTAGGAGAGTAGGGGCAGCTGTATGAGCGAAAACAATGATGCACACTAAGTAATACAATTTTACATTTTACATTTTTAGTTATTTAGCAGACGCTCTTATCCAGCGTTTGTGAAAAGCACTGATACTATTCCGAGGCATACGAGGGGGAAAACATGCCTCCCTTGGAGAGGAGAAACACTGTAAACCAATGGTAGGACAGCAGCATTTAGATTTTCTTCTGTTGAAAAAAAAAAAAAAATATTATTTGTCTTGGTCTTATAATCAATGTATTTTGACAGGTTTTGCTTGCTTAACTTCTTCAAAAAAATGAAACCACTCAAACCTTTTATGTGATTGCTTGTTCAAACCCCCGTTTTTGTCTCTTTTTTAAAATAATTTTAACTGGAAATATGTACAATACATATGCTATGTTCGTCAAATCAGGATCAGGAGGTTCACAGGTTTTTTCGTGTCCTTTTTTTCTTTAAAAGGATGAAACTAGCATGTACATATGAAATAGTGACTGAATCGAAACTCCCATGAATTCTTTCAGTATCTGAAGATTGCTGTATATTTTATGAGTAATAAAATAAAGAAATGAGTTATGTTATTTAATAATGAACTATGGGTTATCTGTTTTATGTGACAACCGCAGTATCAATTTCTAGGTGACAGTGGTGCTAATCCCAAAAGAAAGGCTACATACAACAAGGAACAAGAAGTCTATTGGCAAAGTGATGAATATTGCATGTACCTTGGCCTAACGGTGTGGGTTATGTATTTTATTTTTCATGGCGTCCTCAACATTACAGTTTTAAGGGCAACAATAGCCTACATTTGTTTACAACTCGCAGGATTTCCATACATGAGCTTTCAACAACACAGAGTGTTGCATCAGCACGAGATCGAAAGTGCGTCAAATCTGTACAGGTCATTGTTACGTCATCACTGATAAACGTTGAAACTGATGAAAAACCGCTGGAGCAGTTCAGTCTAAACCTCCCTAGTGCTGGAGGATTGCGTTTGTTTTCGCTCTGGATGCGCGTTCATTTTGGCAAGGAAATGTGCTGATTTTGCAAGGAGATGGAGAATAAAGAGTTCAAGGTAGGCATGTTATTTATTTTTAAATCTTCAATTATATTAATTACTGTGGATTAAATATTGTTTAACAAATGAAATAATGTGCTATTCATGCTGTAATATCAAACTAGAAAGTCTATGGCCGGGGAGTCATGAGAGTTGGCTAAAGGTACAGTAGGGTCAAATGGGGGTCAAAGGTTATGACAGCACCTTCATGAATTCGTCCAAAATGGCACCCTATTCCCTATGTAGGCTAGTGTACTACTTTTGACCAGGAGCCATAGAAGGGTTGGCTGACGTCACGAAAATGATGCTCGCGCATCGATGGCCGGAAGTCGTGTATCTTGTTATGATTCTGAACCTCAGCTAACAACAAGCTGCCATGTGGGGAATCGTAGCTCTGTGGCATGTTTCAGCTTGTTGTATGGTGTTATTGATACCATGTCTTGTTTTGAGGTGTTTTGACTGATATCATGTCTATGCAATGACTCAAATTCGCTACCTAGCTAACCAACAACAACTGTAACAATGTATTTGAGACGAGTTCATTGTTCAAATGTATTTATGTTTGCATTAAACATTTAGAGACTAAATATAGTTTACATGTTGTCAACAGTCTAAGTCAAACCCTGTCTATTTTGCCCCATAGTTGCATGCCAGTTTTGTTGCTTAACAACCAACCCCTCTATAGAGTCCCACAGTGGAGGTGTGATAATACCCATAAAACCTAGCGGTCAAACAGGGACATGGTTCCAATCGTTTTTCCACCATTCATTTTTCCCATAGCCGATTTTAGAAACACATAAAATAAGGGCTGTATTTCGTGTAGGCTTACCCTGGCGTGACGTTTTTGTAACTATGTAAATCTCTCTCGGACAAGTTGACTTTTATCAGTATATTTACATTTTACATTTATATCATTTAGCAGACGCTCTTATCCAGAGCGACTTACAATGGTGCATTCAACAATTGGTGCATTCAACTTATGATAGCCAGTGGGACAACCACTTATTTTTCTTCTTTTTTTTTTATGGGGGGGAGGGGGGGGTAGAAGGATTACTTTATACTATTCCAGGTATTCCTTAAAGAGGTAGGGTTTCAAGTGTCTCCGGAAGGTGGTCAGTGACTCCGCTGTCCTGGCGTCGTGGGGGAGCTTGTTCCACCATTGGGGTGCCAGAGCCTGAAGGTAAGGAGGTGCCGTTCCCCTCACAGCTCCGTAGGCAAGCACCATGGTCTTGTAGTAGATGCGAGCCTCAACTGAGCGGGGTGACATGAGAGAACTTGGGAAGGTCGAACACCAGACGGGCTGCGGCGTTCTGGATAAGTTGTAGGGGTTTAATGGCACAGGCAGGGAGCCCAGCCAACAGCGAGTTGCAGTAATCAAGACGGGAGATGACATGTGCCTGGATTAGGAACTGTGCCGCTTTCTGTGTAAGGTAGGGTCGTACTCTGCAAATGTTGTAGAGCATGAACCTGCAGGATCGGGTCACCGTTTTGATGTTAGCAGAGAATGACAGGGTGTTGTCCAGGGTCACGCCAAGGCTCTTTGCACTCTGGGAGGAGGACACAATGGAGTTGTCAACCGTGATGGCGAGATCATGGAACGGGCAGTCCTTCCCAGGGATGAAGAGCAGCTCCGTCTTGCAGAGGTTCAGCTTGAGGTGGTGATCCGACATCCACACTGATATGTCTGCCAGACATGCAGAGATGCGATTCGCCACCTGGTTATCAGAAGGGGGAAAGGAGAAAATTAATTGTGTGTCGTCTGCGTAGTAATGATAGGAGAGACCATGTGAGGATATGACAGAGCCAAGTGACTTGGTGTATAGAGAGAATAGGAGAGGGCCTAGAACTGAGCCCTGGGGGACACCAGTGGTGAGAGCACATGGTGCGGAGACAGATTCTCGCCACGCTACCTGGTAGGAGCGACCTGTCAGGTAGGACGCAATCCAAGAGTGAGCAGCGCCGGAGATGCCCAACTCGGAGAGGGTGGAGAGGAGGATCTGATGGTTTACAGTATCAAAGGCAGCGGATAGGTCTAGAAGGATAAGAGCAGAGGAGAGAGAGTTAGCTTTAGCAGTGCGGAGAGCCTCCATGACACAGAGAAGAGCAGTCTCAGTTGAATGACCAGTCTTGAAACCTGACTGGTTTGGATCAAGAAGGTCATTCTGAGAGTGATAGCAGGAGAGTTGGCTAGAGACGGCACGCTCAAGAGATTTGGAGAGAAAAGAAAGAAGGGATACTTACTTGTCTGTAGTTGTTGACATCGGAGGGATCGAGTGTAGGTTTTTTGAGGAGGGGTGCAACTCTCGCTCTCTTGAAGACGGAAGGGACATGGCCAGCGGTCAAGGATGAGTTGATGAGCGAGGTGAGGTGAGGTGAGGTAAGGGAGAAGGTCTCCGGAAATGGTCTGGAGAAGAGAGGAGGGGATAGGGTCAAGCGGGCAGGTTGTTGGGCGGCCGGCCGTCACAAGTCGCAAGATTTCATCTGGAGAGAGAGGGGAGAAAAAAGTCAAAGCATAGGGTAGGGCAGTGTGAGCAGGACCAGCGGTGTCATTTCACTTAATAAATGAGGATCGGATGTCGTCAACCTTCTTTTCAAAATGGTTGACGAAGTCATCCACAGAGAGGGAGGAGGGTGGGGGAGGAGGATTCAGCAGGGAGGAGAAGGTGGCAAAGAGCTTCCTAGGGTTAGAGGCATAGGCTTGAAATTTAGAGTGGTAGAAAGTGGCTTTAGCAGCGGAAACAGAGGAAGAGAATGTAGAGAGGAGGGAGTGAAAAGATGACAGGTCCGCAGGGAGTCTAGTTTTCCTCCATTTCCGCTCGGCTGCCCGGAGCCCTCTTCTGTGAGCTCGCAATGAGTCGTCAAGCCACGGAGCAGGAGGGGAGGACCGAGCCGGCCGGGAGGATAGGGGACATAGAGAGTCAAAAGATGCAGAAAGGGAGGAGAGGAGGGTTGAGGAGGCAGAATCAGGAGATCGGAGGGAGAAGGATTTAGCAGAGGGAAGAGATGATAGGATGGAAGAGGAGAGAGTAGCGGGAGAGAGAGAGCGAAGGTTGTGATGGCACATTACCATCTGAGTAGGGGCAGAGTGAGTAGTGTTGGAGGAGAGCGAGAGAGAAAAGGATACAAAGTAGTGGTCGGAGACTTGGAGGGGAGTTGCAGTGAGATTAGTAGAAGAACAGCATCTAGTAAAGATGAGGTCAAGCGTATTGCCTGCCTTGTGAGTAGGGGGGGACGGTGAGAGGGTGAGGTCAAAAGAGGAAAGGAGTGGAAAGAAGGAGGCAGAGAGAAATGAGTCAAAGGCAGAGACGTAGGGAGGTTAAAGTCACCCAGAACTGTGAGGGGTGAGCCATCCTCAGGAAAGGAACTTATCAAGGCGTCAAGCTCATTGATGAACTCTCCAAGGGAACCTGGAGGGCGATAAATGACAAGGATGTTAAGCTTGAATGGGCTAGTGATGTGACAGCATGGAATTCAAATGAGGAGATAGACAGATGGGTCAGGGGAAAAAGAGAGAATGTCCACTTTGGAGAGATGAGGATTCCTGTGCCACCGCCGCGCCGACCAGATGCTCTCGGGGTATGCGAGAACACATGGTTAGACGAGGAAAGAGCAGTAGGAGTAGCAGTGTTTTCTGTGGTAATCAATGTTTCCGTCAGCGCCAAGAAGTCGAGGGACTGGAGGGTAGCATAGGCTGAGATTAACTCTGCCTTGTTGGCTGCAGAACGGCAGTTCCAGAGGCTGCCAGACCACTAGGTTTTATGGGTATTATGACTCATACTGTGGGACTCTATAGGGCTCCAGCCAAAAGAAGTGCACTATATTGGAACTAGGGTGCTATTTCGGACACAAGCATAGATATGATGCATTATTATGTGACCATAGAAATAGAATCACTAGAAAGGATAGAGCCTCTGACCTTGGCAATTTGACTGGTAAACTGAACTGCACACCTGATATGATGTTCTGGTGATTCTATTTCTCTGAATATGATGCATTATGATGTGACAATGAGAGTTGGGTTAATGGTGCTCTCAAGGCAACTGGGAACTCGAAAAAAATAACTAGGTCAAATCATGACGTCCGTGATCTTCAGGTCGGAAAGTCGGAGCTCTAGAAAGATGCCAGAGTTTCCGACTTGGAATTCCTTTTTACATTTTGTGGTGGTTATTTTATCCCCTTTTTCTCCCCAATTTTTCGTGATATCCAATTGGTAGTTACGATCTTGTTACGATCTTGTCTCATCGCTGCAACTCCCCAGCGGGCTCGGGAGAGGTGAAGGTTGAGTCAGGCGTCCTCCAAAACATGACCCGCCAAGCCGCGCTGCTTCCGACTTGGAATTCCGAGTTGGATGACTGTTCAAAACGATTTTTCCCAGTCGGAGCTTGTTTTTTTTTCCTATTTCCCAGTTGTCTTGAACGCACTGAAGTCGGAAGTCAGAGATTTCCCAGTTGTTTTGAACACGGCAAAAGGCGACACAGTAGGTGACATCTAAACATGACTTTGTGCTGTCTTTCAGAGGTCAGAGGTCAATGGGAATGACCTCACCCTCATAGACCTGGATGACCCCATCAATGAAGCTGATGTTATGAAGGAAGTCAGGTAAGTGATTTACACTAATGACACATTTGTGACTGGTTACAGGATCACATAGGCCTACAGATACAGATTCAGTAGTAGGTCAAAGGTCACCGCCTATGGAGAGGTAGGCCCAGAGCCATGTATTTAGAGAGTTGGGACATTGAGATATAAACTCAGCAAAAAAAGAAACGTCCTCTCACTGTCAACTGCGTTTATTTTCAGCAAACTGAACGTGTAAATAACGCATCTCCCGAGTGGCGCAGTGTTCTAAGGCACTGCATCGCAGTGCTAGCTGTGCCACTAGAGATCCTGGTTCGAATCCAGGCTCTGTCGTAGCCGGCCGCGACCGGGAGACCTATGGGGCGGCGCACAATTGGCACAGCGTCGTCCAGGGTAGGGGAGGGAATGGCCGGCAGGGATGTAGCTCAGTTGGTAGAGCATGGCGTTTGCAACGCCAGGGTTGTGGGTTCGATTCCCACGGGGGGGCAGTATGAAAAAAAAATATATATATATATATAAAAAAAGAATAAAAATAAAATAAACAAATAAAACAATGTATGCACTCACTAACTGTAAGTCGCTCTGTAGCTCAACTGGTAGAGCACGGCGCTTTGTAACGCCAAGGTAGTGGGTTCGATCCCCGGGACCACCCATACACAAAAATGTATGAACGCATGACTGTAAGTCGCTTTGGATAAAAGCGTCTGCTAAATGGCATATTATATTATTATTATTATAAGAGCGTCTGCTAAATGACTAAAATGTAAAAATGTAATGTAAATATTTGTATGAACATAACAAGATTCAACAACTGAGACATAAACTGAACAAGTTCCACAGACGTGTGACTAACAGAACAAAGGGGGGGGTCAAAATCTAAAGTAACAGTATCTGGTGTGGCCACCAGCTGCATTAAGTACTGCAGTGCATCTCCTCCTCATGGACTGCACCAGATTTGCCAGTTCTTGCTGTGATATGTTACCCCCTCGTCCACCAAGGCACCTGCAAGTTCCCAGACATTTCTGGGGGGAATGGCTAAATCCTAGCCCTCACCCTCCGATCCAACAGATCCAGGCTCTTCATGGCAGAACACTGACATTCCTGTCTTGCAGGAAATCACGCACAGAACGAGCAGTATGGCTGGTGGCATTGTCATGCTGGAGGGTCATGTCAGGATGAGCCTGCAGGAAGGGTACCACATGAGGGAGGAGGATGTCTTCCCTGTAACGCACAGCGTTGAGATTTCCTGCAATGACAACAAGCGTAGTCCGATGATGCTGTGACACACCGCCCAAGACCATGACGGACCATCCACCTCCAAATCGATCCCGCTCCAGAGTACAGGCCTTGGTGTATCGCTCATTCCTTCGACGATAAACACGAATCCGACCATCACCCCTGGTGAGACAAAACCGCGACTCGTCAGTGAAGAGCACTTTTTTGCCAGTCCTGTCTGGTCCAGCGACGGTGTGTTTGTGCCCATAGGCGACGTTGTTGCCGGTGATGTCTGGTGAGGACTTGCCTTACAACAGGCCTACAAGCCCTCAGTCCAGCCTCTCTCAGCCTATTACGGACAGTCTGAGCACTGATGGAGGGATTGTGCGTTCCTGGTGTAACTCGGGCAGTTGTTGTTGCCATCCTGTACCTGTCCCGCAGGATGTTCCGATCCTGTGCAGATGTTGTTACACGTGGTCTGCCACTGCGAGGATGATCAGCTGTCCGTCCTGTCTCCCTGTAGCTCTGTCTTAGGCGTCTCACAGTACGGACATTGCAATTTATTGCCCTGGCCACATCTGCAGTCCTCATGCCTCCTTGCAGCATGCCTAAGGCACGTTCACGCAGATGAGCAGGGACCCTGGGCATTTTTCTTTTGGTGTTTTTCAGAGTCAGTAGAAAGGCCTCTTTAGGGTCCTACGTTTTCATAACTACCGTCTGTAAGCTGTTAGTGTCTTAATGACCGTTGCACAGGTGCATGTTCATTAATTGTTTATGGTTCATTGAACAACATTTTACATTTTAGTCATTTAGCAGACACTCTTATCCAGAGCGACTTACAGTTAGTGAGTGCATACATTTTCATACTGGCCCCCCGTGGGAAACAAACCCACAACCCTGGCGTTGCAAGCGCCATGCTCTACCAACTGAGCTACAGGGGACTAGCATGGGAAACAGTGTTTAAACCCTTTACAATGAAGATCTGTGAAGATATTTGGATTTTTACGAATTATCTTTGAAAGATCCTGAAAAAGGGACGTTTTCTTTTTTTGCTGAGTTTATGTATACATTACATGACACAGTAGATATCCATATGACAGCTTGCTCCCCATGGGCAATGTTGACATTTTAAACAATGCTATGTAACTGAACATCTATAATTAGAATTTACTTATAATGAAAGGATAAATGAAAGGCTCCAAGGCGCTAACATGGAGTCCTTTTAAAAGTTGGCAGAATTCTCTAAATATTTGGCTCTGGATAGGCCGAGTCATCTCAAGAGTATTGGAGCCATATAATTTGAGTGATTCTATTCTAATTCTAGAATGATTCATTCTAATTCTGTGATTCTAATTCTATAATTACACATCCTCACACTCACATTATAGCAGTGACCTAAGAGAGATTCCTTTTCTCTATCTAGATCCCATAAAGATCACAGAGAGGCTGAGAGACTGACCAAGTTGGACGAGGCTGTTCTAGACACAGATACCCCAACTCAGTCACAGGAGGTTGAAGAAGAGAGTGAGTTGGACGAGGCTGTTGCCATCCCATCTCAGTCGCAGGAGGTTGAAGGAGAGAGTGAGTTGGACGAGGCTGTTGCCATCCCATCTGAGTCGCAGGACGATGAAGGAGATAGTGAGTTGGACGAGGCTGTTGCCATCCCATCTCAGTCGCAGGAGGTTGAAGGAGAGAGTGAGTTGGACGAGGCTGTTGCCATCCCATCTCAGTCGCAGGAGGTTGAAGGAGAGAGTGAGTTGGACGAGGCTGTTGCCATCCCATCTCAGTCGCAGGAGGTTGAAGGAGAGAGTGAGTTGGACGAGGCTGTTGCCATCCCATCTCAGTCGCAGGAGGTTGAAGGAGAGAGTGAGTTGGACGAGGCTGTTGCCATCCCATCTCGGTCGCAGGAGGTTGAAGGAGAGAGTGAGTTGGACGAGGCTGTTGCCATCCCATCTCGGTCGCAGCAGGTTGAAGGAGAGAGTGAGTTGGACGAGGCTGTTGCCATCCCATCTCGGTCGCAGGAGGTTGAAGTAGAGAGTGAGTTGTACGAGGCTGTTGCCATCCCATCTCAGTCGCAGGAGGTTGAAGGAGAGAGTGATTTGGACGAGGCTGTTGCCATCCCATCTCAGTCGCAGGAGGTTGAAGGAGAGAGTGAGTTGGACGAGGCTGTTGCCATCCCATCTCAGTCGCAGGAGGTTGAAGGAGAGGGTGAGTTGGACGAGGCTGTTGCCATCCCATCTCAGTCGCAGGAGGTTGAAGGACAGAGTGAGTTGGACGAGGCTGTTGCCATCCCATCTCAGTCGCAGGAGGTTGAAGGAGAGAGTGATTTGGACGAGGCTGTTGCCATCCCATCTCAGTCACAGGAGGTTGAAGGAGAGAGTGAGTTGGACGAGGCTGTTGCCATCCCATCTCAGTCACAGGAGGTTGAAGGAGAGAGTGAGTTGGACGAGGCTGTTGCCATCCCATCTCAGTCGCAGGAGGTTGAAGGAGAGAGTGAGTTGGACGAGGCTGTTGCCATCCCATCTCAGTCGCAGGAGGTTGAAGGACAGAGTGAGTTGGACGAGGCTGTTGCCATCCCATCTCAGTCGCAGGAGGTTGAAGTAGAGAGTGATTTGGACGAGGCTGTTGCCATCCCATCTCAGTCACAGGAGGTTGAAGGAGAGAGTGAGTTGGACGAGGCTGTTGCCATCCCATCTCAGTCACAGGAGGTATGATGTATTTTTCTATTACATGGATGACATTTCATTGAGATATTTTGTGTTTTAATGACGCAAAATTGAATTCCAGCCTAACTCTGCTTTCTGTTGTCGCCATCAGGCTGCAGTGGTGACCTTCACTACCGTGACCCATAAGGATGAAACTTCCCAGACCAGCCTCACCCTCAGCAGGGGAAAGAGAAGCTACCCAGACCTACACACCTTTGTGCAGGACATGAAGGACGAGTAAGTTGCTCTTTGGCTTCCCCATGCATCCCCTAGATATGTTCCCTATCTCAATTGCATACTCCTCGTGTCCTCTCTTCTCAAAACCCATTGGATGAGAAAGCCAGAGGTCCCGCCCTTCTGACCTTCTCATCCAATGGGTTTTGAGGAGGAGGTGAGGAGATTGAGAGTCTCCCATAGTCTCGGGCCAATACAAAGGACTCAACGGACCAAATAACCAATCAGGGATGTCTGGGTGTGGCCTAGTTCCATAGAGGTCCATCCTTAACGTAGTCTAAGATAATAGAGGTAATGTCCATCCATAACGTAATCTAAGATAATAGAGGTAATGTCCATCCATAACGTAATCTAAAATAATAGAGGTAATGTCCATCCATAACGTAATCTAAAATAATAGAGGTAATGTCCATCCATAACGTAATCTAAAATAATAGAGGTAATGTCCATCCATAACGTAGTCTAAGATAATAGAGGTCATGTCCATCCATAACATAGTCTAAGATAATAGAGGTAATGTCATGTAGTTCATTGTGTACTTGCATTTATTTACTTTTCAGCCATTGGAATCTGCTGAGTGAGAATATGCGTGCCGGGGTGAGTTATAGTCACCTCTAAAGTAGTTAATGTTGGTAAAATGGACCAAACATTCATTTGTGGAAATCCTGCAGGACCTTTAATCCTGAACCACTGCTTTAATTGACTAGCTTGAGTAAATGGTTCTACGTTTTATATCAGTGCAGCCCCTTTAACAAACTAACTCTGGATGGTCTTTTAACATTGCAGATGAGCAGACATGAGTTTAGTGCCAAGTGCATGGATATTGTAGCATGGGTGATGGAGTCTACATCCACTGTGGTTGTTCCCGCCCTTGACCTCACCATGCAGATAGAGCTCTCTGATTCGCCAAGCTCTTCTGGATCAGGAAGTAATGAGGCAGGAGAGGTGACCTCTCTTGGCCGCAGCGTCAGATTCAGCTGTAGTGGAGGACCCAGCAGGTGCACCAGCGCCAGAACCGCCTGCAGCACACGCACTCCCACGCCTTTCCCCTCCTCTCACAGGTACCTAGCCCTATCCCCTCCTCTCACAGGTACCTACCCCTATCCCCTCCTCTCACAGGTACCTACCCCTCTCCCCTCCTCTCACAGCTACCTAGCCCTATCCCCTCCTCTCACAGGTACCTAGCCCTATCCATGCCTCTCACAGGTACCTAGCCCTATCCCCTCCTCTCACAGGTACCTAGCCCTATCCCCTCCTCTCACAGGTACCTACCCCTATCCCCTCCTCTCACAGGTACCTACCCCTCTCCCCTCCTCTCACAGGTACCTAGCCCTATCCCCTCCTCTCACAGGTACCTAGCCCTATCCATGCCTCTCACAGGTACCTAGCCCTATCCCCTCCTCTCACAGGTACCTACCCCTATCCCCTCCTCTCACAGGTACCTACCCCTCTCCCCTCCTCTCACAGGTACCTAGCCCTATCCCCTCCTCTCACAGGTACCTAGCCCTATCCATGCCTCTCACAGGTACCTAGCCCTATCCCCTCCTCTCACAGATACCTAGCCCTATCCCCTCCTCTCACAGGTACCTAGCCCTATCCCCTCCTCTCACAGGTACCTAGCCCTATCCCCTCCTCTCACAGATACCTAGCTCTATCCCCTCCTCTTTTTGCAGGTCTTTCCTGTTATAGGTACAAATATCCATTCCAGATCCACTTAGTGAGAAATACTACTTAGATACTACACAACCACTCTAAAAAGTTTACTCTAAATGTTAATGTTTGGACTGAGTGTGGTTTGAGATGGTTCACAATGCTTCCTTTGAATAACAATAACAAGGTTGAGTTTGTGTCCCAAATTCTTGGATCATATTTTTTTATTTTGTTACCATGTATTATTCATTTCTATTGTGCATTCTGCAGGTGTTTGACCTCTTTGCTGAGTGAGGACAATGAGCGATATGTCTCCTCACCTGAGGGTGGCGATAGAGAGATGAGACACAGACCACACTCAGCACCACTGAGATCTGTGTTTGGCATCTCTGAGGACTCTGTCTTCGACATGGTCCAGAGCGGCCAGTCGCAGGGTGACATCGTACCGCCGCCCAAACGGAGTAGACAGGAGAAATACAGACCTAGCAAAATGTCAACGGACGGCAAGTTTATGATGGGTATTGTCGAGTTGGTTATAAACCTTCTCAACTCCAGATGGGCTGAGCTAATGCGAAGTGTCAGTCAGGGAACTCTAGTTCTGCTGACTGGAAGTATCTCAGCAAGTCAACAGTTTGCCCAAGAGATGCTAAGCATGGCGACTTCTAAGATGTATTCCCATGCCATAGAGCATATTGCGCTCGGCCACAAGTCTCCCCTTGAGTTAGAGAGGGAGCTTGAGGCCATCTTGGGTCCTCTGGCTGGACAGGTCATAGTCATCATCATAGATAGCATCATCAAGGCTAAAACCAACGGAGGAAATGAGGGGAGAGCGACCAGCCCCTTGACCTATTTTCTAACTGCCATTTCGGCAGAAATACAAAGCCTAGTGGTTCACAGATCGGCTAGCAGACCATCCACCAGACTGTCCAACAACGACCCACTGCTGAACATTTCCAAGTCGAAGGTCTAAGATCAGTTCTGCTCAAAATGGCAGAGCTCTTTGGCCAAGGTCCAAGTGAAACCTGTCTAGTTCCACTAGTCCAGAGTCAGTCCAACAACTCCATTTGCGACTGGACTGTGAATGCAGGCACCATTCATCCAAGTACATTTCTGTCCGACAACAGAATGATAGAAGTGTCATCCGATGTTGTGGATCTTGTACTTGAGGTTTTTTGGATAACAGGATTTTTGGATAACAGGAACCCGTCAAGGCCACAGAGTGCCTGCTCCCACAACTCAGCTAGTGGAGCAATAGATATGAGAGCTCTTGCTGGGGACTTGGTCAGACAGGTGTCTGTCAAACTCAGCCCGTTTGTCTCTGAGAGTCAACTCTCCACCATGTCCATGACAGATCTGTCATCATCTTTTTCTGACTCCACCTTGAAGCAGTTGTGTTCTCGCTCTGTTGTTGCTCTGGTAACTGCCTGTCAAGCAATCAAAACAGAGCTCGAGAACCAGAGACCTACCAACCTGGCAGCCAGAGACCTACTATCGTCTCTGGTAGAGACCATTGAGGACATGGATATCTCTGACATCCTCCGGGGCCCGTCGGCCATTTTGGAGGTGGCTGCTGTGATAAAGCACCCAGAGATGTCCACCTCGACAATATACAGATCTCTGCTTCTCGACTCATCTCTCGCCTCCTCTAAGATGGTCACTGAGAGCATTATCTTCAACAACCCATGCCCATCAGAGGAGAATGTGAGTATTCAGAAGGAGCTCCCTGCTGATAAAGTTGACATCCTCCATGGTCAACCAGTGGAGGAGTATATTGTCAAAGCTGAGCAATGCATCACTCAGGTCATTCAGGATGCAGCTGTGACATATACTGCTGCGCTGGATAAAACCGACACTTGTGGGAAACTGTCGGAAATCCTATCTGTCCATGTTTCCTCAGAGAATATTGAGGAGGCATCCTCTGATCTCTTTGGTGGAATTATTTCCGACCTGCTTGAGGTATATGAGGTCAATAAGGCCTCCAAGCGTACGAAATCAGGTCGCAAAATGTTCTGGGTGGAAGTGAGTTCAGGTTCCCAGAAGATTTATACCAAAACCCTGGACAAACTAAGGAAGCTGTTCACCTCCCACCATCTCACTGAGGGAAAAAATACTCCTGTGCAAATCGAGCTTTCTGCAACTGGACTACTTGTAACTGAGGCCACTGTGCAGGAATCTCCTGTAACTGAGGCCACTTTGGCAGTGTCTCCTGTACAGAAGACAGACAGTAAGACCCCTTCTAAGTCCTCAGCCTCAGCCTACCAGCTCACCCTCGACACCTGCACTAAAGGGGTAATCAAACAGGTGATCTCGGTGCTGAGGGTGGACACTTCAAAGGAAAACTGCTCCGCTTCCGTTGGGGAGAGCACGTCAAATTCATCCTTCGACTTCAACCAGAAGTTGGACTCGATAATTTCGAAATTGGAGGACCTCACCATTTCGAGGGATGTGACGTCAGCCGAGATTGCCACACTCACGCGATCTCTTAGTGCAGCCAGCAGAACCTCTAACATTTCTATCCAGAGCTTTCACAGTGCTGAGTTCCGAGCTAAGGCCAAACACATTGTGAATGAGACCATTCTCAGAGCTGCTAGCAAAGCCAGCCATTCTTTGCTACAGAGCATGCCTAGCACCACCTTCTCACACCATGCGGTTTCTACAGCCGAAGATATAGTAAATATTATCATGCAAGACCTTGAAAGTGTATCCCAGTACACTGTGGACGACGCAGACTCCTTCCCACTAGGAGAGAAAAAGCTGGAGTTCCAGCTCAAACCCAGAGTTGTCTTTGACAACTTATTGGATGCTGCTCAAACCATGTACCACAGAGTAAAGGATAGACTGAACATCTTTTTCTCTTTTCCACCAGTGTCAGTCACCACAGCCAAATATGTGCTGGACTCCACCCCTGTGGAGACACTCAGACGTTCTAAGTCCGCTGACACTGCTCTTGTTGAGGACAGGAGCCGCCCTCCGTCTGTGAGAAGTGAGAAGCCTTTGTCAAAAGTCTGTTTGGCTAAAAGGTCTAAAACCCTTCTGTCTTCGAGTGGCTCTTCAACAGACCACCATGTAATTGACACATGCAGTGAGGATGTCACCCTGCCCACCAGGAGTATGTCAGTTGTGAGCAACAACAGTTTGAAGAGAGCCTCTCCTCTCCACGGCAGTGGATTGAGTGAAAGTTGCAAACCTCTTGTGGCTCTAAAAGACGTAACAGTGGCAGTCAGCCAAGAAGGCTTTAGCAAAACTGCAAAGAAGACGCTCAGCTTGATCCTAAATGTGATCAAGTGTAGAGTGGCCAACTCTGAGAGTTCATCTGTTGGGCAGATTGCAAGTGAGGAGTGTCTGATAGCCACTAACATGTTAGACTCTGTACTGGAGAGCCTTGACCAGTTGCCTGACATGAGCGCTGCCGATGAGATCACAAGCACAGAATCCCATACCTCTATCGCAATGGACGAGACAGGTTCACGGTCAACGCTTGTGAGCCAACAAGAAATAAACATATCTGACACCAATATCATAGTGAAAACTATAATGGACACATTGAAGACGGACGACCCAGAGATGACTTCAGCAGAAGAACATCTGGATAGGCTCCTGTCAGTTGAAGCCCTTCAAGGTGCATCTGGCAACCTGATCGCAAAGGTCCATGGTCTCATTCAGGAGATAACCATAAACCGTCAGCTTCAATCCATGGTTGGCCACAGAAGCCTCTCTCAACCAGCGCTGCCTAAACCAGCCCTGAGGAAGCTGTCAAAGGACGATGCCTCAGAGCTCATTTACAACTTTGCCCAGACTTCTGTTAGGAGACTCCTGGGGCAGTGTATGGGAAGGCCTTTGCCACCATCAGCTGAAATGGTTTTGGATCAGGTCATCAAGTTGATGACAGACGTGGTGATGGACAGCCTGACTTATGTGTCCAAGTCTACAATGGAGGATGGTAAGTGAAAGTACCTCTTTTCATCTGCATAGGACTTAATTGTAACATGATGCTCAATACATTGCGTTTTATGATGTAAAATTCACTGGTTGTGTCCAAAATGGCACCTTCTTCCATATTTAGTGCACTACTTTTGACCAGACCCTATGGGTCCTGGTCAAAAGTAGTGCACTATAAAGTGAAGAGAATGCCATTTGGGATGCAGTGACTGACTTCAATGGCTGCGTCCTCTTCTCCCAGTTATTGTACACAGGTCGGTCACACTAGCGTGCTCTTCTCACTCAGACACCAGCAATGCCACAAGTGACATCACTCATGGTGTTGTAGCTGACCTTAATGCTACTGAGGAATTCCCTGCCAGGAGCCTTAGCCCGGCTGATGTAAAGGCTGACGGCATGGCCCGCCTTCCCTCTGCCAGAGGGGAAGAGACTAAGAAGAACAGGAAGTGGCGTTTCCTACCGAAAATGCATAAGTTTCCAAAGATCATGATTAAGGTAGGGTGCTCTGTGTTTTGAGATTACATCTGTAAGGCAGGGCTGAATTTTACCCTACAGATTCACTACACCCCTATTGTCTCTCAGCATTAGAACAATACTGTTGTCATTGTCTTTAGGAGGTTGAGTGAGGACGCTGTAATGCAATCCTAATACACATGGGAGAGAGTCAATGGCTATGTCCCAAATGGCACCCTATTCCCTATATAGTGCACTACTTTTTACCAGCGCTCTATGGGCCCTTTTCAAAAGTAGTGCCTTACGTAGCGAATAGGGTGCCTTTTGGGATGCACACTCTGTATTTTACACAGGCTCAGTTGTCCTGATGTGTTTTGTCAACAGCTGTTCAAGACAAAAGGGGAACCGAAGAGCCACCCTAAACAGGATGCACTGCCTACCAAACGTCTCAGAGAGACTCATATTTCACAGGGTAAGTGATAAGCATCGATAATGTCATATTGATGTATCACCCTATGACAAGCTTGTTAAAACAGTGACAACAGATACAGGCAGACCGACGGACAGACAGGCAGACGGACAGGCAGGCAGACAGACAGACAGGCAGGCAGGCAGGCAGACGGACGGGCAGACAGACAGACAGACAGACAGACAGACAGACAGACAGACAGACAGACAGACAGACAGACAGACAGACAGACAGACAGACAGACAGACAGACAGGCGGACAGGCAGGCAGACGGACAGGCAGGCAGACAGACAGACAGACAGACAGGCAGACAGGCAGACAGACGGACAGGCAGACGGACGGGCAGGCAGACAGACAGACAGGCAGGCAGGCAGACGGACAGGCAGGCAGACAGACAGGCAGGCAGGCAGGCAGGCAGGCAGGCAGGCAGGCAGGCAGGCAGGCAGACGGACAGGCAGGCAGACGGACAGACACAAACACACACATTCATTTTCTGATTATGAAATGTTCTTATGACAGATGCTGAGTGTGAGGTTCCAGAGGTTCCATCCACTTCCCCTCCCAAGGAGGACCTGACAACCACACCGGCCCCTGCTCCCCAGGAGTCCCAGTCCCGTAAACGCCCACTCATAGTCAGGGTGTTACACGCTCTCTCCAGAGCCATCTCCAAACCATTCAGAGGAGCTTCTGGGAAGAAGAATTAGCCAAATGCCTGATTTTATTAATATTATATTTTAATCAGAGCCTTTATTTAATAAAACATTACTGCATTGATTTCTGTCTATAGTAGTCTTCATGTATGTGCAAGATAACGGTAAAGTACTTCAAATCACATAGTCAAAAGTATTCATAGTGAAGTACCGTTTATGATTATTGATTGTGGAAATACACATAATACAGAAAAGTTGTTGTCACATACAAAGACAGACATAAAGGAGAACTCCGTAGACCAGTCACATTCTCAAGCCATAACTAAATCCATGAATGGATCTCCTATAAGATGACAGGAGAACATTTGTAACACTTTCTATGAATCCAGGCTCTGTCGCAGCCGGCCGCGACCGGGAGACTCATGGGCGGCGCACAATTGGCCCAGCATCGTCCAGGGTAGGGGAGGGAATGGCCGGAAGGGATGTAGCTCAGTTGATAGAGCATGGCGTTTGCAACGCCAGGGGAGTGGGTTCGTTTCCCACGGGGGGCCAGTAAAAAAAAATATATACATATATATATTTATTCACTAACTGTAAGTCGCTCTGGATAAGAGCGTCTGCTAAATGACAAAAAAAAAAAAAAAAAAAAAAAAGCCTATATCTATAATGCATACACTCAAGTCATTTACATTTTACATTTTAGTCATTTAGCAGAAGCTCTTATCCAGAGCGACTTACAGTTAGTGAGTGCATAATTTTAAAAAAATGTCATACTGTCATACACTCATAATGACTTAATTGAGTTAAGTGTTAAGTTAAGTGCAGTTATAAACACATAATGAGGGCTTATTATGTATTTCTTGCAATAAAAAAAGAAAAATGCTACTAGTTTATTAAATATTCATGACTGCTATTGCACGGCTCATGTCCACACTTCTGTACAATAGGGGGCAGTAATGCACCATAACGTTGGATGCCAACTGTCTATAAACCCCACTGAAGAAGAAAAAGCTACTCATGTAATGCATGCTGGAAAGCAGACAAAAACTAATGATTTGCAAGAGATCTAAACACGATTTATAAGCTACTGAACAACAAGTCCAAGAAAGCATTGCTAACCGCGTTTGCACTTTGAACAGATTTCTCGACAATAATAATGGAAGATGTGACTGGGGCTCAGCTCATTGCAGAGGCACTAAAAGCTCAGGTGAAGTGTGTGCAATTTATATAAAACAGTGTTATACTGTGTAACCGTGTTGCTAAGAATATATTAGTCGCTGATCATGTCCTTGGCAGTGAGAATGTAGCACTACGAGTTGTGAAAGTGTGCCATAGGTCATTGCACTGGTATAGCTAACTATTAATATTGTTGTAGAAAAACATTTAGATGTTTATGTGGAATAGCATATGTTAACATAGTGAGTTTTTGTCCTGGGTCCGCCTGGGTCCTGCAGTCGGTGAAAAGCAATTGCACTGCCTGCATCTCAGAACTGCGGCTGCCTTGATCTCATGAGGTTATCGTTGCCCGCGTGTGCATGACGTCAGAGAAAGTCGGGATCAAGTCGGACACAAATCTAACCAGCATGCATTGGGCGGTGATCGCTGGTAATCGATTCTGCGCAGACCTGGCTCATCTCAAATGGGCCTCTTGTCTATGATCTGTCGGCATGGTTATACTGGCCTGTGGCCTTCTTGGAGGCCTTGATGATATCGGAGGGGGGCTCCCATTTGAAGCAGGGCTCCAGATTGGCCATCTTTATGGTCATTATTGAGGACAGGGTGCCATCCAATGCTAGGCTGTTTCTTCTCTTGGTTTTGTTCAGTCCCACAACTGAAAACACCCTCTCAGCATCTGCGTTTGCATGGGGCAACACCAGGACAAGCTTGGCGACGGCAGCAAGCCTCTCGAATTCTTTGGCTCCTGTCACCTATGGAAAATGCACCAAAACACAATGGAAAAACATACCTTGATTTTTTATTGATTAATACTGTGAATATACTGTAGGTTGATCCATTAACAAAGTTCAGATAAAAACATGCATAATTTGAAACATGCATGACACATATATGCATGCAACAATTTTAAGCAACAGATGTAGCCAAGCCACACCTGCCAAAAGAAAAGACAAAAAAGGAAAAAAAAATTACATTATGCTTCCGGGTTGCCATTTCAGCCCAGAAGCTTTCCATTTCAGTTTAGTCCTGCAGGGATATCATTGGCATGGTCTGATAATTTAGAAACTCCTCACCCAGAAGGTCATGCTCCTCTGGCCAATGGTATGGGAGGAGATGGGGAAACCTATTTATGAAAGTAGAGTTACAAGTTGTTACGTTTTAGGTATATAGTCATCAACCAGCAGCAGTTCATACACATCTTTGAGGAGAATAAGAATATCTCATGTGCAGTTTAGGAGTGAACACACCTCATCATAAAACACAGGGTATTTTAGCTAAGATGAAAGACAATAATTAGAGAAAAAAAACGAACCTTTCAACAAAGTACAGGACATCTTCGATGTCACTTTCAGCCCTCTGCCGTACATCTACAAATTGTGCGTGCTTGATCAGTGGCTCTTCCAGTGGCAGCTTCTTAAGTGCATAGTCCACAGCACTTGTTAGGAAACACAACACAGCTTCATGGAATGAATCCACCTGCTGTGGTGTGATGTCACCCTCGTGGAGTAATCTGTTAATTTTAGCCCTGGTTGTGAACCCAATACAGCATATCGGTATAATGTACAAGGCTAAATATCACATATCACAGTGTTTGATCATAATAATAGTCAAATACTAACCTGGTAAATGGTTTGCCTTTTCTTCAAAGGCAATTTCACAAGGCTCCTCATGGCACTGCAGAGCTGCTGGAACCATAAACTTGGAACATAGCTTGCGTACCAATTTCACCATCTATAACAGACATTTACAAAAATAGTAGGTGAAACCTGTTTTAGAGGACCCCTGCAGATATCAGCAAGAAACACAGAATGAAAAAAAACTGCAAAATCCAATCCCACCTCATCATGTAACAAAAATATTGATGACTGCTCTCTCTGAAGCAGCAAGTTGAAAGAAGTGAAAGTTGGTACGGTGGCTTGGAAGAACAGCAGGTACACTTCTGTCATGGGGACAGTGAATGTCTGCACAAGTCTCTTGAACCTGGCCTGATTTTCATCTTGAATCAATCAATAAATAACACAAAACAAGAGGTTGTCATTAATACAAGTATGTGACTAACAATCCATGTAGTTGCTGCATAATGAAATAGAAAATTGATGACCATACTAGCATATTTGTAGTAGCTGGCCAGAGGTTCATACAGCCTCAGGATCCTGGTCACACAACGTTCAAGGCTTAGCCAACGGACCGAGATATGCAGGAGGACCTCCATGTACTCCGCTTCATGGAGCTCACAAAACTCTGTTTTAGACATTAAATCCATATCATATATTTTCTACAGCTCAGCATTTCAGTATTACACTTAATAGTATCAAACATGCATACCTGACAGGTATCCTTTCCGATTTGTGCTACCCTTGAACCAGTAACCGATGTCCACTACCATATCCTCAAAATCAAAACCGGACACCTGCAATGCATAAATCAATCGTAACGCATTCAGTCAATGCACGTAATTAGGATACAAATAAAAAGTTACATGTAAAGATAAATCAGGCCTTAACTCACTTTAAAACATCTTTAAAAAATCCCACTCCTGCAGCTTTGGCGGTGTTATGTGCCACATGACAAGGATAACCATGAATATAGGTGTTGGGATGCTTCTGGAGCACCCTAGAGGCAATGGGATTACGTGGTCCAATGTTCACAGCTGCATTGTAAACTGAGAGACCAATGCAGTTCTCCCAAGGGATGCCATGCTCCTCTATGGTGGAGTTCATTTTGGCGAAGATCTCACTTGCTGGCCCACATCTCCTCCCACTTGTTGTGCACATATTTAAGAACTGGTGGACAACTTTGCTGCCCATGAAGACCCGGACAGTAAGCGGGTTCATCTTTTCCACTCCTATAATGACAAGTTAGAATCATACAGATGTTCATGTTATTAGATGTTTAAAAATACACAAAGCACATGTTTTGCAGATGAGAAAAATCTCAAATAGTTTGTGAAATACCAGTGTCATTCGACCCATCCGTAACAAGGGTATACAGGGCTTTTTTCATCTCCTTCACAAGCTCCTGTGTGAAATATGGTGCGAGTGCTTCATTGGTAATGCAGGATGACTTAGTCCTGGCACACCTGTACTCCTGCGCTGTCTTCGAATCTCCGAAACATTCTTTTAGGAGAGGCCCCAGGTGGTCCGCAAAGGCTAGGGGGACGTTGTGAACTACCAACCCAGCTGTCATTTTGACCTCAGCCCTTGTCTGTAAGAAATTAAAAATTATTAATCCTCCCAAAAGACCATAGTTTATTTAAAATAGACGCCTGCGATAATAGGGCACAGGTAAAAAACACATTCAGCAACTAAGATCTCAAATTAAGAAAACTGGACTGTACTACACTGAAATACAAACCACAAATTAGTCAAAACTATCAACCATGACTTTACCGTGATCAACTAGAACACAAAACTCTTGATTGAACCTTGACAGAATCATTACACATATCATACCTTAACCTCTTGTGCAGACATACCCCCAACAGATGGAACGGCCATTGCATATTGGGATATTGTGGCTGTGGACAGGAGAGCTCGTTGCTTATCTTGGTGGCCTTTTGCTTTTTATATGGCGCACTACATCTGTCACACCCTGGTGGCAACATGAGTTTTCAATACGGCAGACTGCACACCAGTAGTGCATGTTGAGGCTCCCTCTGGTAATAAATGGCCATGAAGAGGTCCACTCATTTTTGAAAATGGATCTATATGTTGCTGCTCCAGCCAGAGCACGACTCTTCTGGCCCTGCTGTTGGATTGGGGGGGTCTCTTCTTTCTGTCCCTCTGTGTCTTCTTCCATCTGCCCTGTTGGTTGTTCTATTTGTCCTGTCTGTTGCTCCTCTGCATGTGCGTCAATCTGTCCTGTCTGTTGCTCCTCTGCTTGTTTGTCAGTCTGTCCTGTCTCCTGCTCTCTCTGTCCTTTGTGTTGCTCCTCTGTCTGTTGTCCTGTCGTTTCTATCAATCGTTCTGGCTGTTCTGTCAGTGTGTTTGTCTGTCTTTTCTCACTTGGCTGGTTCTTTAAATAAAATAAAAGGTTTTGCTTTTGTCCTGGCAAAGGTCTCTTACGGGACATCTTTGAAACCTTAAACAATTAAAATGGTCATGTTGGTTTAATAACTCTACTCTCAGTTACAAAAACATACCTACTTCTATTGCACACATTTCCTGTATTTATGTTAAATTCTTTGGAATACATCTTACCTGTTCGAAATCAGCTGAGTTTACATTCACCACACTAAATCATGTTCACACGCACAAACAAATAATTTATTTCAAGATTTAAAGTTTAAGAGAGTGAGTATTCAATTGGACGACATTTCATTGTTACATACCTAGTCTCAGCTCAGCTTCTTATCAGACTTCTTCAGGGCGGCAGGTAGCTTAGTGGGTAAGAGCGTTGTGCCAGTAACCGAAAGGTTGCTGGTTCTAATCCCCGAGCCGACTAGGTGAAAAATCTGTCGATGTGCCCTTGAGCAAGGCACTTAACCCTAATTGCTCCTGTAAGTCGCTCTGGATAAGAGCGTCTGCTAAATGCCAAAAAAAAAAAAAAGGTAGTGACCTGCTCATCTTATGTTGACTTTCACGGCAATGGTATCTCTTCTTCTGTCGCTAACTTCGGGGTGCAGCACATATGGTTCATTGGCGCTCATCTACCGTCGGGGAGTTTGAAAAAACGAACGAACGAGTCTGCCGATTTTTTTTGCTTGAGAAATTGGATGTGTGGCGTGAGTGCGTGTGAAAACAGGCAAAAACGTGTGTCACACGGCGAAAGCGTGAGAGTTGGCAGCTCTGTGTTAACACCCTTGTTGATGCATGCCAATGTGTGTGTCAATGCAAAGAAAATCTAAACTACATTGTAACAATTCATATACAATTCAGAATGAAAATGTATGCACTCACTAACTGTAAGTCGCTCTGGATAAGAGCGTCTGCTAAATGACTAAAAATGTTTTAAAAAATGTAAATATACTGTATCTACATGTATCTCTCTACAGAATGTAGAATATATGTTTGGAATAGTTGGTGTTCCAGTCATTGAAGTAGCTATGGCAGCTCAAGCCTCAGGAATCAAGTATGTGGGAATGCGCAATGAACAAGCCCTAAGCCACCTTTTTATTACTAAACCAGCTCTCCCCAAATCATGTGATATTAACTACCCTTACATAGACTACAGGAGCGTGTAGTGTGTGAGGGTCAGTTTCATAGCTTTTTTGCATTGCTAATTATGTCTGCCTGTCTGTCTGACCCTTTGTGTGTCTGTCTGCCTGTCTTCCTGTCTTTCCCTCTGTCTGTCTGTTCCTCTCCAGTCCAGGTGCATGTCTGGTTGTGTCTGGACCGGGACTCATCCATTCACTTGGTGCAATGGCCAATGCTAACATGAACTGCTGGTATGCTAGAACTCCACAAACAGAAGACCCTACTACTCATGTTCAGTGGCCTTTCAAAAGAAGGGATGCTATCCGCACACTGCAAAAAATGATCTGAGGACTCCAAACTATCTCAGCTTGTCAGTTGATGTCATTGTGTGATACCTCTCTCTCTGTAGGCCTGTGATTGTTATTGGAGGCTCCTCTGATCAAAACCAAGAGACCACTGGGGCGTTTCAAGAGTTTCCACAGGTACCGATTCAACCATGACATTTCTGACTATTGAACATTAGGGGATGGTATCCCGGGACACAGATTAAGCCTAGTCATGGCCTAAAAAGCAAACTCAATAGAGAATCTCTGTCTGGGAAACTGGCCCTAGCAGTTTAATTGCTGAAAGAGGAAATAATTTGTTATTTATGGTCCTCTTTCTCTGTCAGGTGGAGGCATGCAGATTGTACAGTAAGTTCTCTGCTAGGTCTAGCAGTCTGGATATGATCTCCTCAGTGGTAGAGAAGGTATACAGTCTACTCTGACTCCCTCTGTGTAGTCCTCTTCATATCATTTGGTATCACCTGCAATTGTCTGTTTTCTGACCTCTAATTTTCCAGCTTAGCAAGGTACCTTAACTGCTTCATAAGAGCACAGCACAGCCTTAATTGATCTGAATGGAAGGGTGTTTGGTCTGTCTAAGGCAGCACGCACTAGCATGTATGGACGTCCAGGTGCTGTATACGTAGACATATCTGGGGACATGGTCAATGCTAAATTGGACAGGAGCAGAGCCAGGTTAGTGGCCATCACTGTCTTTCATCCATTTAAAATGTATACTAATGCGTTACTGTTGAATATGTATACCTCTGAATTCACATCACCGTAGTCATTTTTATTTTATTTTGTTATACCTTTTAACGTCTGAAGTGAACCAGAAATTAAATTACTTAGAAAATATAGCACTATATCAAAATATTCTCATCAGAGAATAGCAATAAGCCTCGATAGACCTTCATGATGTATTTACATATGCAATACAGTTGCTAGGTAACATGTTTAATGTTTGACCTATTATTTATTATTTCCTTTGTCAGAGAGGTGCCCTGTAGTCCACCTCCTCCTGTGAGTATGGCTGACCATATGGCGATCACAGAAGCACTGGCGGTCCTGAAAGGAGCCAAACGGCCTTTACTCATCATTGGCAAATGTAGGCATTGCTTTTTTAATAGCCAGATAATCTGGGGGAAACAGAACTAAAATGTTGCATAATTGCGTCAGATACTTGGTTAAGGTCTGGGGAGATGTTAAGAGAAAGATACTAACGCCACTTGCGAAGTTTCCACCCCCCTAAACGGAAACTCTCTGCAAGTTTCAGGCAAGTTTATGGGCCAAATGTCCCCTCCCCTTCTGAAATTGAAAAGATGCGAGTACCTGCGAAATCGTGATTTGTCCAAATGATTAGTGGTGAAAAATCAGCGTACCGGAACAAAGTTGTCACATCCCATTCTGTTGACAGATGCTACTTCCAGTTATGTTACCAGTCGACAAATGTTGTTGACATGATTTCTCATTCTACCTGTCCGAGATGCACGTTCGTTCTACATGCTATATTTCTATCTGAACGTTGCACAACGTTTTGCTCAGCTGAATGCATCCCAGTTGTGAAGGCCAGTCTGTTGAAATCCATGTGGCAGTGCCCTCTGTCTGTGTCCCTCTGCAGGTGCAGCCCATGGAAGAGCAGAGGGTGCTCTGAAGGAGCTGGGGGAGGGGTGTGACCTGCCCTTCCTGCCCACCCCCATGGGTAAAGGGGTGCTGCCTGACGATCACCCCAACTGTGTTGCTGCTGCCCGCTCCAGGTCAGCCTCTCCTTCTCTCAGCTGGCATCATATTCATGTACAGACCATTGACTGTATAAGTAGGACCAAGAATTTCCCTGACCATTTGAACGGACCACGAAACTCCTGAAATCCCTATCTATAACTAGTCTCTCTTGGCCAGGTCATGTCAATGTAAACTGGTGTCAATCAAACAACTACACTACTCCTATAACTAGCCTCTTTTCATTACATTTTGTTTTGTCCCTGCTCTCCTCCTCCTCTCTTCCTATCCTCCTCCTCCTCTCTTCCTATCCTCCTCCTCTCTTCCTCCTCCTCCTCCTCTTCCTATCCTCCTGGTTCTATGGTCTTGGTGGGGACTGCAGAGCTCTGCTCCAGTCTGATGTTGTGGTCCTACTTGGTGCCAGACTCAACTGGATCCTGCACTTTGGCCTTCCCCCCAGGTTTGACACCCAAGTAAAGGACATCCAGCTAGGTCAAAGGTCACCAGTAGGGTTTCTTTTTTTTCCTTCTTTTTTTCAGATTTTCTGCTTATTCCGTTCTGATTTCTGTAATCTTCCAACAGGGATTTCTGGGAATTTTGGGAAAGTAACTGTAATTTTGCAACCCTAGTCACAGGTCATTTCATAGTGAACTACATTTCATTGTAACCAGGTATAAAGGTATTTGACTCAGTCTATTGGATTTAGTCTATCAATTATATAGCTTCTCTATAAGTCTTTGTGGTCTCTCCAAATAATGTCATGGCTGTCTTAGTGCTGTACAGTACATCTATATTTAAGCAATAAGGCCCGAGGGGGTGTGGTATATGGCCAATATACCACGTCTAGGGGCTGTTCTTAAGCACGATGCAACGCGGAGTGCCTCGATACAGCCCTTAGCCGTGGTATATTGGCCATATACCACAAACCCCAGAGGTGCCTTATTGCTATTATAAACTGGTTACCAACGTAATTCGAACAGTCAAAATACATTTCAAATCAAATCAAATCAAATTTTATTGGCCACATGCGCCGAAATACAACAGGTGCAGACATTACAGTGAAATGCTTACTTACAGCCCTTAACCAACAGTGCATTTATTTTTAACAAAAAAGTAAAAATAAAACAACAACAAAAAAAGTGTTGAGAAAAAAAGAGCAGAAGTAAAATAAAATAACAGTAGGGAGGCTATATATACAGGGGGGTACCGGTGCAGAGTCAATGTGCGGGGGCACCGGCTAGTTGAGGTAGTTGAAGTAATATGTACATGTGGGTAGAGTTAAAGTGACTATGCATAAATAATTAACAGAGTAGCAGCAGCGTAAAAGGATGGGGTGGGGGGGCAGTGCAAATAGTCCGGGTAGCCATGATTAGCTGTTCAGGAGTCTTAAGGCTTGGGGGTAGAAGCTGTTGAGAAGTCTTTTGGACCTAGACTTGGCACTCCGGTACCGCTTGCTGTGCGGTAGCAGAGAGAACAGTCTATGACTAGGGTGGCTGGAGTCTTTGACAATTTTGAGGGCCTTCCTCTGACACCGCCTGGTATAGAGGTCCTGGATGGCAGGAAACTTGGCCCCAGTGATGTACTGGGCCGTACGCACTACCCTCTGTAGTGCCTTGCGGTCGGAGGCCAAGCAGTTGCCATACCAGGCGGTGATGCAACCAGTCAGGATGCTCTCGATGGTGCAGCTGTATAATTTTTTGAGGATCTGAGGACCCATGCCAAATCTTTTCAATCTCCTGAGGGGGAATAGGCTTTGTCGTGCCCTCTTCACGACTGTCTTGGTGTGTTTGGACCATGATAGTTCGTTGGTGATGTGGACACCAAGGAACTTGAAGCTCTCAACCTGTTCCACTACAGCCCCGTCGATGAGAATGGGGGCGTGCTCAGTCCTCTTTTTTTTCCTGTAGTCCACAATCATCTCCTTTGTCTTGGTCACGTTGAGGGAGAGGTTGTTATCCTGGCACCACACGGCCAGGTCTCTGACCTCCTCCCTCAACGTGACCCATGTTATACGGTCAGATATACCACAGCTTTCAGCCAATCAGCATTCAGGGCTCGAGTCACCCGGTTTATAAAAGGGAACGTGTGTGTGTCAGCCTTAGCATTATGTGGTGGTGCCTGGTTATTTCTGTTGTGTTTAGCTTGAGGTTTGGCCACTCCTCCAGCTGCTGTTACATGTGTCACGCACGGCGCTCTTCCTGTCGTGTCGTTGCTGGTATGTTGTAGTAACGTTCCACATACGTTATTTATGTCAAGGTCAATGTGAAGGTTGATCTGTGTGCTGAGGAGATGGGGAACAACGTGCAACCTGCTGCTGCTCTCCTGGGGGACATCAATACTATTGTCAAGCAGGTAACACAACACAGTCCTGGGGGACTGGAGATCCTGGTTTGAATCCAGGCTCTGTCGTAGCCGGCCGCGACCGGGAGACCCATGGGGCGGCGCACAATTGGACCAGCGTCGCCTAGGGTAGTGGAGGGAATGGCCGGCTCAGTTCGTAGAGCATGGTGTTCGCAACGCCAGGGTTGTGGGTTCGATTCCCACGGGGGGTATGAACAAAATTTATAACGTATGCACTAACTGTAAGTCGCTCTGGATAAGAGCGTCTGCTAAATGAGGGCAATGTGGGGCATTCTTATTTTTCCTCCACTGATGATGATATCCAATCTGTTTATTCTTACTTTTGTGAGTCAGTACCCAAGAACAACACAGTCATTTTTCAGAACACAATGAGAATTACTCAGAATGACAGTTTGTTTTACACCACTGTGCTAGTACAGGATAAAGTTGAGCTGAAGGGGATGTTAGATAGTGGGTCCATGGCTACTACTCTGCGCGCAGATATTGTACCTCGGTTGAGGGAGGCAGGAGTGGTAGAGGGGAACTTTCTAGATCCTTCAGACATCATCCTGGTGGGTTGTGGTGGGAACAAACTAGCCCAGTGGGCATGTGTGACTTAAAAATGCAACTTTATGGCTTCTGTTATGTAGTCCCAGTGCTTATTGTTGATGGGCAGGTTGATGAACTCGTTGTGGGAACTAATGTGTTGAAGTCTGATTAGACAGTGAGTTTCTATGTGCTCACGCAGGTGCCCGAGAGCTGTGGCTGCACCAAGGGCTAAGCTATTGTGTGTTGTCTCTTCGTGTACAGGTATGTCATTTATTTTGTCAGAATTATGTTGTATATCATTTTACTTGTATTGTATAGTGTGTTGTTAGGCACTGAATGTGTGCATGCAGCACCTGTTCTCTTTTGCCTGACCTTCAACTAGCAAGGTGCCCGAGAGCTGTGGCTGCACCAAGAGCTAACATATTGTGTGTTGTCTCTTCGTGTGCAGGTCGAATAAAAATTATCCAACCATCAGAATTCCAGTTGTGGCAGTGTCCTAATTACGTGACCTGCCGACTGGTCAGCTCAAGCCGACCGCCGGAGCTGTGCATGTGGATGAGGTGCACGACCTGCGCATGTGAATTTGTTGATGGCTTACTGTAAGTGAATATATACTGTAAACAGTGAAAGTGAATGTAGCATATTCATTAGATACAGGTATTCGTGCTTATTTGTATGTTTTGGATGAATTTGTTTATTGCATTTATTTTTTTTGGTATTTGAATGCACTAAATTACATTGTATTTTAGTGCTCTGTTGAGCCATGGAAGATTCTCAAATCCATAAGACGTGTTATGCTGGGGATTTTAGTGTGGGTAGAGGGAGGGGTGTCCTTCCATTTACACCAATTGTACAGTCAGCTCCTGGGAGTAGAGCGTTTGCTAGTCCTGAGTTTGCAAGCACTGGGAGGGGTAGGCTGTTTGTTCCACCTGACCAGGGTATCCCACCTCTGTCTTTTGAAGTACCATCATCCACAGTACTCGGTGATAATGGGATGCCTCCGAGTCAGCTTAGTGACCTTATTAAGCAGATTGGTTCAGAGATAGGAGAATCTATCAGAGCGAGTTTACTGCAGCCTGGGGTTTCAAGTCTTTCTCCTGCCCGTCCCCCTCACCAACCCCAGCAGTTTCCCCTGCCTGAGCAGTGTGGGTCAACCTTTATTGATGCGTCCAAGCTGAATCTGGTTGTGAAGTCAGATGTTAGTGCTCCACCTCTTTTTAGGGGTGATGGCTCAGATAAGTACTCTGTCCTGGAGTGGGAGGAGTTAATGGAAGTCTACCTAGAGAAGAGGGGTTACACTGGGTCTGGGAATGTTGGGGAGGTGATGTCTAGGCTCATGGGGTCTAGGCTCAAGTCTGGAAGCGTAACAACCTTGTTGTCACAGATGTTAAGGCGGTGTTCAGTGTTTTCAAGCAACACTTTGGGGATACTGTCTGCTCAGGTATGCCATTAGCTGATTTCTATTCAATCAAACCATATGCTAATGAGGGTCCAATAGATTTCTGGATTAGGCTTAACAAAGCTGCAGAGGCAGCCGACCAGTACCTTGTGAGTGAGGGCAGGACCTTACCCAATCAGTGCTCAGAGTTGGCAGTCATGTTTGTACGCAACTGTCCTGATAAAGAGTTGGCCCAAGTGTTCAAGAGCAAACCCATTCGTGACTGGACAGCCAATGAGGTACAGGATCGGTTGGATGAACTGTTAAGGGAACGTAAAGCATGTAGAACACAACTTTCACAGCAGGTTGCTGCTGTTTTTGACTGCCCTCAGGAGGGAGTGGGTCCTGTGAAAAGACCTAATGTGTCATCTTTTTCTCAATGTGGCCGTGAACCAGACCAGGCACCATCTGTATCTGAGGGTGGGACATTAAAGAAAGTTTTGACTTTGTTAGAGAAGGCTCTGGTCAGCAATACTCAGTCTGTGAGTGGCGCAGTGGTCTAAGGCACTACATCGCAGTGCTAGCTGTGCCACTAGAGATCCTGGTTCGAATCCAGGCTCTGTCGTAGCCGGCCGCGACCGGGAGACCCATGGGGCGGCGCACAATTGGACCAGCGTCGCCTAGGGTAGTGGAGGGAATGGCCGGCTCAGTTCGTAGAGCATGGTGTTTGCAACGCCAGGGTTGTGGGTTCGATTCCCACTGGGGGTATGAAAAAAATTTATAACGTATGCACTAACTGTAAGTCGCTCTGGATAAGAGCGTCTGCTAAATGAGGGCAATGTGGGGCATTCTTATTTTTCCTCCACTGATGATGATATCCAATCTGTTTATTCTTACTTTTGCGAGTCAGTACCCAAGAACAACACAGTCATTTTTCAGAACACAATCAGAATGACAGTTTGTTTTACACCACTGTGCTAGTACAGGATAAAGTTGAGCTGAAGGGGATGTTAGATAGTGGGTCCATGGCTACTACTCTGCGCGCAGATATTGTACCTCGGTTGAGGGAGGCAGGAGTGGTAGAGGGGAACTTTCTAGCTCCTTCAGACATCATCCTGGTGGGTTGTGGTGGGAACAAACTAGCCCAGTGGGCATGTGTGACTTAAAAATTCAACTTTATGGCTTCTGTTATGTAGTCCCAGTGCTTATTGTTGATGGGCAGGTTGATGAACTCATTGTGGGAACTAATGTGTTGAAGTCTCTGATTAGACAGTTCAAATCAAATGACAGCTACTGGCGGGTGGCGGGTACACCAGGTTCCTCTAGCCAGTGTGATGTCAAATCTGGAGAGATGGAGAGGAGACTCCATCCCAGATAAAGTGGGCACCATTAAGTTGAAGAGAGCAGTAACGCTCCAACCCATGAGTGAGCATCTGGTGTGGGGCCGCCTACCGCCAAAGACAAAACTCTCTGTGGGCAGTACTGTTGTTGTCGAGCCCAGCACGTCTCGTTGTGTGAATCGACACATACTAGTGGGGAGAGTAGTTACGCCTCTGTGGGGGGATGGATGGCTCCCTGTGAAGATTGTGAATCCAACAACATCGCCAGTTACCCTGAGACGAAATGCTAAAGTGGCGGATGTGTACCCTTGCATTGCATTGGAGTATTTTAATGATGTCAAGCAGCAAGCAGCTCATCAGAATGTGGCAAAGGCTCAATGTGACAGATCACATGGCAGTCTGACAGCTAAGAGTTCAGTTGGTGGCAGTGTAGATAATGGCAACAGTACACTGAGGAATCTTGGACTTCAAGGCCTGTCTGTTGAGGAGTGTCCAGTTTCACAGTTCTGGAAAGATAAACTTGTCAACTTAATTGGGAAGTATGACACAGTGTTCTCTAGACATAGCCTAGATTGTGGCGAGGCAAAGGAGTTCTGCCTTCGCATACGGCTGACTGATGACCGCCCATTTCGATGACCTTATCGTAGGCTGTCTCCAGCTCATTACCAAAAACTCAGGGAAACACTGGATGATATGGAGGAAAAGGAAATCGTCAGAAAATCCAGCAGCGAGTATGCCTCACCATTGGTGCTGGTATGGAAAAAGAATGGGGACTTGCGCCTATGTACTGACTTCAGGTGGTTAAATGCCCGCACAGTAAAGGATGCTCATCCCCTGCCTCATCAGGCTGATGTACTGGCCGCGCTGGGAGGTAATGCCTTCTTCAGCACAATGGATTTGACGTCAGGGTATTACAACGTGCCACTGCATGAAGAGGACAAGAAATACACTGCCTTTTCCTCCCCTTTAGGTCTGCACGAGTACAATCGGTTACCTCAGGGCCTCTGCAACAGCCCGGCTACTTTTATGAGAATGATGCTGACCATCTTTGGTGACCAAAACGTTCTAAGTCTCCTTTGTTACTTGGATGATCTGATGGTTTTTGCTAAGACGGAGGAAGAGAGTCTGCAGAGACTTGAGATGGTTTTTCAGCGGTTGCAGGCGCACAACCTTAAACTGTCTCCGTCTAAGTGCAAGTTTCTGAGGAGGTCTGTAAAGTTTTTGGGCCACATCATTTCTCAGGAGGGTGTAGCCACTGACCCTGCTAAAGTTCAAACCATTTTGAATGTGACTGAGAGTGAAGCTGAGAGTGAAGCTGATGGTGTCACACCGTCTCCTATCAAAATAGGTTCTTTCCTTGGTATGGTAGTATACTATTAGCACTACATTGAGAATTGTTCCATGGTTGCTAGGCCATTGTTTCAGCTAACTACAGGTCAGAAGAAGCCTAGGAGAGGCAAGGGTAGGAAGAGGCCTGGTCCCCCTCGCAGGCTCACTGCTGCAGACTGGACTGCCGAATGTCGACTCGCTTTTGAAGCTTTGAAATCAGCACTAGTTGACCAGGCACTGCTGGTTCATCCAGATTTTTCTCAGCCATTTCTACTTTCCGTGGATGCATCTAATAGTGGTTTGGGAGCTGTACTATCACAAGTGCAAGATGGGAAGGACATAGCCAGGCCGATAGCTTTTGCTAGTAAATCTCTTAATCATGCACAATCCAAGTATCCTGCTCACCGGCTGGAATTTCTAGCCATGAAATGGGCCATTCATGATAAATTCAGCCATTGGCTGCGAGGGCATAAGTTTACTGTGTGGACCGACAACGATCCACTCAAATATATTCTTACAAAGCCGAGACGATGCATTTGAGCAGAGATGGGTTGCAAAGCCGGCACCCTTTGAGTGGCGCAGTGGTCTAAGGCACTGCATCGCAGTGCTAGCTGTGCCACTAGAGATTCTGGTTCGAATCCAGGCTCTGTCGTAGCCGGCTGCGACCGGGAGACCCATGGGGCGCCGCACAATTGGCCCAGCGTTGTCCAGGGTAGGGGAGGGAATGGCCGGCAGGGATGTTGCTCAGTTGGTAGAGCATGGCGTTTGCAACGCCAGGGTTGTGGGTTCGATTCCCACGGGGGGCCAGTATGAAAAATAAAAATGATGTATGCACTCACTAACTGTAAGTCGCTCTGGATAAGAGTGTCTGCTAAATGACTAAAAATGTAAAATAAAAATGATATCCAGTACATACTGTGGGGAGAACAAGTATTTGATACACTGCCGATTTTGCAGGTTTTCCTACTTACAAAGCATGTAGAGGTCTGTAATTTTTATCATACATACACTTCAACTGTGAGAGACGGAATGTAAAACAAAAATCCAGAAAATCACATTGTATGATTTTTAAGTAATTAATTTGCATTTTATTGCATGACATAAGTATTTGATACATCAGAAAAGCAGAACTTATTATTTGGTACAGAAACCTTTGTTTGCAATTACAGAGATCATACGTTTCCTGTAGGTCTTGACCAGGTTTGCACACACTGCAGCAGGGATTTTGGCCCGCTCCTCCATACAGACCTTCTCCAGATCCTTCAGGTTTCGGGGCTGAGATCCCCAAAGCCTACAAGAATTCTGATAGTGAAACTCCACTCAGCTGGGATGGTGCTGTGCCTGATGTTGTTAACTTGGTTGAAGATGCTTTGTCAGTCTGGTCTGTGACAATCTACCAGGATTCTGATCAGTCGTCTGACACTACTAGTGTTGAGTCGGAAATTGAAAGTGTGCTGGCTCCGGATATGCTGATCTGTAGTACTCCCCAACCTGAGGTTAGACCTTTGAGCACGGTTGGTGCTGTCCGTGAAATTCCTGCTAGGTTTTTGGGTGAGGGTGTTCGGACTAGACTAGGTAGATTTATTAATCGAGTGAATAGGCTAATCCAAACTATGTCTACACAGGAAATGAAACAATTCTTGGTTTCTCAGTGACGGTAGGATATTGCCTACCTTTTCTCTGTTGTGTGTATGTGGTAATCTAAGTGGGTCTTAGAGTGATTTGTGGGTTTGTCTAATATTTTTGACAATTCATGTAACTTTGTGTGTAGTTCATCAGCATAAAATGTATTTGGCATTTTTTGTATAGGGTTGAATAAGGGATTAGCTACCTCTTATTTTTCCTAATCCTTCACGGGATAGCTTTCCAGCTGATCGACCATTTGTGGGTCTAGAATTAAGGGACTACACTGGGTTACTCTGTCGCCCTGTGGGTGTGGAATGTTTTTTTTCTTTCTTTGCTTTGTTACCTTCGAGGTAATGTGTTTTGTTTTGTGTTTATAATATAGTGTAAAACAGTAGGGGTGAATGTAGTAGTGTGATGTTGTTCCCCTAGATTATGCACCAAATTGCACACAAGGACAGTTCAACTAGGCCAGGTCAAGAGGGGATGTTAATAAGTTAATAATAATAATAATAATAATATTAATTCAATGTGGTTTTTATTTAATTACAGCTGCATAGCTAATGTAATTTTTTGGTGTACAAACATTTTTATATATCTATATTGTAAATACACCTAATTGTAAAAGTTTTGTATATTTTGGTTTGGTCCATCGCGGGTTATCTGTATTTATGTACCCTCTTATTGTTGTCTTTTGCCTGACCTTCAACTAGCAAGGTATGTTGTCCTTGGCGCCGTAATTTGTCGATATAAAACTGTGGTAAAGTTACACAAAGTGCTGTTACGCAACTATAGGTTTTGTTACAATGTGGACAATATAAAGATGTATGTTAACAACTTTCACCGAGCTCGCTAATTAGGGTACCTATTGTAACTCGGGAGTATTTGGGGCAGTGTTTGAGTGAGTGTCTATGTGCTCACGCAGGTGCCCGAGAGCTGTGGCTGCACCAAGGGCTAAACTATTGTGTGTTGTCTCTTCGTGTACAGGTATGTCATTTATTTTGTCAGAATTATGTTGTATATCATTTTACTTGTATTGTATAGTGTGTTGTTAGGCACTGAATGTGTGCATGCAGCACCTGTTCTCTTTTGCCTGACCTTCAACTAGCAAGGTGCCCGAGAGCTGTGGCTGCACCAAGAGCTAACATATTGTGTGTTGTCTCTTCGTGTGCAGGTCGAATAAAAATTATCCAACCATCAGAATTCCAGTTGTGGCAGTGTCCTAATTACGTGACCTGCCGACTGGTCAGCTCAAGCCGACCGCCGGAGCTGTGCATGTGGATGAGGTGCACGACCTGCGCATGTGAATTTGTTGATGGCTTACTGTAAGTGAATATATACTGTAAACAGTGAAAGTGAATGTAGCATATTCATTAGATACAGGTATTCGTGCTTATTTGTATGTTTTGGATGAATTTGTTTATTGCATTTTTTGGGGGGGGTATTTGAATGCACTAAATGCACCCGTGTTATGCTGGGGATTTTAGTGTGGGTAGAGGGAGGGGTGTCCTTCCATTTACACCAATTGTACAGTCAGCTCCTGGGAGTAGAGCGTTTGCTAGTCCTGAGTTTGCAAGCACTGGGAGGGGTAGGCTGTTTGTTCCACCTGACCAGGGTATCCCACCTCTGTCTTTTGATGTACCATCATCCACAGTACTCGGTGATAATGGGACGCCTCCGAGTCAGCTTAGTGACCTTATTAAGCAGATTGGTTCAGAGATAGGAGAATCTATCAGAGCGAGTTTACTGCAGCCTGGGGTTTCAAGTCTTTCTCCTGCCCGTCCCCCTCACCAACCCCAGCAGTTTCCCCTGCCTGAGCAGTGTGGGTCAACCTTTATTGATGCGTCCAAGCTGAATCTGGTTGTGAAGTCAGATGTTAGTGCTCCACCTCTTTTTAGGGGTGATGGCTCAGATAAGTACTCTGTCCTGGAGTGGGAGGAGTTAATGGAAGTCTACCTAGAGAAGAGGGGTTACACTGGGTCTGGGAATGAGATGAGGATTCCTAGTCAATGAACTTGTCATAAATCAACATAGGATAGGCCCTCTCCCCCCCCCCCCCCCCCGGCTGTGTCCCAAATGGCACCCTGTTCCCTTTATAAGTACACTACTTTGGTTCAAAAAGTAGTTCACTATGAAGAGAATAGGGTGCCATTTGGGACGCACACACTGACGCAGCACATGGCTTAGTATTTGGCCCTGGTCTACATTCAAATACCAATGGAATAGGCCTAACAATGCAAACTAAATGCAATCAAGCGCTCCTCCAATACGTGTTTGATTTTGCCTGTGGTCAGCAGCACAGACTGCCGTGTGAACCATCTTTGTCTTTCTATCTGCAGAGTAAAGATGGAAAGACCCCCCTCCACATGACGGCCATCCACGGACGCTTCTCCAGATCTCAAGCCATCATCCAGAATGGTGAGTCGCTGTGAATGCTCTCAACTGAATATATATGAACCAGTAGGCTCTTCAGCATTGTCTTTAGTCTTCAAACCATGATTCACTGGCACAGAGCAATGTTACTTGCAATGTGGTTGAACATGAAGCTTCATGAGGCCTCTAGGGTCAAGTGGTTGACGTGTGTGTGTGTCTGTGTGTGTGTCTGTGTGTGTGTGTGTGTTCTGTAGGTGCTGAGATCGACTGTGAAGAAAATAATGGAAACACACCTCTGCACATCTCTGCTCGCTACGGCCATGAGTTACTCATCAATACACTCATCACGAACGGAGCTGACACAGCCAAGTGAGAACACACACACACACAGTTTCCAGCAATAATGCAACATGCATCTGCAATTCTGTCATTGACCGAATTCCCGCTTGGAGACTATGCTCAACACATTGTGGTGTGTGGGGGGTTGATAGACAGGGCATTGCAGCATTCTGATGTGTTGATCTGCTGTGGGGTTTAATGAGGACTGTGATGTGGTGCTGTTTCCAATCTTAGCTGAATCAACTGTAAGTCACTCTGGATAAGAGTGTCTGCTTAAAGTCTAAAATGTAAAAATGTGTTGCAGGCGAGGCGTCCATGGGATGTTCCCCCTCCACCTGGCTGCTCTCAGTGGGTTCTCTGACTGCTGTCGGAAGCTCCTCTCATCAGGCTTTGATATAGACACCCCTGACGACTTTGGAAGGACCTGTTTACATGCTGCAGCAGCTGTTGGGTGAGTGGACTGGTCCAGGCTTTACACCAAGGAATATTTAGTTCATGAACTGGAAAGCCACCAGAAAGAACAAACACATATTCACACTCTTACATTTCACATGGTTTAGCAGTATTGTTTAGAGTTATTTAAAAAATCGTATAGATCATTAGTGCGGTATCATTTCTGTATAATGTGGTTCCATGCCATGGTGGTATTGACTTGCGCTCTGGTCTAAATTGTCTTTATATCTTCTTGAAAGAGAAGCCTGCAAACTGCTCTTGCTAGTATCACTTTTTATTATTGCTTTTAGTAGCATTATAAAAACAGTGATACTAGCAAGAGCAGTGTACGGGTTTCTCTTTTCTTTCAGGTTCTCATTGTTACCATCCACCTGATAGCTCAGATGAACGAGAGCCTTTCTGACCTTGATATCTTGTTACCATCCACCTGATAGCTCAGATGTACGAGAGCCTTTCTGAACTTGATATCTTGTTACCATCCACCTGATAGCTCAGATGTACGAGAGCCTTTCTGAACTTGATATCTTTTTACCATCCACCTGATAGCTCAGATGTACGAGAGCCTTTCTGAACTTGATATCTTGTTACCATCCACCTGATAGCTCAGATGAACGAGAGCCTTTCTGAACTTGATATCTTGTTACCATCCACCTGATAGCTCAGATGTACGAGAGCCTTTCTGAACTTGATATCTTGTTACCATTCACCTGATAGCTCAGATGTACGAGAGCCTTTCTGAACTTGATATCTTGTTACCAGGAACCTGGACTGTCTGAATCTGCTGCTCAACACAGGGGCAGACTTCAACAGAAAGGACAGCTTCGGAAGGTCTGTCTGTGGCATCAAATAACTTTCATATGTGATCTTTATGATAATGGGGAATATAGTATAGGGGCATATAGGAATTATTATGGGAAAGATTGGGCGGCAGGTAGCCTAGCGGTTAAGAGCGTTGGGTCAGTAACCGAAAGGTTGCTGGTTCAAATCCCCTAGCTGACTAGGTGAAAAATGTGTCTATGTGCACTGCAGCAAGGCACTTAACCCTAATTGCTCCTGTAAGTCGCACTGGATAAGAGTGTCTGCTAAATGACGTAAATGTAAAATGTAAATGTTATACAGCTCCAATAAGCTGTTTCTGTTGTTGATGTTGAATGGTTTCTGTGCGTTCTTCTAGGAGTCCTCTGCATTATGCGGCAGCCAATTGTAACTACCAGTGTCTGTTTGCCTTGGTGGGGTCTGGGGCCAGTGTGAACGATCTGGATAAAAGGGGTTGCACCCCGCTCCACTACGCTGCTGCCTCCGACACAGACGGAAAGTACGTCTCACACCTCTCTTACTGTTGTGTGTGTTGTGGTGCCATGACCTTTCACATTTCACTGTAGTCTGGAGAGTATGTTGTGGTGCCATGACCTTTCACATTTCACTGTAGTCTGGAGAGTATGTTGTGGTGCCATGACCTTTCACATTTCACTGTAGTCTGGAGAGTATGTTGTGGTGCCATGACCTTTCACATTTCACTGTAGTCTGGAGAGTATGTTGTGGTGCCATGACCTTTCACATTTCACTGTAGTCTGGAGAGTATGTTGTGGTGCCATGACCTTTCACATTTCACTGTAGTCTGGAGAGTATGTTGTGGTGCCATGACCTTTCACATTTCACTGTAGTCTGGAGAGTATGTTGTGGTGCCATGACCTTTCACATTTCACTGTAGTCTGGAGAGTATGTTGTGGTGCCATGACCTTTCACATTTCACTGTAGTCTGGAGAGTATGTTGTGGTGCCATGACCTTTCACATTTCACTGTAGTCTGGAGAGTATGTTGTGGTGCCATGACCTTTCACATTTCACTGTAGTCTGGAGAGTATGTTGTGGTGCCATGACCTTTCACATTTCACTGTAGTCTGGAGAGTATGTTGTGGTGCCATGACCTTTCACATTTCACTGTAGTCTGGAGAGTATGTTGTGGTGCCATGACCTTTCACATTTCACTGTAGTCTGGAGAGTATGTTGTGGTGCCATGACCTTTCACATTTCACTGTAGTCTGGAGAGTATGTTGTGGTGCCATGACCTTTCACATTTCACTGTAGTCTGGAGAGTATGTTGTGGTGCCATGACCTTTCACATTTCACTGTAGTCTGGAGAGTGTGTTGTGGTGCCATGACCTTTCACATTTCATTGTAGTCTGGAGAGTATGTTGTGGTGCCATGACCTTTCACATTTCACTGTAGTCTGGAGAGTATGTTGTGGTGCCATGACCTTTCACATTTCACTGTAGTCTGGAGAGTATGTTGTGGTGCCATGACCTTTCACATTTCACTGTAGTCTGGAGAGTATGTTGTGGTGCCATGACCTTTCACATTTCACTGTAGTCTGGAGAGTATGTTGTGGTGCCATGACCTTTCACATTTCACTGTAGTCTGGAGAGTATGTTGTGGTGCCATGACCTTTCACATTTCACTGTAGTCTGGAGAGTATGTTGTGGTGCCATGACCTTTCACATTTCACTGTAGTCTGGAGAGTATGTTGTGGTGCCATGACCTTTCACATTTCACTGTAGTCTGGAGAGTATGTTGTGGTGCCATGACCTTTCACATTTCACTGTAGTCTGGAGAGTATGTTGTGGTGCCATGACCTTTCACATTTCACTGTAGTCTAGAGTATGTTGTTGGTCGTGTTTGAATACATACTAGTGTTAAATCTGCAGTGTGAAAGCTTGGCCACGTCTCCTTTGGGAAAGTGTCTCTGCTTGCTTATCTGTCTGTCTTGATGTTGGTATAATGATTAGTGAACTCTTGACCTCTGACCTCTAGGTGTCTGGAATATTTGCTGCGAAACGACGCTAACCCAGGGATCAGGGACAATCAGGGCTACAACGCAGTCCATTACGCGTCTGCGTACGGACACCGCCTCTGTCTGGAGCTGGTGAGTCAGAACCACAGGGGACTAGACGCCCTGCATTCACAGACCATTTTGTCTGCGTCCCAAATGGCTGTAGGGCCCATAGGGCTCTGGTCAAAAGTAATGCACTATATAGGGAATAGGGTGCCATTTGGGACAGACGTTGATATTCAGTAGGTTTTAAGGTGTGGTTGCATGTTTGTCGTGGCCGCATCGTCACTCTTGATGTTCTTTTTCCAGATTGCAAGTGAAACACCTTTAGATGTGGTAAGTACCAGTTGGTTACTTTTCCTCACACTAGCTTGTTTAAGATACGAATGCAACACCCCAGTATGTCTGCAGGGGCTGGTCACTGAGATTTACAACATGAAACATGCTACTAGACTAACCTTCAAAGTAAATATGTTACAAGTCTAAACTGGCCCGTCCTTGTCTTTCCCCAGCTAATGGAAACCTCAGGGACAGACATCCTGAACGACTCTGATGTCAGAGCTCCCATCAGCCCCCTACACTTAGCTGTGAGTAAAGCCTACCTGCTCCTGTAGGGGTCTCGCCACATGACAAATGGCACCCTATTCCCTATTTAGTGCACTACTTTTGACCAGAGCCTTATGGGCCCAGATCAAAAGTACTGCACTACATGGGAAATAGGGTGCTATCTGGGATGCAGGCATGGTGTTGTTTTTCCACGAAAAGTTGATTGTCCAGACACTCACACACCATGTTCCTATCTGTTCCTGATTAGTGTAAAATACATGCATATTTTGACACGGTGATGATGAGGATGATTTCCTTATTTTGCCATTTGAGTTAATCAACCTCCAACAGAGGAGAAGTAGAGTGTTTCTAAATCTCACGCTTGGCAGGGACCTTCGATGTTGATGCTGGGCGGGAGAAAAAATGGGCACCCGATTTGAGAGACACTGGTCTACTTTAGGGGTCTAGGACTGTTTCTGTTCAGGCATACCACTGGTCTACTATAGGACATTGATTATATTAAGAGTGTATTTCTGTTCAGGCATACCACTGGTCTACTATAGGACATTGATTATATTAGGAGTGTATATCTGTTCAGGCATACCACTGGTCTACTATAGGACATTGATTATATTAGGAGTGTATTTCTGTTCAGGCATACCACTGGTCTACTATAGGACATTGATTATATTAGGAGTGTATATCTGTTCAGGCATACCACTGGTCTACTATAGGACATTGATTATATTAAGAGTGTATTTCTGTTCAGGCATACCACTGGTCTACTATAGGACATTGATTATATTAGGAGTGTATATCTGTTCAGGCATACCACTGGTCTACTATAGGACATTGATTATATTAGGAGTGTATATCTGTTCAGGCATACCACTGGTCTACTATAGGACATTGATTGTATTAGGAGTGTATATCTGTTCAGGCATACCACTGGTCTACTATAGGACATTGATTATATTAGGAGTGTATATCTGTTCAGGCATACCACTGGTCTACTATAGGACATTGATTATATTAGGAGTGTATTTCTGTTCAGGCGTACCACTGGTCTACTATAGGACATTGATTATATTAGGAGTGTATATCTGTTCTGGCATACCACTGGTCTACTATAGGACATTGATTATATTAGGAGTGTATATCTGTTCAGGCATACCACTGGTCTACTATAGGACATTGATTATATTAGGAGTGTATATCTGTTCAGGCATACCACTGGTCTACTATAGGACATTGATTATATTAGGAGTGTATTTCTGTTCAGGCATACCACTGGTCTACTATAGGACATTGATTATATTAAGAGTGTATATCTGTTCTGGCATACCACTGGTCTACTATAGGACATTGATTATATTAAGAGTGTATTTCTGTTCAGGCATACCACTGGTCTACTATAGGACATTGATTATATTAGGAGTGTATATCTGTTCAGGCATACCACTGGTCTACTATAGGACATTGATTATATTAGGAGTGTATATCTGTTCAGGCGCACCACTGGTCTACTATAGGACATTGATTATATTAGGAGTGTATATCTGTTCTGGCATACCACTGGTCTACTATAGGACATTGATTATATTAGGAGTGTATATCTGTTCTGGCATACCACTGGTCTACTATAGGACATTGATTATATTAGGAGTGTATATCTGTTCAGGCATACCACTGGACTTTGCTTCAGACTGTGTGTTTGTTTCCATTCAGGCGTACCACGGCCACCACCATGCTATGGAGGTCCTGGTTCAGTCTCTGCTGGATCTAGACGTGAGGAACAGCCAGGGGCGCACCCCTCTGGACCTGGCTGCCTTTAAAGGCTATGTGGAGTGTGTTCACGTCCTCATCAACCAGGGAGCCTCCATCCTGGTTAAAGACTTCACCCTGAAGAGGACCCCCATCCACGCTGCAGGTACGCATAGGATATCACGTAAGACCTAGAGATTCTGTAATTCAAAAGTTTTCCTTACCAAGCTGGACATTTGTTTGGTCATGTTGCTAGGACGCCAATGTCCACTCTAGGGATATTATATAGCATAGTGTGAAAATGCCCTCTACACACTGATCTAAGGTCATTTTTTGTCATTATTGCTGAGGATCTGGGGAGGGTAAGCTGATCCTAGATCAGTGCACAGGGGGACTTCTATCCAGAGCCAGGTACACAGCTAGCAGGTGAAAGGCTTCGAGGGCCTCAGCCCCAAAATGTTTTATTATCTGCTGTGTTAACATCATGAGGATGTCATCTACCAATACCACTGTTCTAGAAATCTGTCTGTTCATGTGAAGGTAATAGTCGTCCAGCAATCAGCTCATATCCTCTCTGTTTAGCCTCCTCTAGCTACCAACGGTCAATCATCTCACATTCTTATATCCTCTCTGTTTATCCTCCTCTAGCTACCAATGGTCAATCATCTCACATTCTTATATCCTCTCTGTTTATCCTCCTCTAGCTACCAACGGTCATTCATCTCACATTCTTATATCCTCTCTGTTTATCCTCCTCTAGCTACCAACGGTCATTCGGAGTGTTTGCGTTTACTGATTGGAAATGCTGACCTCCAGAGTGCAGTGGACGTTCAAGACGGGAATGGACAGTAAGTCAATTGGGTTTTGGATACAATTCCTGAAATAAAGAGATTTTGACACTAGTTCTACGTCCCAAATGGCACCCTATGCCCTACTTGGTGCACTACTTTAAACCAGAACCCTATGGGCTCGGGTCAAAAGTAGTGTACCATATAGGGAATAGGTTGCCATTTGGGACTCAGCCTGGTTATTACCAGTTTGTAATATGACCTTGTTGTCTTGTGTATCAGAACCCCTCTGATGCTGTCGGTGCTGAGCGGACACACAGACTGTGTGTACTCACTGCTCAACAAGGGAGCCAGCGTAGAAGCCAAAGACAAGTGGGGCAGAACAGCGCTACACAGAGGGGTGAGGAGGAGAGCTGGCTGTATACGCTCACACACAGAAAGAGACGGGGAGGCTCAAATATACATATTATCTTCAGAAAAGTAGTTGTCCATGGGTAGTGGTGTATTCATCCCTGTAGGGGGACCTGCCTCCAGACATCATTTGTAATAATTGATGATTCATTATTATATCATTGATTATTAGTTATTCAAATCCATTCTTGTCTCCCCGCCCTTCCTCCCAGGCGTTGACGGGTCATGAGGAGTGTGTGGAGGCCCTGCTGCAGCACAGCGCCAGCTTCCTGGTTCGGGACTGTAAGGGGCGGACCCCTGTCCACCTGGCGGCGGCATCCGGACACATCGGGGTGCTGGGGGGGCTCCTACACGCCGCCCAGTCAGTGGAGACCCTCCCCGTCATCACAGACAACCAGGGCTACACGCCACTACACTGGGCCTGCTACAACGGTACGTACTGGACTAACGGAACACTAGATCTTTTCTGATTTTCTCTCTTCAGCACCGTAAACATGTCCCTGAATTAGGCAGGCCATACAACTAGGGGTGTAACGATTCGATTTGTATCACGATTCGTGGTTGTCGATACGATTCAAGGACGATATTGGTTCATTTAGAACGATACGATCCGAAACGATTCAGTGACTTGAAATCGATTCAGTAACCTTTTAGCCAAAAATTCAACCAGTGTGACTGAAATAAATACCTGGATACTGGACAGTGCAGGTGAAGTTTCTTAGATTCCTGTTTCTTGTAAGGACCGCAATGGTGGCTTGATAATTTCTCGCTCGTCGGCTTCTCCTCTGTCGTCCGCCATGCTATGTTTTGTTGTCTTTGCGCCTTTGCGCTGCTGCTGGCGTGGGGCGATGACGTCACGGATAGGCAGACTGAATCGAGTAATGTTTAAAGCCTTTATCATTAAAAGTGCTAAGAAAAAACATCCATATAAAGTCTGACGTGCTTAAATCCAATGGGTTATTTCCTAGTATCGATACAATCGATTTATTACATTTTAAAACGATGTTAGAGTGATATATGTTGTCCAAAAGGCCAACTCACCGAGCACAGATCGATGTAGTTGGATCATAGGAATATAAATCGATACATCGATGTAGTAGATGGATCGTTACACCCCTACATACAACGGTACGTACTGACTAACTGGACTGTAGCTCTGTTCTCTCCTCCATGAAGTGTACACTCATTCACTCCCTCTTGTGGCTTGAAAAGCATTCGATTGGTGTGGACGGAGCCATGTGGGGGAATGAACAAGACTACAACAGAATTAGGGGTTATGACTCTCAGTGGAGGACCTTACACTGAAACAGGACTTTGTCAGGGATTGACATAGCATATGTTGTAGCTAAAACATATTTTGTGACTTCACCATTGTCAGATGTGTAGCTTTCTCTGAGAGTATTGTTGTGGTCTGCAGCGACGTCATCTTTTTCCGGTATGAATCAATCTTCCACTAGGCCATGACACGTGTGTAGAGGTGCTGCTGGAACAGGAGGTTTTCCACAAGACCGAGGGCAACTCGTTCAGCCCCCTCCACTGTGCTGTGATCAATGACAACGAGGGGGCTGCAGAGATGCTGATTGACACTCTGGGGCCGGCCATTGTCAACGCCACTGACACCAAGAACCGGTAACTACAGCACATGACAAAGTCCTTTTCTTCTGGAGAATAATGTTGTCTTGGGAATAAAATGACCTCTGGGGTTGGATGAGGGATTGTAGATTACTTTTAATACATCTATTAGTGATTTTATATTTCTATGGTATAAACAGGGTTAATTGAACAAACTTGTTTATAACAGTCCTACATGATATCGGTGAAATAAGTTTCCTCTCTCTCCAGGACCCCCCTGCATGCGGCGGCTTTCACGGACCACGTGGAGTGTCTTCAGCTGCTGCTAGGCCACAACGCCCAGGTCAACTCCCCCGATGCCTCCGGGAAGACCTCCCTCATGATGGCTGCTGAGAACAAACCAACGCTGTCGGTACGCAGCCCCCTCTCCTCCGCTTTGCCTCGCCCAGCCGGCTTAAGTTCAACATGTCTGTTTTACATTTTAATAAGTCGCTTCATTTCCTAATTGAGTTTCTTTATGTTTCTCTGTCTGTGTCAGAGCTGTTGGTGAGCAGTGCCAAAGCAGAGCTCACCCTGCAGGATGCAGTCAAGAACACTGCTCTTCATCTGGCCTGCAGTAAGGTGAGCATCCCCACATGAAGATGACGTTCATCTGAACAGTTGGCTCTCTCTGGTTGAAATTTTGGTCTGACATGTTTGACTCTGGTTTTTAAAGGGGCATGAAACCAGTGCTTTGTTGATATTGGAGAAGATTACAGACAGGAACCTCATCAACTCGACTAACGCAGCCTTACAGACGTACGTATGGTTCAGCTGTATTAATTGGGCCAGAAGAATTAGAAGAAGTGCACTATATAGGGAATAGTCTGGCATTTGGGAGGTATCCTCATTTGCTGCTGGCTAATCTGACGGTACTTTCTCCTCAGGCCGTTACACGTTGCAGCCAGAAACGGTGGTGGTCTGACGGTGGTGGTTCAGGAGCTACTAGTGAAGGGTGCTAGCGTGCTCGCAGTCGATTAGAATGGTAAGATCCATAACGCTAACACCGTTTTCTTCTGTACTTCTCTTCTCAATGTGTCCACAATTGTTTCTCTCTAGTCCACTGCTTGGTTATTGTCTTAACTTTGTATATCCTAGCCTGCTGTTATTTCATGTTTTTCACCAAAAGTGTTATAGTAAACGGTGATGCTCCTGAAGTGACCCTCTGCTGTTCTGTTTGAACCCCTCAGGTTACACGCCTGCCTTGGCCTGCGCCCCCAACAAAGACGTGGCGGACTGCCTGGCGCTGATCCTGGCCACCATGATGCCCGTGTCCCCCTGCAACCCGGCGCCCAGCCTGTCCTTCAGTGCCATTAACCACTACACCACCAGCCCCTCCAAGAGTGTGACCTTCGACAGCCTGCCCGTGCTGCGCAGCGAGCACAGCTCCTACTGCAGCTTCAACAACATCGGCCACCGCGACCACGATGGAGGCTTCTACAAGGATGAGGAACTCAACGACTCAGACTCAGAGACATACTGAGGGGGGTGGTGGTCGCTGCCCAGGAGGGGAGCCAAGGGTAGGCGGATGGACAGTGAAGTGGGGCAGAGGCCACAAACAAATCCACACATACACACCGTGTCTTAAATCACCACAGCCAGCTTTGGGAGGGCACGAGCCGAGACAGTCCGCACAGGAGCCTTAAGAGTCCTGCAGATGGAGAGAGAGAAATGGAGGGAGGGAGGGAGAGGGGGAGGCACAACAGGCTGGCTGGCCACACTCATCCTCTCGTACCACCAGGTGTCCTTCCAGCAGATACTGGACTTCAGAGGAACTGCTGCTGCTATACCCCACCTTTACCTTTACCCACAAAGGTCCTAAACGGTAGAAACTGTCCAGCCAACAGACAGACGGACACCTTATGACGGCAATAACCTGTAGTCCAAGGGGATAGTAGCACTTCACTGAGTGAAAAACAGACATGGACCAAAAGATGTGGAAGAAGCCTTTTCAAAACCTGTTTTGACAGTAGAAATGGGATTGAGCATTTTGGCCTGAGAAAAAACATAAGGAGTGATGTTTCATTTAAGTTTTATGAGAGTGATGGTCATGTTTATCCGCACACTAAGACAGTCAGAACGCACCTAGCCTCTTGTCTGTAATCCATGTGGGAGGAGGGGAAATCATTTATTTTTTATGAACAAACATTTTAATAAAATCATTCATGTCTTAAGCTCCTGACCCTCTGTGGGAACCAAAAAATCGTAGTATTTGCTCTCATGAGTAATTTCAAAGAATTTCCATCCCCAATGGCACCCTATTCCCTTTATAGTACACTACTTTTGACCAGGGCCATAGGGTTCTGGTCAAAAGTAGTGTACTCTATAAAGAATAGGGTGCCATTTAGATTTTGCATTTGTATGTGAGCGACAGGACTTTTTACATTTGCGTTATTAAACCTACCTGTCCTTTGCCCTCTAGAAAATATTTTAGAAAGTAAATTATTAATTCATATATTCTTTCTTGTGATATTTATGTCATCATTTTGTGCCTTCTTTAGTTACTGAGGGGAGGTTAGGAGAGTAGGGGCAGCTGTATGAGCGAAAACAATGATGCACACTAAGTACTACAACGTTTGTGAAAAGCACTGATACTATTCCGAGGCATACGAGGGGGAAAACATGCCTCCCTTGGAGAGGAGAAACACTGTAAACCAATGGTAGGACAGCAGCATTTAGATTTTCTTCTGTTGAAAAAAAAAATATATATATTATTTGTCTTGGTCTTATAATCAATGTATTTTGACAGGTTTTGCTTGCTTAACTTCTTCAAAAAAATGAAACCACTCAATCCTTTTATGTGATTGCTTGTTCAAACCCCCGTTTTTGTCTCTTTTTTAAAATAATTTTAACTGGAAATATGTACAATACATATGCTATGTTCGTCAAATCAGGATCAGGAGGTTCACAGGTTTTTTCGTGTCCTTTTTTTCTTTAAAAGGATGAAACTAGCATGTACATATGAAATAGTGACTGAATCGAAACTCCCATGAATTCTTTCAGTATCTGAAGATTGCTGTATATTTTATGAGTAATAAAATAAAGAAATGAGTTATGTTATTTAATAATGAACTATGGGTTATCTGTTTTATGTGACAACCGCAGTATCAATTTCTAGGTGACAGTGGTGCTAATCCCAAAAGAAAGGCTACATACAACAAGGAACAAGAAGTCTATTGGCAAAGTGATGAATATTGCATGTACCTTGGCCTAACGGTGTGGGTTATGTATTTTATTTTTCATGGCGTCCTCAACATTACAGTTTTAAGGGCAACAATAGCCTACATTTGTTTACAACTCGCAGGATTTCCATACATGAGCTTTCAACAACACAGAGTGTTGCATCAGCACGAGATCGAAAGTGCGTCAAATCTGTACAGGTCATTGTTACGTCATCACTGATAAACGTTGAAACTGATGAAAAACCGCTGGAGCAGTTCAGTCTAAACCTCCCTAGTGCTGGAGGATTGCGTTTGTTTTCGCTCTGGATGCGCGTTCATTTTGGCAAGGAAATGTGCTGATTTTGCAAGGAGATGGAGAATAAAGAGTTCAAGGTAGGCATGTTATTTATTTTTAAATCTTCAATTATATTAATTACTGTGGATTAAATATTGTTTAACAAATGAAATAATGTGCTATTCATGCTGTAATATCAAACTAGAAAGTCTATGGCCGGGGAGTCATGAGAGTTGGCTAAAGGTACAGTAGGGTCAAATGGGGGTCAAAGGTTATGACAGCACCTTCATGAATTCGTCCAAAATGGCACCCTATTCCCTATGTAGGCTAGTGTACTACTTTTGACCAGGAGCCATAGAAGGGTTGGCTGACGTCACGAAAATGATGCTCGCGCATCGATGGCCGGAAGTCGTGTATCTTGTTATGATTCTGAACCTCAGCTAACAACAAGCTGCCATGTGGGGAATCGTAGCTCTGTGGCATGTTTCAGCTTGTTGTATGGTGTTATTGATACCATGTCTTGTTTTGAGGTGTTTTGACTGATATCATGTCTATGCAATGACTCAAATTCGCTACCTAGCTAACCAACAACAACTGTAACAATGTATTTGAGACGAGTTCATTGTTCAAATGTATTTATGTTTGCATTAAACATTTAGAGACTAAATATAGTTTACATGTTGTCAACAGTCTAAGTCAAACCCTGTCTATTTTGCCCCATAGTTGCATGCCAGTTTTGTTGCTTAACAACCAACCCCTCTATAGAGTCCCACAGTGGAGGTGTGATAATACCCATAAAACCTAGCGGTCAAACAGGGACATGGTTCCAATCGTTTTTCCACCATTCATTTTTCCCATAGCCGATTTTAGAAACACATAAAATAAGGGCTGTATTTCGTGTAGGCTTACCCTGGCGTGACGTTTTTGTAACTATGTAAATCTCTCTCGGACAAGTTGACTTTTATCAGTATATTTACATTTTACATTTATATCATTTAGCAGACGCTCTTATCCAGAGCGACTTACAATGGTGCATTCAACAATTGGTGCATTCAACTTATGATAGCCAGTGGGACAACCACTTATTTTTCTTATTTTTTTTTTTATGGGGGGGAGGGGGGGGTAGAAGGATTACTTTATACTATTCCAGGTATTCCTTAAAGAGGTAGGGTTTCAAGTGTCTCCGGAAGGTGGTCAGTGACTCCGCTGTCCTGGCGTCGTGGGGGAGCTTGTTCCACCATTGGGGTGCCAGAGCCTGAAGGTAAGGAGGTGCCGTTCCCCTCACAGCTCCGTAGGCAAGCACCATGGTCTTGTAGTAGATGCGAGCCTCAACTGAGCGGGGTGACATGAGAGAACTTGGGAAGGTCGAACACCAGACGGGCTGCGGCGTTCTGGATAAGTTGTAGGGGTTTAATGGCACAGGCAGGGAGCCCAGCCAACAGCGAGTTGCAGTAATCAAGACGGGAGATGACATGTGCCTGGATTAGGAACTGTGCCGCTTTCTGTGTAAGGTAGGGTCGTACTCTGCAAATGTTGTAGAGCATGAACCTGCAGGATCGGGTCACCGTTTTGATGTTAGCAGAGAATGACAGGGTGTTGTCCAGGGTCACGCCAAGGCTCTTTGCACTCTGGGAGGAGGACACAATGGAGTTGTCAACCGTGATGGCGAGATCATGGAACGGGCAGTCCTTCCCAGGGATGAAGAGCAGCTCCGTCTTGCAGAGGTTCAGCTTGAGGTGGTGATCCGACATCCACACTGATATGTCTGCCAGACATGCAGAGATGCGATTCGCCACCTGGTTATCAGAAGGGGGAAAGGAGAAAATTAATTGTGTGTTGTCTGCGTAGCAATGATAGGAGAGACCATGTGAGGATATGACAGAGCCAAGTGACTTGGTGTATAGAGAGAATAGGAGAGGGCCTAGAACTGAGCCCTGGGGGACACCAGTGGTGAGAGCACATGGTGCGGAGACAGATTCTCGCCACGCTACCTGGTAGGAGCGACCTGTCAGGTAGGACGCAATCCAAGAGTGAGCAGCGCCGGAGATGCCCAACTCGGAGAGGGTGGAGAGGAGGATCTGATGGTTTACAGTATCAAAGGCAGCGGATAGGTCTAGAAGGATAAGAGCAGAGGAGAGAGAGTTAGCTTTAGCAGTGCGGAGAGCCTCCATGACACAGAGAAGAGCAGTCTCAGTTGAATGACCAGTCTTGAAACCTGACTGGTTTGGATCAACAAGGTCATTCTGAGAGTGATAGCAGGAGAGTTGGCTAGAGACGGCACGCTCAAGAGATTTGGAGAGAAAAGAAAGAAGGGATACTTACTTGTCTGTAGTTGTTGACATCGGAGGGATCGAGTGTAGGTTTTTTGAGGAGGGGTGCAACTCTCGCTCTCTTGAAGACGGAAGGGACATGGCCAGCGGTCAAGGATGAGTTGATGAGCGAGGTGAGGTGAGGTGAGGTAAGGGAGAAGGTCTCCGGAAATGGTCTGGAGAAGAGAGGAGGGGATAGGGTCAAGCGGGCAGGTTGTTGGGCGGCCGGCCGTCACAAGTCGCAAGATTTCATCTGGAGAGAGAGGGGAGAAAAAAGTCAAAGCATAGGGTAGGGCAGTGTGAGCAGGACCAGCGGTGTCATTTCACTTAATAAATGAGGATCGGATGTCGTCAACCTTCTTTTCAAAATGGTTGACGAAGTCATCCACAGAGAGGGAGGAGGGTGGGGGAGGAGGATTCAGCAGGGAGGAGAAGGTGGCAAAGAGCTTCCTAGGGTTAGAGGCATAGGCTTGACATTTAGAGTGGTAGAAAGTGGCTTTAGCAGCGGAAACAGAGGAAGAGAATGTAGAGAGGAGGGAGTGAAAAGATGACAGGTCCGCAGGGAGTCTAGTTTTCCTCCATTTCCGCTCGGCTGCCCGGAGCCCTCTTCTGTGAGCTCGCAATGAGTCGTCAAGCCACGGAGCAGGAGGGGAGGACCGAGCCGGCCGGGAGGATAGGGGACATAGAGAGTCAAAAGATGCAGAAAGGGAGGAGAGGAGGGTTGAGGAGGCAGAATCAGGAGATCGGAGGGAGAAGGATTTAGCAGAGGGAAGAGATGATAGGATGGAAGAGGAGAGAGTAGCGGGAGAGAGAGAGCGAAGGTTGTGATGGCACATTACCATCTGAGTAGGGGCAGAGTGAGTAGTGTTGGAGGAGAGCGAGAGAGAAAAGGATACAAAGTAGTGGTCGGAGACTTGGAGGGGAGTTGCAGTGAGATTAGTAGAAGAACAGCATCTAGTAAAGATGAGGTCAAGCGTATTGCCTGCCTTGTGAGTAGGGGGGGACGGTGAGAGGGTGAGGTCAAAAGAGGAAAGGAGTGGAAAGAAGGAGGCAGAGAGAAATGAGGCAGAGACGTAGGGAGGTTAAAGTCACCCAGAACTGTGAGGGGTGAGCCATCCTCAGGAAAGGAACTTATCAAGGCGTCAAGCTCATTGATGAACTCTCCAAGGGAACCTGGAGGGCGATAAATGACAAGGATGTTAAGCTTGAATGGGCTAGTGATGTGACAGCATGGAATTCAAATGAGGAGATAGACAGATGGGTCAGGGGAAAAAGAGAGAATGTCCACTTTGGAGAGATGAGGATTCCTGTGCCACCGCCGCGCCGACCAGATGCTCTCGGGGTATGCGAGAACACATGGTTAGACGAGGAAAGAGCAGTAGGAGTAGCAGTGTTTTCTGTGGTAATCCATGTTTCCGTCAGCGCCAAGAAGTCGAGGGACTGGAGGGTAGCATAGGCTGAGATTAACTCTGCCTTGTTGGCTGCAGAACGGCAGTTCCAGAGGCTGCCAGACCACTAGGTTTTATGGGTATTATGACTCATACTGTGGGACTCTATAGGGCTCCAGCCAAAAGAAGTGCACTATATTGGAACTAGGGTGCTATTTCGGACACAAGCATAGATATGATGCATTATTATGTGACCATAGAAATAGAATCACTAGAAAGGATAGAGCCTCTGACCTTGGCAATTTGACTGGTAAACTGAACTGCACACCTGATATGATGTTCTGGTGATTATATTTCTCTGAATATGATGCATTATGATGTGACAATGAGAGTTGGGTTAATGGTGCTCTCAAGGCAACTGGGAACTCGAAAAAAATAACTAGGTCAAATCATGACGTCCGTGATCTTCAGGTCGGAAAGTCGGAGCTCTAGAAAGATGCCAGAGTTTCCGACTTGGAATTCCTTTTTACATTTTGTGGTGGTTATTTTATCCCCTTTTTCTCCCCAATTTTTCGTGATATCCAATTGGTAGTTACGATCTTGTTACGATCTTGTCTCATCGCTGCAACTCCCCAGCGGGCTCGGGAGAGGTGAAGGTTGAGTCAGGCGTCCTCCAAAACATGACCCGCCAAGCCGCGCTGCTTCCGACTTGGAATTCCGAGTTGGATGACTGTTCAAAACGATTTTTCCCAGTCGGAGCTTGTTTTTTTTTCCTATTTCCCAGTTGTCTTGAACGCACTGAAGTCGGAAGTCAGAGATTTCCCAGTTGTTTTGAACACGGCAAAAGGCGACACAGTAGGTGACATCTAAACATGACTTTGTGCTGTCTTTCAGAGGTCAGAGGTCAATGGGAATGACCTCACCCTCATAGACCTGGATGACCCCATCAATGAAGCTGATGTTATGAAGGAAGTCAGGTAAGTGATTTACACTAATGACACATTTGTGACTGGTTACAGGATCACATAGGCCTACAGATACAGATTCAGTAGTAGGTCAAAGGTCACCGCCTATGGAGAGGTAGGCCCAGAGCCATGTATTTAGAGAGTTGGGACATTGAGATATAAACTCAGCAAAAAAAGAAACGTCCTCTCACTGTCAACTGCGTTTATTTTCAGCAAACTGAACGTGTAAATAACGCATCTCCCGAGTGGCGCAGTGTTCTAAGGCACTGCATCGCAGTGCTAGCTGTGCCACTAGAGATCCTGGTTCGAATCCAGGCTCTGTCGTAGCCGGCCGCGACCGGGAGACCCATGGGGCGGCGCACAATTGGCACAGCGTCGTCCAGGGTAGGGGAGGGAATGGCCGGCAGGGATGTAGCTCAGTTGGTAGAGCATGGCGTTTGCAACGCCAGGGTTGTGGGTTCGATTCCCACGGGGGGGCAGTATGAAAAAAAAAAATATATATATATATATAAAAAAAGAATAAAAATAAAATAAACAAATAAAACAATGTATGCACTCACTAACTGTAAGTCGCTCTGTAGCTCAACTGGTAGAGCACGGCGCTTTGTAACGCCAAGGTAGTGGGTTCGATCCCCGGGACCACCCATACACAAAAATGTATGAACGCATGACTGTAAGTCGCTTTGGATAAAAGCGTCTGCTAAATGGCATATTATATTATTATTATTATAAGAGCGTCTGCTAAATGACTAAAATGTAAAAATGTAATGTAAATATTTGTATGAACATAACAAGATTCAACAACTGAGACATAAACTGAACAAGTTCCACAGACGTGTGACTAACAGAACAAAGGGGGGGGTCAAAATCTAAAGTAACAGTATCTGGTGTGGCCACCAGCTGCATTAAGTACTGCAGTGCATCTCCTCCTCATGGACTGCACCAGATTTGCCAGTTCTTGCTGTGATATGTTACCCCCTCGTCCACCAAGGCACCTGCAAGTTCCCAGACATTTCTGGGGGGAATGGCTAAATCCTAGCCCTCACCCTCCGATCCAACAGATCCAGGCTCTTCATGGCAGAACACTGACATTCCTGTCTTGCAGGAAATCACGCACAGAACGAGCAGTATGGCTGGTGGCATTGTCATGCTGGAGGGTCATGTCAGGATGAGCCTGCAGGAAGGGTACCACATGAGGGAGGAGGATGTCTTCCCTGTAACGCACAGCGTTGAGATTTCCTGCAATGACAACAAGCATAGTCCGATGATGCTGTGACACACCGCCCAAGACCATGACGGACCATCCACCTCCAAATCGATCCCGCTCCAGAGTACAGGCCTTGGTGTATCGCTCATTCCTTCGACGATAAACACGAATCCGACCATCACCCCTGGTGAGACAAAACCGCGACTCGTCAGTGAAGAGCACTTTTTTGCCAGTCCTGTCTGGTCCAGCGACGGTGTGTTTGTGCCCATAGGCGACGTTGTTGCCGGTGATGTCTGGTGAGGACTTGCCTTACAACAGGCCTACAAGCCCTCAGTCCAGCCTCTCTCAGCCTATTACGGACAGTCTGAGCACTGATGGAGGGATTGTGCGTTCCTGGTGTAACTCGGGCAGTTGTTGTTGCCATCCTGTACCTGTCCCGCAGGATGTTCCGATCCTGTGCAGATGTTGTTACACGTGGTCTGCCACTGCGAGGATGATCAGCTGTCCGTCCTGTCTCCCTGTAGCTCTGTCTTAGGCGTCTCACAGTACGGACATTGCAATTTATTGCCCTGGCCACATCTGCAGTCCTCATGCCTCCTTGCAGCATGCCTAAGGCACGTTCACGCAGATGAGCAGGGACCCTGGGCATTTTTCTTTTGGTGTTTTTCAGAGTCAGTAGAAAGGCCTCTTTAGGGTCCTACGTTTTCATAACTACCGTCTGTAAGCTGTTAGTGTCTTAATGACCGTTGCACAGGTGCATGTTCATTAATTGTTTATGGTTCATTGAACAACATTTTACATTTTAGTCATTTAGCAGACACTCTTATCCAGAGCGACTTACAGTTAGTGAGTGCATACATTTTCATACTGGCCCCCCGTGGGAAACAAACCCACAACCCTGGCGTTGCAAGCGCCATGCTCTACCAACTGAGCTACAGGGGACTAGCATGGGAAACAGTGTTTAAACCCTTTACAATGAAGATCTGTGAAGATATTTGGATTTTTACGAATTATCTTTGAAAGATCCTGAAAAAGGGTTTATGTATACATTACATGACACAGTAGATATCCATATGACAGCTAACTGAACATCTATAATTAGAATTTACTTATAATGAAAGGATAAATGAAAGGCTCCAAGGCGCTAACATGGAGTCCTTTTAAAAGTTGGCAGAATTCTCTAAATATTTGGCTCTGGATAGGCCGAGTCATCTCAAGAGTATTGGAGCCATATAATTTGAGTGATTCTATTCTAATTCTAGAATGATTCATTCTAATTCTGTGATTCTAATTCTATAATTACACATCCTCACACTCACATTATAGCAGTGACCTAAGAGAGATTCCTTTTCTCTATCTAGATCCCATAAAGATCACAGAGAGGCTGAGAGACTGACCAAGTTGGACGAGGCTGTTCTAGACACAGATACCCCAACTCAGTCACAGGAGGTTGAAGAAGAGAGTGAGTTGGACGAGGCTGTTGCCATCCCATCTCAGTCGCAGGAGGTTGAAGGAGAGAGTGAGTTGGACGAGGCTGTTGCCATCCCATCTGAGTCGCAGGACGATGAAGGAGATAGTGAGTTGGACGAGGCTGTTGCCATCCCATCTCAGTCGCAGGAGGTTGAAGGAGAGAGTGAGTTGGACGAGGCTGTTGCCATCCCATCTCAGTCGCAGGAGGTTGAAGGAGAGAGTGAGTTGGACGAGGCTGTTGCCATCCCATCTCAGTCGCAGGAGGTTGAAGGAGAGAGTGAGTTGGACGAGGCTGTTGCCATCCCATCTCAGTCGCAGGAGGTTGAAGGAGAGAGTGAGTTGGACGAGGCTGTTGCCATCCCATCTCGGTCGCAGGAGGTTGAAGGAGAGAGTGAGTTGGACGAGGCTGTTGCCATCCCATCTCGGTCGCAGCAGGTTGAAGGAGAGAGTGAGTTGGACGAGGCTGTTGCCATCCCATCTCGGTCGCAGGAGGTTGAAGTAGAGAGTGAGTTGGACGAGGCTGTTGCCATCCCATCTCAGTCGCAGGAGGTTGAAGGAGAGAGTGATTTGGACGAGGCTGTTGCCATCCCATCTCAGTCGCAGGAGGTTGAAGGAGAGAGTGAGTTGGACGAGGCTGTTGCCATCCCATCTCAGTCGCAGGAGGTTGAAGGAGAGGGTGAGTTGGACGAGGCTGTTGCCATCCCATCTCAGTCGCAGGAGGTTGAAGGACAGAGTGAGTTGGACGAGGCTGTTGCCATCCCATCTCAGTCGCAGGAGGTTGAAGGAGAGAGTGATTTGGACGAGGCTGTTGCCATCCCATCTCAGTCACAGGAGGTTGAAGGAGAGAGTGAGTTGGACGAGGCTGTTGCCATCCCATCTCAGTCACAGGAGGTATGATGTATTTTTCTATTACATGGATGACATTTCATTGAGATATTTTGTGTTTTAATGACGCAAAATTGAATTCCAGCCTAACTCTGCTTTCTGTTGTCGCCATCAGGCTGCAGTGGTGACCTTCACTACCGTGACCCATAAGGATGAAACTTCCCAGACCAGCCTCACCCTCAGCAGGGGAAAGAGAAGCTACCCAGACCTACACACCTTTGTGCAGGACATGAAGGACGAGTAAGTTGCTCTTTGGCTTCCCCATGCATCCCCTAGATATGTTCCCTATCTCAATTGCATACTCCTCGTGTCCTCTCTTCTCAAAACCCATTGGATGAGAAAGCCAGAGGTCCCGCCCTTCTGACCTTCTCATCCAATGGGTTTTGAGGAGGAGGTGAGGAGATTGAGAGTCTCCCATAGTCTCGGGCCAATACAAAGGACTCAACGGACCAAATAACCAATCAGGGATGTCTGGGTGTGGCCTAGTTCCATAGAGGTCCATCCTTAACGTAGTCTAAGATAATAGAGGTAATGTCCATCCATAACGTAATCTAAAATAATAGAGGTAATGTCCATCCATAACGTAATCTAAAATAATAGAGGTAATGTCCATCCATAACGTAATCTAAAATAATAGAGGTAATGTCCATCCATAACGTAGTCTAAGATAATAGAGGTCATGTCCATCCATAACGTAGTCTAAGATAATAGAGGTAATGTCATGTAGTTCATTGTGTACTTGCATTTATTTACTTTTCAGCCATTGGAATCTGCTGAGTGAGAATATGCGTGCCGGGGTGAGTTATAGTCACCTCTAAAGTAGTTAATGTTGGTAAAATGGACCAAACATTCATTTGTGGAAATCCTGCAGGACCTTTAATCCTGAACCACTGCTTTAATTGACTAGCTTGAGTAAATGGTTCTACGTTTTATATCAGTGCAGCCCCTTTAACAAACTAACTCTGGATGGTCTTTTAACATTGCAGATGAGCAGACATGAGTTTAGTGCCAAGTGCATGGATATTGTAGCATGGGTGATGGAGTCTACATCCACTGTGGTTGTTCCCGCCCTTGACCTCACCATGCAGATAGAGCTCTCTGATTCGCCAAGCTCTTCTGGATCAGGAAGTAATGAGGCAGGAGAGGTGACCTCTCTTGGCCGCAGCGTCAGATTCAGCTGTAGTGGAGGACCCAGCAGGTGCACCAGCGCCAGAACCGCCTGCAGCACACGCACTCCCACGCCTTTCCCCTCCTCTCACAGGTACCTAGCCCTATCCCCTCCTCTCACAGGTACCTACCCCTATCCCCTCCTCTCACAGGTACCTAGCCCTATCCATGCCTCTCACAGGTACCTAGCCCTATCCCCTCCTCTCACAGGTACCTAGCCCTATCCCCTCCTCTCACAGGTACCTAGCCCTATCCCCTCCTCTCACAGATACCTAGCTCTATCCCCTCCTCTTTTTGCAGGTCTTTCCTGTTATAGGTACAAATATCCATTCCAGATCCACTTAGTGAGAAATACTACTTAGATACTACACAACCACTCTAAAAAGTTTACTCTAAATGTTAATGTTTGGACTGAGTGTGGTTTGAGATGGTTCACAATGCTTCCTTTGAATAACAATAACAAGGTTGAGTTTGTGTCCCAAATTCTTGGATCATATTTTTTTATTTTGTTACCATGTATTATTCATTTCTATTGTGCATTCTGCAGGTGTTTGACCTCTTTGCTGAGTGAGGACAATGAGCGATATGTCTCCTCACCTGAGGGTGGCGATAGAGAGATGAGACACAGACCACACTCAGCACCACTGAGATCTGTGTTTGGCATCTCTGAGGACTCTGTCTTCGACATGGTCCAGAGCGGCCAGTCGCAGGGTGACATCGTACCGCCGCCCAAACGGAGTAGACAGGAGAAATACAGACCTAGCAAAATGTCAACGGACGGCAAGTTTATGATGGGTATTGTCGAGTTGGTTATAAACCTTCTCAACTCCAGATGGGCTGAGCTAATGCGAAGTGTCAGTCAGGGAACTCTAGTTCTGCTGACTGGAAGTATCTCAGCAAGTCAACAGTTTGCCCAAGAGATGCTAAGCATGGCGACTTCTAAGATGTATTCCCATGCCATAGAGCATATTGCGCTCGGCCACAAGTCTCCCCTTGAGTTAGAGAGGGAGCTTGAGGCCATCTTGGGTCCTCTGGCTGGACAGGTCATAGTCATCATCATAGATAGCATCATCAAGGCTAAAACCAACGGAGGAAATGAGGGGAGAGCGACCAGCCCCTTGACCTATTTTCTAACTGCCATTTCGGCAGAAATACAAAGCCTAGTGGTTCACAGATCGGCTAGCAGACCATCCACCAGACTGTCCAACAACGACCCACTGCTGAACATTTCCAAGTCGAAGGTCTTAAGATCAGTTCTGCTCAAAATGGCAGAGCTCTTTGGCCAAGGTCCAAGTGAAACATGTCTAGTTCCACTAGTCCAGAGTCAGTCCAACAACTCCATTTGCGACTGGACTGTGAATGCAGGCACCATTCATCCAAGTACATTTCTGTCCGACAACAGAATGATAGAAGTGTCATCCGATGTTGTGGATCTTGTACTTGAGGTTTTTTGGATAACAGGATTTTTGGATAACAGGAACCCGTCAAGGCCACAGAGTGCCTGCTCCCACAACTCAGCTAGTGGAGCAATAGATATGAGAGCTCTTGCTGGGGACTTGGTCAGACAGGTGTCTGTCAAACTCAGCCCGTTTGTCTCTGAGAGTCAACTCTCCACCATGTCCATGACAGATCTGTCATCATCTTTTTCTGACTCCACCTTGAAGCAGTTGTGTTCTCGCTCTGTTGTTGCTCTGGTAACTGCCTGTCAAGCAATCAAAACAGAGCTCGAGAACCAGAGACCTACCAACCTGGCAGCCAGAGACCTACTATCGTCTCTGGTAGAGACCATTGAGGACATGGATATCTCTGACATCCTCCGGGGCCCGTCGGCCATTTTGGAGGTGGCTGCTGTGATAAAGCACCCAGAGATGTCCACCTCGACAATATACAGATCTCTGCTTCTCGACTCATCTCTCGCCTCCTCTAAGATGGTCACTGAGAGCATTATCTTCAACAACCCATGCCCATCAGAGGAGAATGTGAGTATTCAGAAGGAGCTCCCTGCTGATAAAGTTGACATCCTCCATGGTCAACCAGTGGAGGAGTATATTGTCAAAGCTGAGCAATGCATCACTCAGGTCATTCAGGATGCAGCTGTGACATATACTGCTGCGCTGGATAAAACCGACACTTGTGGGAAACTGTCGGAAATCCTATCTGTCCATGTTTCCTCAGAGAATATTGAGGAGGCATCCTCTGATCTCTTTGGTGGAATTATTTCCGACCTGCTTGAGGTATATGAGGTCAATAAGGCCTCCAAGCGTACGAAATCAGGTCGCAAAATGTTCTGGGTGGAAGTGAGTTCAGGTTCCCAGAAGATTTATACCAAAACCCTGGACAAACTAAGGAAGCTGTTCACCTCCCACCATCTCACTGAGGGAAAAAATACTCCTGTGCAAATCGAGCTTTCTGCAACTGGACTACTTGTAACTGAGGCCACTGTGCAGGAATCTCCTGTAACTGAGGCCACTTTGGCAGTGTCTCCTGTACAGAAGACAGACAGTAAGACCCCTTCTAAGTCCTCAGCCTCAGCCTACCAGCTCACCCTCGACACCTGCACTAAAGGGGTAATCAAACAGGTGATCTCGGTGCTGAGGGTGGACACTTCAAAGGAAAACTGCTCCGCTTCCGTTGGGGAGAGCACGTCAAATTCATCCTTCGACTTCAACCAGAAGTTGGACTCGATAATTTCGAAATTGGAGGACCTCACCATTTCGAGGGATGTGACGTCAGCCGAGATTGCCACACTCACGCGATCTCTTAGTGCAGCCAGCAGAACCTCTAACATTTCTATCCAGAGCTTTCACAGTGCTGAGTTCCGAGCTAAGGCCAAACACATTGTGAATGAGACCATTCTCAGAGCTGCTAGCAAAGCCAGCCATTCTTTGCTACAGAGCATGCCTAGCACCACCTTCTCACACCATGCGGTTTCTACAGCCGAAGATATAGTAAATATTATCATGCAAGACCTTGAAAGTGTATCCCAGTACACTGTGGACGACGCAGACTCCTTCCCACTAGGAGAGAAAAAGCTGGAGTTCCAGCTCAAACCCAGAGTTGTCTTTGACAACTTATTGGATGCTGCTCAAACCATGTACCACAGAGTAAAGGATAGACTGAACATCTTTTTCTCTTTTCCACCAGTGTCAGTCACCACAGCCAAATATGTGCTGGACTCCACCCCTGTGGAGACACTCAGACGTTCTAAGTCCGCTGACACTGCTTTTGTTGAGGACAGGAGCCGCCCTCCGTCTGTGAGAAGTGAGAAGCCTTTGTCAAAAGTCTGTTTGGCTAAAAGGTCTAAAACCCTTCTGTCTTCGAGTGGCTCTTCAACAGACCACCATGTAATTGACACATGCAGTGAGGATGTCACTCTGCCCACCAGGAGTATGTCAGTTGTGAGCAACAACAGTTTGAAGAGAGCCTCTCCTCTCCACGGCAGTGGATTGAGTGAAAGTTGCAAACCTCTTGTGGCTCTAAAAGACGTAACAGTGGCAGTCAGCCAAGAAGGCTTTAGCAAAACTGCAAAGAAGACGCTCAGCTTGATCCTAAATGTGATCAAGTGTAGAGTGGCCAACTCTGAGAGTTCATCTGTTGGGCAGATTGCAAGTGAGGAGTGTCTGATAGCCACTAACATGTTAGACTCTGTACTGGAGAGCCTTGACCAGTTGCCTGACATGAGCGCTGCCGATGAGATCACAAGGACAGAATCCCATACCTCTATCGCAATGGACGAGACAGGTTCACGGTCAATGCTTGTGAGCCAACAAGAAATAAACATATCTGACACCAATATCATAGTGAAAACTATAATGGACACATTGAAGACGGACGACCCAGAGATGACTTCAGCAGAAGAACATCTGGATAGGCTCCTGTCAGTTGAAGCCCTTCAAGGTGCATCTGGCAACCTGATCGCAAAGGTCCATGGTCTCATTCAGGAGATAACCATAAACCGTCAGCTTCAATCCATGGTTGGCCACAGAAGCCTCTCTCAACCAGCGCTGCCTAAACCAGCCCTGAGGAAGCTGTCAAAGGACGATGCCTCAGAGCTCATTTACAACTTTGCCCAGACTTCTGTTAGGAGACTCCTGGGGCAGTGTATGGGAAGGCCTTTGCCACCATCAGCTGAAATGGTTTTGGATCAGGTCATCAAGTTGATGACAGACGTGGTGATGGACAGCCTGACTTATGTGTCCAAGTCTACAATGGAGGATGGTAAGTGAAAGTACCTCTTTTCATCTGCATAGGACTTAATTGTAACATGATGCTCAATACATTGCGTTTTATGATGTAAAATTCACTGGTTGTGTCCAAAATGGCACCTTCTTCCATATTTAGTGCACTACTTTTGACCAGACCCTATGGGTCCTGGTCAAAAGTAGTGCACTATAAAGTGAAGAGAATGCCATTTGGGATGCAGTGACTGACTTCAATGGCTGCGTCCTCTTCTCCCAGTTATTGTACACAGGTCGGTCACACTAGCGTGCTCTTCTCACTCAGACACCAGCAATGCCACAAGTGACATCACTCATGGTGTTGTAGCTGACCTTAATGCTACTGAGGAATTCCCTGCCAGGAGCCTTAGCCCGGCTGATGTAAAGGCTGACGGCATGGCCCGCCTTCCCTCTGCCAGAGGGGAAGAGACTAAGAAGAACAGGAAGTGGCGTTTCCTACCGAAAATGCATAAGTTTCCAAAGATCATGATTAAGGTAGGGTGCTCTGTGTTTTGAGATTACATCTGTAAGGCAGGGCTGAATTTTACCCTACAGATTCACTACACCCCTATTGTCTCTCAGCATTAGAACAAAACTGTTGTCATTGTCTTTAGGAGGTTGAGTGAGGACGCTGTAATGCAATCCTAATACACATGGGAGAGAGTCAATGGCTATGTCCCAAATGGCACCCTATTCCCTATATAGTGCACTACTTTTTACCAGCGCTCTATGGGCCCTTTTCAAAAGTAGTGCCTTACGTAGCGAATAGGGTGCCTTTTGGGATGCACACTCTGTATTTTACACAGGCTCAGTTGTCCTGATGTGTTTTGTCAACAGCTGTTCAAGACAAAAGGGGAACCGAAGAGCCACCCTAAACAGGATGCACTGCCTACCAAACGTCTCAGAGAGACTCATATTTCACAGGGTAAGTGATAAGCATCGATAATGTCATATTGATGTATCACCCTATGACAAGCTTGTTAAAACAGTGACAACAGATACAGGCAGACCGACGGACAGACAGGCAGACGGACAGGCAGGCAGACAGACAGACAGGCAGGCAGGCAGGCAGGCAGACGGACAGGCAGACAGACAGACAGACAGACAGACAGACAGACAGACAGACAGACAGACAGACAGACAGACAGACAGACAGACAGGCAGACAGACAGACAGGCAGACGGACAGGCAGGCAGACGGACAGGCAGGCAGACAGACAGACAGACAGGCAGACAGGCAGACAGACGGACAGGCAGACGGACGGGCAGGCAGACAGACAGACAGGCAGGCAGGCAGACGGACAGGCAGGCAGACGGACAGGCAGGCAGACAGGCAGGCAGGCAGGCAGGCAGACTGACAGGCAGGCAGACGGACAGACACAAACACACACATTCATTTTCTGATTATGAAATGTTCTTATGACAGATGCTGAGTGTGAGGTTCCAGAGGTTCCATCCACTTCCCCTCCCAAGGAGGACCTGACAACCACACCGGCCCCTGCTCCCCAGGAGTCCCAGTCCCGTAAACGCCCACTCATAGTCAGGGTGTTACACGCTCTCTCCAGAGCCATCTCCAAACCATTCAGAGGAGCTTCTGGGAAGAAGAATTAGCCAAATGCCTGATTTTATTAATATTATATTTTAATCAGAGCCTTTATTTAATAAAACATTACTGCATTGATTTCTGTCTATAGTAGTCTTCATGTATGTGCAAGATAACGGTAAAGTACTTCAAACCACATAGTCAAAAGTATTCATAGTGAAGTACCGTTTATGATTATTGATTGTGGAAATACACATAATACAGAAAAGTTGTTGTCACATACAAAGACAGACATAAAGGAGAACTCCGTAGACCAGTCACATTCTCAAGCCATAACTAAATCCATGAATGGATCTCCTATAAGATGACAGGAGAACATTTGTAACACTTTCTATGAATCCAGGCTCTGTCGCAGCCGGCCGCGACCGGGAGACTCATGGGCGACGCACAATTGGCCCAGCGTCGTCCAGGGTAGGGGAGGGAATGGCCGGCAGGGATGTAGCTCAGTTGATAGAGCATGGCGTTTGCAAGCAAAACCTCAAGACTTCCTTAGTATTTGATTTTGTGCACCAGCTGTTGTTTACAAATATACACAGACCGCCACCCCTTGTCTTACCGGAGTCAGCCGCTCTTTCCTGCCGATGTAGCGTATATCCCGTCAGCTGTATGTTGTCCATGTCGTCGTTCAGCCACGACTTGGTGAAACATAAGATATTACAGTTTTTAATGTCCCGTTGGTAGGATAACCGTAATCGTAGGTCTTCTAATTTATTTTCAAATGATTGAACATTGGCTAATAGGATTGATTGAAGAGGCAGTTTACTTGCACGCCGTCGGATTCTTACAAGGCACCCTGACCTACGTCCACGATATCTCCGTCTCTTTCTCCTGCGAATGACGGGGATTTGGTCCTTGTCGGGTGTCTGTAGGATATCCTTCGCGTCCGACTCGTTGAAGAAAAAATCTTCGTCCAATATGAGGTGAGTAATCGCTATCCTGATATCCAGAAGCTCTTTCTGGTTATAAGAGACGATGACAGAAACATTATGTACAGAATAAATTACAAATAACGCGAAAAAACACACATTATAGTACAATTGGTTAGAGGGCTGTAAAACGGCAGCCATCTTCTCCGGCGCCATCTCCCCAGATGCCTTTAAACAGCTTGGAAAATCACCCCCACAGCATGATGCTGCCACCCCCGTGCTTCACGGTTGGGAGGGTGATCTTCGACTTGCAAGCAACCCCCTTTTTCCTCCAAACATAACAATGGTCATTATGGCCAAACAGTTCTATTTTTGTTTCATCAGACCAGAGGACATTTCTCCAAAAAGTACGATCTTTATCCCCATATGCAGTTGCAAACCGTAGTCTGGCTTTTCTATGGCGGTTTTGGAGCAGTGGCTTCTTCCTTGCTGATTGACCTTTCAGTACCTTTTGTACCTGTTTCCTCCAGCATCTTCACAAGGTCCTTTACTGTTGTTCTGGGATTTATTTGCATTTTTCGCACCAAAGTACGTTCATCTCTAGGAGACAGAACGCGTCTCCTTCCTGAGCGGTATGACGGCTGCGTGGTCCCATGGTGTTTATACTTACGTACTATTGTTTGTACAGATGAACGTGGTACCTTCAGATGTTTGGAAATTGCTCCCAAGGATGAACCATACTTGTGTACGTCTACACATTTTTTTTTTGAGGTCTTGGCTGATTTCTTTTGATTTTCCCATGATGTCAAGCAAAGTGGCACAGAGTTTGAAGGTAGGCCTGGAAATATATCCACAGGTACACCTCCAATTGACTCAAACAATGTCAATTAGCCTATCAGAAGCGTCTAAAGCCATTTTCTGGAATTTTCCAAGCTGTTTAAAGGCACAATCAACTTAGTGTATGTAAACTTCTGACCAACTGGAATTGTGATACAGTGAATTATAAGTGAAATAATCAGTCTGTAAACAATTGTTGGAAAAATTACTTGTGTCATGCACAAATTAGATGTCCTAACCGACTTGCCAAAACTATAGTTTGTTAACATGAAATTTGTGGAGTTGTTGAAAAACGAGTTTTAATGACTCCAACCTAAGTGTATGTCAACTTCCGACTTCAACTGTATGTCTCCTTTACTATGTGACTAGCTCTCAGCACGTCTCAGATATCACTGGGGTAATAGAATAGGACTACACTACAAAAAGACTGAAAAGGAAATTGAAAGTGATGTCAGACAGATGACAGGAGGGATATTGTAAAGACATCAGCTCTGGGATACAAAGTCTCATCTTCTCAGAACTGGAGTCATAATATTTCACTTTACTGCTGAGGGTGCAGAGTGTTAAACACACACGCACGCACGCACGCACGCACGGACGGACGGACGGACGGGCGGACGGACGGGCGGGCGGGCGGGCGGGCGGGCGGGCGGGCGGGCGGACGGACGGACGGACGGACCACCAGTCAGAGACCACTATGATGACACAACAAATGATGACCACCAATCAGAGACCTCTATGATGACACACCAAATGATGACCACCAATCAGAGACCTCTATGATGACACACCAAATGATGACCACCAATCAGAGACCACTATGATGACACACCAAATGATGACCACCAATCAGAGACCACTATGATGACACACCAAATGATGACCACCAATCAGAGACCACTATGATGACACACCAAATGATGACCACCAATCAGAGACCACTATGATGACACACCAAATGATGACCACCAATCAGAGACCACTATGATGACACACCAAATGATGACCACCAATCAGAGACCACTATGATGACACACCAAATGCGTTTGATGGATCCTTTTTGTGTTCTTCTAATGCCTCTTAAGGGGACAGTAATCAAAATGTAACTGAAAGTAATCAGATTACATTACTGAGTTTGGGTAATCCAAAAGTTACGTTACTGATTACAATTTTGGACAGGCAACAAGTAACTGACATCATCTTCTGCACATCTATCACTCCAGTGTTAATACTAAATTGTAATTATTTTGCACTATGGCCTATTTATTGCCTTACCTCCATAACTTACTACATTTGCACACACTGTATATAGATTTTCTATTGTGTTATTGACTGTACATTTTGTTTATCCCATATGTAACTCTGTGTTGTTGTTGTTTTTATCGCACTGCTTTGCTTTATCTTGGCCAGGTCGCAGTTGTAAATGAGAACTTGTTCTCAACTGGCTTACCTGGTTAAATAAAGGTGAAATAAAACAAAAAAAAACTGTAACACACACTATATTACAAACAAACACGATGAAACACTGCCACCTAGTGCTCATTAAACAGTTTAGTGGTATGAACAGACGCACTCTTGAACCATTCTATTGTCTGGTATGGACTTTAATCTATGGATTAATCTAAAATCCAAAATCAATGTGTAATCTATGGATAAAGATCAAGTTTGAGTAAGATAGTATCTCTCTCTCTCTCTCTCTCTCTCTCTCTCTCTCTCTCTCTCTCTCTCTCTCTCTCTCTCTCTCTCTCTCTCTCTCTCCAGTCTATCTCTCTCCAGTCTATCTCTCTCCAGTCTCTAGAGAGAGAGAGAGAGAGAGAGAGAGACTGGAGAGATAGAGACTGGAGAGAGAGACAGAGAGAGAGAGAGAGAAAAAGAGAGAGAGAGAGAGAGAGAGAGATGGCGAGAGAGAGAGAAAGAGAGAAAGAGAGAGAGAGATGGCGATTGAGAGAGAGAGAGAGAGAGAGAGAGAGAGAGAGAGAGAGAGAGAGGGGGAGAGGGAGAGGGAGAGGGAGAGGGAGAGGGAGAGGGAGAGGGAGAGGGAGAGGGAGAGAGAGAGAGAGAGAGAGAGATGGCAAGAGAGAGAGAGAGAGATACTATTCAAAAAATTTCAAATAGAGCAGCAGCTAATGAAAAAATGAGTTTTTAGAGTGAAGTACATCGGAAAAAAAACAAAAGAAAACTGCAAGACTGAATAAGAGACAAAACAAGCAACAAACAAAGAAGAAAGGCTTTTGAAAAAGTAACTATTTTTCATAAAACTGTAGTTATCTTAGCTAGCTGAATTGTTTACCAGTTGCTAAGCAGTTGCTAGGGACTCTCCTGGAAGAAGCTAGCTAGCTAACAAAGAATATCTAGTTAACTGAAGAAAAGAAAGACAAAATAAGACAAAATAAGGACAGAAGACAAATGACATCAAAGTAAAACAGTCCTCTAAAAGACACAAGAGAGAATAATACAAGAAACAACGCTTCTATTGCAACATTGTGTGAAATTGTTTACCCACCAGACATCCAGACGGAGAAAGCTAAGAAAAGTTTCAAAGGTTTGATGATGGAACAGAACCATGAATGCCTGTTTGCAGATCTTACCAGTTGCAAAACAAGAGCAAATGTAATATTTAATACCAAACAAGGGCACATATGAAAAAGGGTTATTTGCAACAATTTCCCTTTCTCAAATAAGAGAGGCATCAGCCAAGGATGTCAGATCAGCATTTTTGAAGAAGCTGACAAGAGCAACACGTATTAAACAGTAAACTTATATAATAATGGAACTGTATTGATACAAGGCAATGATTCAAGCCTCCAGGATTTTGAGAATATGTTTGCTACCCTAAAAGCAGAAGCTAAACTCATCTCAGAAACTGAGGAAAAAGTCAATGAGGGAGATGGAGAAAAGCAGGCCCCAACGGTCTCTGTGACACAGCAAGAAGCCCTCAGTGTCCCTCTACCTACCTCACCTGCAGCAGACAAAGCCAAGGACATGCCTACGACACCAAGAACACCTGCTATGCAATGTTTCCACAACACCCTCTCTCTAATTGAAGCAGAGGTCATATAATTCAAAGAGAGGGAGGAGGACACTGTCCAGAAACTAAAAGAAGAGATGAAACAGTTCAATCAGACAAATGATGACCTCAGAGACCATCTGAGCACAACAAGAAAGGAGCTAGAACAAAGAGAGAGGTACATTGAGACCCTCAACCAGCAGCTAGTCAATATGTCCTCTGCATCTAGAGAACATGTCCACCAGCCTGGTACAACACAAGCAGAACCTGAGACCAGCATGGCCTCCACCACACAGCCTGATGACACTGCACCCGCCTACCAGTCTGCTCCAGTCCAGATCAGCCAACCAGCATCCCACTCTGCTCTAGCCCAGGTCAGCCTACCTGCTTCCCAGTCTGCTCCAGCACAGTGTGCTCCAACCCAGGTCAGCCAACCAGCAAACCAGTCTGCTCCAACCCAGGTCAGCCAACCAGCCACCCAGTCTGCTCCAGCCCAGGTCAGCCAACCAGCCTCCCAGTCTGCTCCAGCCCAGGTCAGAATACCAGTCTCCCAGTCTGCTCCAGCCCAGGTCAGAATACCAGTCTCCCAGTCTGCTCCACCCAGACAGTCACCCACAACTGCAATCATTATTGATTCAAATGGGAAGTTCTTAGTCCAGGAAAGATTATTCCCTAGACACCAGGTGTATAAGTTCTGGTGTCCTACAACTGAGAGTGCAATGCAGCTACTCAGTCAGACCAGGATTGACACCCCCGACAACGTCATCATCCACACTTCCCAGGAAAGTTGATCGAAAAAATAAATCAACAGATCACTGTGGACTGTGCCTCACTGCTCAACGGCTCACCACCCCACTCTGACATGTGAACATTTATACGATAATGTACATCTTGATCAGGACAGTATCAGAACCTTTGCCAAAGACCTAAAGGATGCAACACTTGGCAGGGACCCACACACCCATCACCTCAGCAACAGAGCCCCCCCCCCTCCCCCCGCCCCACCTTCTGAAACAACAGTACCCCCACCATCCCCAAGAGAGAATAGCCAGACACAGCTTATTACAGCACAGCTCTACAAGACCAGGCCCAACACAGCACAGATTTACCAGACCAGACCCGCCTCAGGACAGCACGACCAGACCCGTCCCATCACAACACAGCTCTACTAGACCTGGCCCATCACAACACAGCTCTACTAGACCCGGCCCATCACAACACAGCTCTACTAGACCCGGCCCATCACAACACAGCACTGCCAAATACTCCAGGGTCGGGCAGAACACTGTCCTTCAGAGAAGTACACCACATGATGCAGTCCACACCATGTATCATTCAGATCATCAGCCTACATATGCTGAGGTAACCTCTGGCAAAAGACACCTAGAACTATCAGAGATTGGAGAGGTGCGCCAACTACTGCATCTAATATGCATACTACTGGGATAAACAGACCCTTTCATTCACACGCACGCACACACGCACACACACAGACACAGGGTTGCAGATTGCTTTGTACTTATTTTTTGGGCCATTCTTATTAATTTGTTTACAACTATCCTTTATTTTAATGCCACTGGTATTTTAATAATAGTGATGTGTAATGGTGTGTGTGTGTGTATGTGTATATGTATGTATATATGTGTATGTGTATATATGTATGTATATATATATGTGTATGTGTATATGTATGTATGTACAGTGGGGAAAAAAAGTATTTAGTCAGCCACCAATTGTGCAAGTTCTCCCACTTAAAAAGATGAGAGAGGCCTGTAATTTTCATCATAGGTACACGTCAACTATGACAGACAAAATTAGAAAAAAAATCCAGAAAATCACATTGTAGGATTTTTAATGAATTTATTTGCAAATTATGGTGGAAAATAAGTATTTGGTCAATAACAAAAGTTTCTCAATACTTTGTTATATACCCTTTGTTGGCAATGACACAGGTCAAACGTTTTCTGTAAGTCTTCACAAGGTTTTCACACACTGTTGCTGGTATTTTGGCCCATTCCTCCATGCAGATCTCCTCTAGAGCAGTGATGTTTTGGGGCTGTCGCTGGGCAACACGGACTTTCAACTCCCTCCAAAGATTTTCTATGGGGTTGAGATCTGGAGACTGGCTAGGCCACTCCAGGACCTTGAAATGCTTCTTACGAAGCCACTCCTTCGTTGCCCAGGCGGTGTGTTTGGGATCATTGTCATGCTGAAAGACCCAGCCACGTTTCATCTCCAATGCCCTTGCTGATGGAAGGAGGTTTTCACTCAAAATCTCACGATACATGGCCCCATTCATTCTTTCCTTTACACGGATCAGTCGTCCTGGTCCCTTTGCAGAAAAACAGGTATGGTGTTCTTTGGATGCAACTCAGCATTCTTTGTCCTCCAAACACGACGAGTTGAGTTTTTACCAAAAAGTTATATTTTGGTTTCATCTGACCATATGACATTCTCCCAATCCTCTTCTGGATCATCCAAATGCACTCTAGCAAACTTCAGACGGGCCTGGATATGTACTGGCTTAAGCAGGGGGACACATCTCGCACTGCAGGATTTGAGTCCCTGGCGGCGTAGTGTGTTACTGATGGTAGGCTTTGTTACTTTGGTCCCAGCTCTCTGCAGGTCATTCACTAGGTCCCCCCGTGTGGTTCTGGGATTTTTGCTCACCGTTCTTGTGATCATTTTGACCCCACGGGGTGAGATCTTGCGTGGAGCCCCATATCGAGGGAGATTATCAGTGGTCTTGTATGTCTTCCATTTCCTAATAATTGCTCCCACAGTTGATTTCTTCAAACCAAGCTGCTTACCTATTGCAGATTCAGTCTTCCCAGCCTGGTGCAGGTCTACAATTTTGTTTCTGGTGTCCTTTGACAGCTCTTTGGTCTTGGCCATAGTGGAGTTTGGAGTGTGACTGTTTGAGGTTGTGGACAGGTGTCTTTTATACTGATAACAAGTTCAAACAGGTTCCATTAATACAGGTAACGAGTGGAGGACAGAGGAGCCTTAGTTAGTTAATCATTAGTCTAACAGTTGTTTTTCATTTTATTGTTTTCATTTATTTTATTTCTCACATTAAACAGACATTTGAGAAGGATTTGAGAAGCGAATTGCTTGCAGTTGTACCTATGACACACAGACACACTAAAGCTGTACAGTGTAGTTAGAAAAGTCAGTTTACATTATTTGCAGATGTGTTCCCTTTTATTTACAAATCGAAAAATGTAACATTTGAAATGAATGTGACAGAACAGTTAAGCCAAGAGTTCCTGTGGGAGTCTTCTCCTTCAGTCTTTTTGCCTCCTATGCCTCGTTTCCCATTAGATGGGATTTTCCCAATGCCAACTTCACCTGAGACAGCCACTATCCAGTGTCATGTGTTGCTGAATTACAGATCTCGCTATCCCAATGTCGCTGCTGTCCATGGTGCTGAAATATCCAATCTCGGCTATTTGCATACATAGGACCATCCACACTTGACACCACACACACAAGTTAATGCTTTTTCTCTCACACACTTTTGAACATTGCACAACCTGCAACAAGACACTGAAACAACACTTAATTTCAAGTTTGTTTTTTTCTGAATAAGATGAAATCAATGTGTGGAAGGAGATTGGACAATGTATAGGCATTCCCTATAGCTGTTTTTGACTGGAGCATGATCCGATTGCTTTGTTTGAGCCAGAATGGAAATTTGGTCTGAGAAACGACGCCCATTTTAGCATGACTATTTCAGACAAAATTAACTTTATGTTATATGTAAAAATATAAATAAGGCAATGTTTATATGTCACGCCCTGGCTCTGGGGACTATGTTATGTTGAGCCAGGGTGTGTAAGTCTATGTTTGTATATCTATGTTGGCCTGAGTGACTCCCAATCAGAGGCAACGAGTGTCAGCTGGTTGTCTCTGACTGGGAGCCATATTTAACTATCGGTCTTTTCACTTTGTGTTGTGGTTTCTTGTTCCGTTAAGGTTTGTTCGTGTTGTAACCTTAGACGTCACGCATCGTTGGTTATTGTTTTGATCGTGTTGATCAGTTAATAAATATATATTATGTTCACCTTCAACGCTGCGCATTGGTCCTCTCTCGTAGACGAGCGTGACATTATATGACCCCCTTTCAAACAGTCACTTATTTATCACTTTCTTGCAGATATACAGTGCATTCAGAAAGTATTCATACCCCTTAACTTATTCCACATGTTGCTTTCTTACAGCCTGAATTCAAAATGGATTCAATTATAACATTTTCTCTCACGCAGCTACACACAATACCCCATAATGACAAATTGAAAACACGCTTTTGAAATTTTTGCAAATGTATTGGAAATTACATACAGAAATATCTCATTTACATAAGTATTCCCACCCCTGAGTCGATTAAAGCTGTGTCTTACTTGATAAATCTCCAAGAGCTTTGCACAACTGGATTGTAAAATATATGCATTATACAATATATAGACAGACATTTTTTTTTTGCCATAGGTTTTCAAGCCGAATTAAGTCAAAACTGTAACTAAGCCACTCAGAAACATTCAATGTCGTCTTGGTAAGCAACTCCAGTGAATATTTGGCCTTGTGTTTTAGGTTATTGTCCTGCTGAAGAGGGAATTTGTCTCCCAGTGTCTGTTGGAAAGCAGACTGAACCAGGTTTTCCTCTAGGAATCTGCCTGTACTTAGCTCTATGCCGTTTATTTTTATCCTAAAAAAGTATCTAGTCCTTGCCAATGACATGCATACCCATAACATGATGCAGCCACCACCATGCTTGGAAATATGAAGAGTGGTACTCAGTGATGTGTTGTGTTGGATTTGCCCCAAACATTAGGCTTTGTATTCAGGGCATTAAGTTCATTTCTTTGCCACATTATTTGCAGTTTTACTTTAGTGCCTTATTGCAAACACAATGCATGTACAGGTTTCCTTCTTTTACATTTACATTTTAGTCATTTAGCAGACGCTCTTATCCAGAGCGACTTACAGTTAGTGAGTGCATACTCTGTCAATTAGGTTAGTATTGTGGAGTAACTACAATGTTGATGATTCATCCTCAGTTTTCTCCTATCAAAGCATTAAACTTTCTAACTGTTTTAAAGTCACAATTGGCCTCATGGTGAAATCCCTGAGCGTTTTCCTTCCTCTCTGGCAGCTGAGTTAGGATGGACACCTGTATTTTTGTGGTGACTGGGTGTATTGATACACCATCCAAAGCATAATTAATAACTTCACCATGCTCAAAGGAATATTCAATGTCTGCTTTATTTGTACCCATCTACCAAAAGGTGCCCTTCTTTGCGAGGCATTGGAAAACCTCCCTGGTCTTCATGGTTGAATCTATGTTTGAAATTCACTGCTCGACTGAGGGACCTAATAGATCATTGCATGTGTGGGGTACAGAGATTATGTATTCGTTCAAAAATCACTATTATTGCACACATAGTGAGTACATCTAACTGATTATGTGACTTGTTAAGCACATTTTTACTCCTGAGCTTATTTACACTTGCCATAACAAAGGGGTTGAAAACAAATTGATTAGATTACTAGATACTAGACTCTGTCAATATGTTTTTGGAAGTGGCTCTGCATTTCTTGCATACATATCATATTTATGTAAGGATTATGATGACTTTCTAAAAGGACAAAGCTGTTTATGTGTGTTCCCTTGTCTCCACTGTCACCACATCCCTCGATGCGTGCAAACAGAGCATCTATATCAGGGATGGGCAACTCCAGTCCTCGGGACCTGATTGGTGTTACACTTTTTCCCCAGCCCCAGCTAACACGTTTGACTCTAATAATCAAGTGCTCATGGGTTTCAGTTTAGAATGCAATAAGTTTAATCATCTGTGTTTGCTAGGGATGGGGAAAAAGTGTGACACCCCTCCGACCCCCAAGGACTGGAATTGTCCATCCCTGATCTATATGGTAGGACCAGTACCAGACCTGAATGAATGTGTCTGTTTTGAATATTCACGGAGACAGAATGATGTGGTTGATAGCAGAGACGTCATGCCCAAAGGGGGCACAGGGTCACTTGCCCCCTCAGATTTGTGATGTTTAAATTTGTCTTGTTATATTTTCTCTGTCATACTACTAACCATGAAGTTGGCTTTAGCTAGCCCAGATAGGATCCCAATCTCCCAACCTAATAACTACACTGAACAAAAATATAAACGCAACATGTAAAGTGTTGGTCCCATGTTTCATGAGCTGAAATAAAAATCCCAGAAATGTTCCATTTGCACAAAAAGCTTATTTCTCTCAAATTGTGTACACACATTTGTTTACATCCCTGTAAGCAAGCATTTCTCCTTTGCCAAGATAATCCATCCACCTGACAAATATGGCATATCAAGAAGCTGATTAAACAGCATGATAATTACACAGGTGCACCTTGTGCTGAGGACAATAAAATGCCACTCTAAAATGTGCAGTTTTGTCACACAACACAATGCACAGATGTTTCAAGTTTTGAGGCAGCGTGCAATTGGCTTACAGACTGCAGGAATGTCCACCAGAGCTGTTGCCAGATACGTTTATGTTAATTTCTCAACCATAAGCCAAGGCGGCTTTAGAGAATTTGGCAGTACTTCTAACTGGCCTCACGACTTCAGACCACTTGTAAAGCAGCGTATGGGCGAGCTGTTGGCTGATGTCAACGTTGTGAATGCTCCATGGTGGCAGTGGGGTTATGGTATGGGCAGGCATAAGCTACGGACAATGAACACAATTGCATTTTATCGATGACAATTTGAATGCACAGAGATACCGTGGGATAGTGTACGTGCACAAAGTGAGTTTGTAACATGTATATCATTCTTGCTTGTTGTTCTTTATAGTTACTACCATTGCCTATTGTAAGTTGCCTCTCTGTGTTTTACTGTGTTGTGTAATACTCCGCAGGTAGCATTATGCCATTAATACAGCCCTTCCTTTGTTAATAGCGTTGTTGCTCTACTTGTGCTATCAGTTATTGTGCATATTCATTACCCCTGTTATCTGTCCATTACAGGACCACTATCATTCCACTACCTTTCCATGTCCATTTCATCCGTGTGTGTCAATAAAGTATCCTTGGATGTAACTCTGAGGTTGCCTTATTCCCCTCTTACCGAGGGAGGTGAAAGCGCAACCTGGTCTCAGAACATTTCAAGGCAAAGGGTGGCTACTTTGAAGAATCTCAAATCTGAAATATATTTTGATATGTGTAACACGTTTTTGGTTACTACATGATGCCATATGTGTTATTTAATAGTTTTGAAGACTTCACTATTATTCTACAATGTAGAAAATACACAAGACACAGAGGAGGAGAAACTATCCAACACCCTGGGAGAGAGAACGAGTGACCTCAGTCGAACTCATAGCCAGAAAGATGGGTTAGATACAGGAGAGGAGGAGGTTACCCCGAATGCCATCACCCCTGCTCCTGTGATCAGGCCAACGGGCAGGCGGAGCGAGAGGTCATAGTGATAGTGATTCACACCCAGAGAGAGACAGACAACCCATACAACCTCTTGGCTGAGATTAACCACACAGAGGTAGAGGTAGAGGGCCTTCAGGGCAAGCCAGTCAGTCTGCCTGCTCTGATCCTCAAGTCAATTGTATTTAAATTCATATTCATTAAAGATTTTTAGTCAAGACTTGAAAAGTGCCATTTATTTCAAATGATAATTATTCAGTGTCTGCAACCCTCAAGAACCAGGGTGAGTCTGGGTCCCCCTTTAACTGGGCAAACACAACTTGCATATCGTCATAGACTAGGCGGAAACGTTCATCTTTTAACTTTGCTTAAATAAAACAATGCATTTTTCATAGTGAGCAAGAGTTTTCTATGATGATTAAAGTTTTTTGGTCGCGCCCTCCACTTTTTTGTCAAATAATACATCTAAAAAAAATGTAATAAGTTAATTATTAAAAGCATTAAAATTGGGATTGGGATGTTTCCCACTTATTTATACAACCTACTCCACAAAGTTTAGAGAAATGTTCTGAAATTAATTAAGAATTAAACAGAAGAAAATCAGAATTGAAGGCAACTATAATGCAAAGAATTTAATGGTCTATGGTTCAATCCTGTTTCTGGTCTAATGAATAATTAATATTGTTCCTCCTCTTCCTTGTGGCAAGCGCAGCAGCACACTGCCCTCCAAAGCCTGCAAAAAAAACGCCGGACTGCCCCTTTCCTCGCCCTGCATGGAACATCCAGGGTCACCTCCTTGGTGACGTGTGGGGTGACGTCCAGGGTGACCACAGCAACATCCTCTGGAAAGGGACAAAAGTGGGGCAGAATGTAAATAAATGCAAACCGTAGGTTCTAAACACTGGCCAGTTGAATGGGATCTTTTATTTCAGCTCATGAAACATGGGACCAACACTTTACATGTTATCATGATGAACGGCACCTGTCAGAGTGCTTTCTATAAGTCTTACTCACCTGCTTGGATGTCAGATGGCAGAGTGGCGTAGACGGCCACCATGAGAGGCTTTTCTTCAGGTGTGACGTCCACAACTTCCAAGAGTGAAGAAGCAGGGTATTTATCTGTGTTAGGGGTGAGGTCCAAAACCTCCAGCTGAGAACAAGCCGGATCTGCCTCTGTGTTAGGGGTGATGTCCACAACCTTCAGGTGGGTAGAAGCCGGGTCTGCCTCTGTGTAAGGGGTGATGTCCACAACTTCCAAGTGGGACGAGACGGGTTCTGCCTCTGTGTTAGGTGTGACGAATACAATCTCCAAGTGGGAAGAGACGGGTTCTGCCTCTTTGTTAGGGGTGATTTCCACAACCTCCAGGTGAGAAGTAGCCGGGTCTACCTCTGTATTAGGGGTGATGTCCACAACCTTACGGTGGGAAGAAGCCGGGTCTGCCTCTATGTTAGGGGTGATTTCCACAACTTCCAGCTGGGAATAAGCCGGGTCTGCCTCTGTGTTAAAGGTTATGTCCACAACAACTAGGTGGAAAGAAGCCGGGTCTGCCTCTGTGTTAGGGGTGATGTCCACAAGCTCCAGGTGGGAAGAAGCAGGATCTGCCTCTGTGTTTGGGGTGATGTCCACAACCTCTAGGTGGGAAGAAGCCAGGTCTGCATCTGTGTTAGGGGTGATGTCCACAAACTCCAGGTGGGAAGAAGCAGGATCTGCCTCTTTGTTTGGGGTGATGTCCACAAGCTCCAGGTGGGAAGATGCCGGGTCTGCATCTGTGTTAGGGGTGATGTCCACAAACTCCAGGTGGGAAGAAGCAGGATCTGCCTCTGTGTTTGGGGTGATGTCCACAAGCTCCAGGTGGGAAGAAGCCGGGTCTGCCTCTGTGTTAGGGGTGGTTTCCACAACCTCCTGATAGGAAGAAGCCGGGTCTAACTCTGTGTTAGGGGTGATGTCCACAAGCTCCAGGTGGGAAGAAGCCAGGTGTGCCTCTTTGTTAGGGGTGATGTCCACAACCTCCAGCTGAGAAGAAGCCGGGTCTGCCTCTGTGTTAGGGGTGATGTCCACAACCAATGGGTGGGAAGAAGCTGGGTCTGCCTCTGTGTTATGGGGGATTTCCACAACCTCCAGGTGGGAAGAATCCTGGTCTGCATCTGTGTTTGGGGTGACAATTAAAATCCTGATTGGCTTTACTACTACAAGGCACCAGGATGTCATGACAAAAGGCATATGTCAGAGTGTTCTCTATGAGTGCTACTCACCTGCTTGGATGTCAGCTGGTAGTGTGGCGGAGACGGCCACCACTAGGACAGGGGGAACTGGCAGGGTGTCTGCAGTAGGCTGGAAGTAGCTTTTCACCTCGTCCGCCACAAAGGCACAGACAGAGCTCATAAAAAAAGGGGTTGTGAGGTCATCCAGGGAGAAGGACTGGCTGATTCTCCCAAGGATCGACCTCACAGAGTCAAAAGTAGCAGCCCGGGAGAAAGGGGTGTGAGGAGAAGAGGCCTTCAACATGCTGGAGAGCTTCTCCCCTACGGCCACCACCATACTCACAGCCATCCCGCTTAGGAGGATGGGGTGATCTGAATGGCCTTCCTCTGGCTGAAGCCACAGGGCCAGGAGGATCCTGGGCACCAGCTCCACCACCACCTGGGATGGGCTGAGCAGGTTGCTACAGGGCTTATTGGACAGCTTGTCCTGAATGCTCCTCACAGCTCTCTCCATGATGATGTGGACCTTGGGGTCGCTGAAATCAACAAAAAGCAGCAGAGAAAGCTAAACAATGTGCAATGTTCACACAGAGAACACTGCCCTAGTTTTTTTCTGCATAGCTCCAGATGTGTAGATGAATGGAGCAAGCCGTATGCGGGGCAGTACATGGAACTCACATGTCAGCGCCAGCTGGAGAGGTGGGGTGCATAGAGCGGCGGAGCTTGCAGACAGCCTTGTGCTCCATGTCAATCATTTTTAGGCAGGTGTTTACTTCCCAGGTCTGCCGTAGGAAACAGGAAGTCCCATTAGTGTAATTTCACAACAGATATATTCTGCTGTACTAACTAGTTGTTGAAAGGCTAGAAAAGAGCTCACTGACTGATAGTCTAAGTCTCTAACTCTCATTCTCTTACCAGCCGAGCGAGTTCGTTCCCCTCCTCCAGGGTTTCCTTCCACACCCTTCAAATAAAACACAAAGCATTTCAACTTTCCTGGCTTCCTATTTATCTGTTGTTTATTTTACCCACACCTCCTGGAGTGCTGCTGGTGACAGAGAATGGCAGTGAAGGTGAGAGCTGACGTGGTACTCACCTCTCCCTAAGGGATTTTTTGCCCTGAGACACCAGCCAGTCGCTCATGTGCTCCATGGTGACATGGGGCGAGACCTGGCCTCGACTCTGGAGCAGCAGATAGTGGACCATGAGCTTCTTCTGCAAGATGAGGTAAGGTGTGAGACCGTGCCACTAAAGACCATATAATGTGCTTTCAGAAGGGCCTCTCGTAACATTTCACAACTGCTCATGTCTCACAATTTGCAAGTGATATTAAGAACTCTTATGACCATCTTCTCTAAACTGTCTTGAAATAAAACTCTTGTTTTGGGATTAAATCTATCTCTTTCTTTCTGTGGTTACTGTTTTTGTGGGATGAATCTTACCTGTTTATTGTAATATGCTTCCTCCCAGCAGGCCTGCAGAGTCTGAAAATAAAGGCTGCTTCTACAGAATTCCTTTGAAGATAATTAAAATAAGTATGCTTTATTAGGTACATTATGCACATGCATTTACAGTATGCCAAAAGGAATATCTCCTAAAATTACCTTAGTGGGACCATAAGTGAACTCAGGAATGCTCCCAATCCTATCCATGGTCAGAGGGGGACGAAATGCAGCGCTATAAATATACGGGATGCTCTAGAGATAACAGGAATTACTTAAAGTCGCGAATGATCAATGCCTGTGGAATCGTCCAATTTGCTGCGCTGAGAATTGAGTTGTAGGCGATATTTGGTTATGTTTGGCGCAACATACATGTTTACATTCTATTGCCATGGAGAAATTGAGTTTCTAGAACCTGTTTTCTTCTATATCTTTATTTCGTGAAAGATTAAGATCTTTATTTTGTCATAATGTGTATATGAGGACGTTGGAGCCCGTTCCGATTCATGACGCGGTTATCCAGGTGCAAGTTGCATAGACCTACTAATCAAACCTTGGCTTACAAGTTAAATTAAATTAGTATATATGCCTATACAAATCTATTGACCACATCCATTTAAATCAATGATTGTCAATTGAAAATCTGGTTGTTGTGTTATCCTGTTGTGCGTGTCAGGTGTCCTCTTAAGCACGTTATTCCAATATTTCCTAGAATTGACGCAGGTTACACTTTTGCAAAACTACTCGGTTAAAAATAAGAGCATGAATGACAATAAAGGTATGACTTGAATTATATGTGTAGTAGTGTGATGTTGTTCCCCTAGATTATGCACCAAATTGCACACAAGGACAGTTCAAGTAGGCCAGGTCAAGAGGGGATGTTAAAAAGTTAATAATAATAGTAATTCAATGTGGTTTCTTTATTTAATTACAGCTCCATAGCTAATGTTATTTTTTGGTGTACAAACATTTTTATGTATCTATATTGTTAATACACCTAATTGTAAAAGTTGTGTATATTTTGGTTTGGTCCATCGCGGGTTATCTGTATTTATGTACCCTCTTATTGTTCTCTTTTGCCTGACCTTCAACTAGCAAGGTATGTTGTCCTTGGCGCCGTAATTTGTCGATATAAAACTGTGGTAAAGTTACACAAAGTGCTGTTACGCAACTACAGGTTTTGTTACAATGTGGACAATATAAAGATGTATGTTAACAACTTTCACCGAGCTCGCTAATTAGGGTACCTATTGTAACTCGGGAGTATTTGGGGCAGTGTTTGAGTGAGTGTCTATGTGCTCACGCAGGTGCCCGAGAGCTGTGGCTGCACCAAGGGCTAAACTATTGTGTGTTGTCTCTTCGTGTACAGGTATGTCATTTATTTTGTCAGAATTATGTTGTATATCATTTTACTTGTATTGTATAGTGTGTTGTTAGGCACTGAATGTGTGCATGCAGCACCTGTTCTCTTTTGCCTGACCTTCAACTAGCAAGGTGCCCGAGAGCTGTGGCTGCACCAAGAGCTAACATATTGTGTGTTGTCTCTTCGTGTGCAGGTCGAATAAAAATTATCCAACCATCAGAATTCCAGTTGTGGCAGTGTCCTAATTACGTGACCTGCCGACTGGTCAGCTCAAGCCGACCGCCGGAGCTGTGCATGTGGATGAGGTGCACGACCTGCGCATGTGAATTTGTTGATGGCTTACTGTAAGTGAATATATACTGTAAACAGTGAAAGTGAATGTAGCATATTCATTAGATACAGGTATTCGTGCTTATTTGTATGTTTTGGATGAATTTGTTTATTGCATTTTTTGGGGGGGGTATTTGAATGCACTAAATGCACCCGTGTTATGCTGGGGATTTTAGTGTGGGTAGAGGGAGGGGTGTCCTTCCATTTACACCAATTGTACAGTCAGCTCCTGGGAGTAGAGCGTTTGCTAGTCCTGAGTTTGCAAGCACTGGGAGGGGTAGGCTGTTTGTTCCACCTGACCAGGGTATCCCACCTCTGTCTTTTGATGTACCATCATCCACAGTACTCGGTGATAATGGGACGCCTCCGAGTCAGCTTAGTGACCTTATTAAGCAGATTGGTTCAGAGATAGGAGAATCTATCAGAGCGAGTTTACTGCAGCCTGGGGTTTCAAGTCTTTCTCCTGCCCGTCCCCCTCACCAACCCCAGCAGTTTCCCCTGCCTGAGCAGTGTGGGTCAACCTTTATTGATGCGTCCAAGCTGAATCTGGTTGTGAAGTCAGATGTTAGTGCTCCACCTCTTTTTAGGGGTGATGGCTCAGATAAGTACTCTGTCCTGGAGTGGGAGGAGTTAATGGAAGTCTACCTAGAGAAGAGGGGTTACACTGGGTCTGGGAATGAGATGAGGATTCCTAGTCAATGAACTTGTCATAAATCAACATAGGATAGGCCCTCTTCCCCCCCCCCCCCCCCACACAAGACTCATATATATATATATATATATATATATATATATATATATAGGAAATGTAAGCAAGGGTTGAGCTTCTTCAGTTTGTGTCACAAAGTGGATAAGTTTCTGTGTCCCTTTCAGAGTGAGTGACACATTTACTTTATATAGTGTACCAAGAGTTGTTCCCTCGCTTACGGCCATACCAGCCTGAATACGCCCGATCTCGTCCGATCTCGGAAGCTAAGCAGGGTTGGGCCTGGTTAGTACTTGGATGGGAGACCGCCTGGGAATACCAGGTGCTGTAAGCTTTTTGTCCCAGTAGAGCGTGCTCTTGTGTCATGGAGCAACTGCCTTTTATTTATCACCCTAATAATATCATGGATTGTTATTGGACTAAATGCAGTTTGTGTGCTGCCCTGCCCTGCCCTGATCAAATCAAATAATGGACAGTGCGTTTCCCTCAAAATATAGGCAGTACATGCAATCTTAGTTTTTAGTCTAGGAGACAGTCAATGTCTGTAGTCCATTAGGGCACTATAAAATCCCTTCAATGTTTTGCCTGATTCCGTTAATTCCCAAGTTCCCTTTTCTCCGTTTAGATTTCCCCGTTGACCGTTTGTCCCTGTTTTGGCAGGTTTTCGCTCTCAAAAGTACACCTTTTTAATAGCAAAACAGCACAATTGGATGTTCTATGTCCACAACAATGTTTAAACCCTATCAGGTGACCATTTGTGAGGTCTGGGAAAAATGTAAGACATTTAGATTTTGGGGTGTAGTTACCCTTAAATGCAAGCGTGCACCAGGAAGAGACCTTTGTTTGGTTAAGCGGTGTTGCTGTAGAACAAATGGCCACTGGAGTGATGCAAATGATCACGGTATAATTCTGCCAGGCAGGCATAGGCTACTTTGTAGTTAACATTTACTTGCGAAGGTTTTGGGGAAAGCCATTCCTTCCCTACCAGAAGAAGGTTATCATTAGCATCATCGCTAACGGCTACACAAAGTGTAGACATACGCGCGCACCGCACACATGCACACAGACAGGGGCATTCCTGTGCCGTTTCAGAAAGTTCATGGAAATACGAATCACTGATGCATTTTGTTCATGTCTTATGATTGACTTGGGCAAATGAATGTGTTTTCTAACAAGTTGAATAGATTTAGTTGATTTCTTACTAAGTTCAATAAATGTTTGAATATTGTTGAATTTCGGTTTAATGTCTGGATTCCGTGATTCGGTCCGCAACGCTTATTTTATAGGGCCCTAGTCAATGAACTTGTCATAAATCAACATAGGATAACGATATTATAACCGCGATTGATAATAGACAGTACTGTGCAGCCGTCTTCATCGACCTGGCCAAGGCTTTCGACTCTGTCAACCACCGCATTCTTATTGGCAGACTAAATAGCCTTGGTTTCTCAAATGACTGCCTCGCCTGGTTCACCAACTACTTCTCAGATAGAGTTCAGTGTGTCAAATCGGAGGGCCTGTTGTCTGGACCTATGGCAGTCTCTATGGGGGTGCCACAGGGTTCAATTCTTGGGCCGACACTTTTCTCCGTGTATATCAATGATGTCGCTCTTGCTGCTGGTGACTCTCAGATCCACCTCTACGCAGACGACACCATTTTGTATACATCTGGCCCTTCATTGGACACTGTGTTAACAAACCTCCAAACGAGCTTCAATGCCATACAACACTCCTTCAGTAGCCTCCAACTGCTCTTAAACACTAGTAAAACTAAATGTATGCTTTTCAATCGAACGCTGCTGGCACCCGCCCTCCCGACTAGAATCACCACTCTCGACGGGTCTGACCTAGAGTATGTGGACAACTACAAATACCTAGGTGTCTGGTTAGACTGTAAACTCTCCTTCCAGACTCACATAAAGAATCTCCAATCCAAAGTTAAATCTAGAATCGGCTTCCTATTTCGCAAACAAAGCCTCCTTCACTCATGCTGCCAAACATGCCCTCGTAAAACTGACTATCCTACCGATCCTTGACTTCGGCGATGTCATTTACAAAATAGCCTCCAACACTCTACTCAGCAAACTGGATGTAGTCTATCACAGTGCCATCCGTTTTGTCTCCAAAGCCCCATACACTACCCACCACTGTGACCTGTACGCTCTTGTTGGCTGGTCCTCACTACATGTTCGTCGTCAAACCCACTGGCTCCAGGCCATCTATAAATCACTGCTAGGCAAATCCCCGCCTTATCTTAGCTCATTGGTCACCATAGCAGCACCCACCCGTAGTCTGCGCTCCAGCAGGTATATCTCACTGGTCATTCCCAAAGCCAACACCTCCTTTGGCCGCCATTCCTTCCAGTTCTCTGCTGCCAATGACTGGAACGAATTGCAAAAATCTCTGAAGCTGGAGACTCTTATCTCCCTCACTAACTTTAAGCATCAGTTGTCAGAGCACCTTACCGATCACTGCACCTGTACACAGCCCATCTGAAATTAGGCCACCCAACTACCTCATCCCTATATTGTTATTTATTTTGCTCTTTTGCACCCCGGTATCTCTATTTGCACATAATCTCTTGCACATCTAGCATTCCAGTGTTAATACTATTGTAATTATTTTGCACTATAGCCTATTTATTGCCTTACCTCCATAACTTGCTACATTTGCACACACTGTATATATATTTTCTGTTGTATTTTTGACTTTATGTTTTTTTACCCCAAATGTAACTCGGTGTTATTTTTATCGCACTGCTTTGCTTTATCTTGGCCAGGTCGCAGTTGTAAATGAGAACTTGTTCTCAACTGGCTTACCTGGTTAAATAAAGGTGACTTTTTTTTTTTTTTTTAATAAGTTTGCAAATGTGATGATGCATGGAATGCTTGATATATTCTTCATGGAGAAAATTAGCTTCCCCAAACTTGAGAGCAAGACTGGCCTAAACGCGCTAATGTTTTCCTTTGCTAATGTGCGTCCCGCCCCCCTGTCAGCTGTCAGTTTTGTCGATGACCACGTACATAAGACACGCCAATCACCGACACCTGAAGTTCCATGACCATCACAGCCCTAGTTGTATGCTTGAGTTTGTTCAGAGGAGGCTTTGAATAAAATCCGATCTGAGTGTGAAATGCCTTACTGAGGGTAAATGGAAGCTCCTCTTGTGCCCGGCTCAGCCTTATACAGTTTAAGGTACTTTACCGTATCCATTTCAGTAAGGCCAGATTGTCCAAATTCTACCCAAATATTGATGGTACATGTGACAGGTGTAAAAGCTCCTTGGCGGACTTGACCCACATGTTCTGGTCCTGTCCCCGTCTGGCAGATTATTTGTCCACTATTTAAAACCCTTTCTGAAGCATTTGATATAAAGTTGCAGCCTAGTGCAGAAATTGCTATTTTTGGAGTACCAAACAACAATCCTTCTCTGACCAATAGACAGCTAGATGCCATTGCCTTTGCCTCCCTGTTAGCCCGCAGAAGGATTTTATTGGATTGGAAATCTATCAATCCTCCCTTAGCCTCTCTTTGGCTCGAAGATCTGAAGCTGTTCCTAAAATGAGAAAAAATGAAGTTACCATTCGAGGGTCAACCAACTCATTTTATTCCTCCTGGGACCCGATGATATCCTATTTTGAACAGCTCCAAACACTTCCTCCAGATTAGTACTCTTGGCCCCACCTTGAGATTACTGCTATATAGGCCTATAAAATCACTTAATCACCTGAAATTGTTAGGCTATTACATTTTTGCTTGAAGTAACGTTGTTGTATACTTTTATTTTGTTTTCTGACATGTAAGTCAATTACTTTCCCTTTCTTTTTAAATGTGTTTGGAGGCATTCTGGGGGGAGGGGGAGGTCAAAGGGGGACTAAAAGGGGAGAAATGTACCATGTCTTTACATGTTATCTTTCATTCATTGTGAATACAAAATATATAATTTTAAAGGGAAGGCTTTGAAGCCAGATTTAGCGGATTTTGCTGTTTAGTTTTCCTCAACCTGTGTTTTGTTTCTCTCTCCTCTCCCTGTTAGATGGTGAGGCTGCTTCTCTCCAGAGGAGCCAACATTAATGCCTTTGACAAGAAGGATCGCCGAGCAATCCACTGGGCTGCTTACATGGGTGATGAGTTTACCACATCATTTACATTCTGACTAATGTCCTTTATACCAATGAATGAATGAATGAATGGACTGTGTGTTAGTCTCACAGCTCAGCTGTATGAGCCACGTCTAGTGTGTTATTATGTCAGAATCATGTACTAAGTAGGTTGATTAGATGTTTTCAGTTGTACTAACATGATGTAGGTGTTGCTTATGGTGCTGTGTACCACTGTAAACTAATCTATCTCTCCCTCTCTCTGCCTATCTCTCTGTGTTTGTATCTCTGTTTCTCTCTTAACCCCCTTACTATCTCCCTCCCCTTCTCTCTCTCTCTCTCTCTCTCTCTCTCTCTCTCTCTCTCTCTCTCTCTCTCTCTATTTATCCCTCCCCCTCTCTCTCTACCATAGGGCACATTGAGGTGGTGAAACTGCTGGCCTCTCATGGATCAGAGGTGTCCTGTAAAGACAAGAAGGCCTACACCCCTCTCCACTCTGCAGCCTCCAGTGGAATGATCAGTGTAGTCAAGTACCTCCTGGACCTTGGAGTGGATGTGAGTCAACACGCATTCAAATGTGTAGTCACTGTTCAATTACAACTCAATGAAAATACAGAGCTCTAGTGGGTTGGCGAATGATTTCCTTTCAAGTAATGAAGAGATGGAGGTTGGAGCCAGTGTTTTGGGCCAGGTGGTTTTCAGAACCAAGTGACCTGATCAGGAATGTATTGTTTTGTTCCCCCCCCCCCCCCCTCTCTCTCTCCACTCTTTTCCCTCCCTTGCTCCCTCCAGATAAATGAGCCCAATGGTTACGGTAACACCCCCCTCCACGTGGCATGCTACAACGGGCAGGACGTGGTGGTGAATGAGCTGATCGAGTGCGGCGCCAACGTGAACCAGGTGAACGAGAAGGGTTTCGCCCCACTCCACTTCACGGCCGCCTCGCGCCATGGGGCGCTCTGCCTGGAGCTGCTGGTGGGCAACGGGGCCCTCGTCAACATCAAGGTGAGGAGACCGGATGACCAACACTGTGTCTGAACTAAATAACACCCTATTCCCTATGTAGTGCACTACTTTTGACCAGGGGCCCATAGAGCAAGGAGCCGTGGTGACACTGCCTGTGTCCCAAATGGCACCCTGTTCCCTTTATAAGTACACTACTTTGGTTCAAAAAGTAGTTCACTATGAAGAGAATAGGGTGCCATTTGGGACGCACACACTGACGCAGCACATGGCTTAGTATTTGGCCCTGGTCTACATTCAAATACCAATGGAATAGGCCTAACAATGCAAACTAAATGCAATCAAGCGCTCCTCCAATACGTGTTTGATTTTGCCTGTGGTCAGCAGCACAGACTGCCGTGTGAACCATCTTTGTCTTTCTATCTGCAGAGTAAAGATGGAAAGACCCCCCTCCACATGACGGCCATCCACGGACGCTTCTCCAGATCTCAAGCCATCATCCAGAATGGTGAGTCGCTGTGAATGCTCTCAACTGAATATATATGAACCAGTAGGCTCTTCAGCATTGTCTTTAGTCTTCAAACCATGATTCACTGGCACAGAGCAATGTTACTTGCAATGTGGTTGAACATGATGCTTCATGATGCCTCTTGGGTCAAGTGGTTGACGTGTGTGTGTGTTTGTGTGTGTGTGTTCTGTAGGTGCTGAGATCGACTGTGAAGATAAGAATGGAAACACACCCCTGCACATCTCTGCTCGCTACGGCCATGAGTTACTCATCAATACACTCATCACGAACGGAGCTGACACAGCCAAGTGAGAACACACACACACACAGTTTCCAGCAATAATGCAACATGCATCTGCAATTCTGTCATTGACCAAATTGCCGCTTGGAGACTATGCTCAACACATTGTGGTGTGTGGGGGGTTGATAGACAGGGCATTGCAGCATGCTGATGTGTTGATCTGCTGTGGGGTTTAATGAGGACTGTGATGTGGTGCTGTTTCCAATCTTAGCTGAATCAACTGTAAGTCACTCTGGATAAGAGTGTCTGCTTAAAGTCTAAAATGTAAAAATGTGTTGCAGGCGAGGCGTCCATGGGATGTTCCCCCTCCACCTGGCTGCTCTCAGTGGGTTCTCTGACTGCTGTCGGAAGCTCCTCTCATCAGGCTTTGATATAGACACCCCTGACGACTTTGGAAGGACCTGTTTACATGCTGCAGCAGCTGGAGGGTGAGTGGACTGGTCCAGGCTTTACACCAAGGAATATTTAGTTCATGAACTGGAAAGCCACCAGAAAGAACAAACACATATTCACACTCTTACATTTCACATGGTTTAGCAGTATTGTTTAGAGTTATTTAAAAAATCGTATAGATCATTAGTGCGGTATCATTTCTGTATAATGTGGTTCCATGCCATGGGGGTATTGACTTGCGCTCTGGTCTAAATTGTCTTTATATCTTCTTGAAAGAGAAGAGAAACCTGCAAACTGCTCTTGCTAGTATCACTTTTTATTATTGCTTTTAGTAGCATTATAAAAACAGTGATACTAGCAAGAGCAGTGTACGGGTTTCTCTTTTCTTTCAGGTTCTCATTGTTACCATCCACCTGATAGCTCAGATGAACGAGAGCCTTTCTGAACTTGATATCTTTTTACCATCCACCTGATAGCTCAGATGTACGAGAGCCTTTCTGAGCTTGATATCTTGTTACCATCCACCTGATAGCTCAGATGTACGAGAGCCTTTCTGAACTTGATATCTTTTTACCATCCACCTGATAGCTCAGATGAACGAGAGCCTTTCTGAACTTGATATCTTGTTACCATCCACCTGATAGCTCAGATGTACGAGAGCCTTTCTGAACTTGATATCTTGTTACCGTCCACCTGATAGCTCAGATGAACGAGAGCCTTTCTGAACTTGATATCTTGTTACCATCCACCTGATAGCTCAGATGTACGAGAGCCTTTCTGAACTTGATATCTTGTTACCATCCACCTGATAGCTCAGATGTACGAGAGCCTTTCTGAACTTGATATCTTGTTACCAGGAACCTGGACTGTCTGAATCTGCTGCTCAACACAGGGGCAGACTTCAACAGAAAGGACAGCTTCGGAAGGTCTGTCTGTGGCATCAAATAACTTTCATATGTGATCTTTATGATAATAGGGAATATAGTATAGGGGCATATAGGAATTATTATGGGAAAGATTGGGCGGCGGGTAGCCTAGCGGTTAAGAGCGTTGGGTCAGTAACCGAAAGGTTGCTGGTTCGAATCCCCTAGCCGACTAGGTGAAAAACCTATGTGCCCTGCAGAAAGGCACTTAACCGTAAGTCGCACTGGATAAGAGTGTCTGCTAAATGACATAAATGTAAAATGTAAATGTTATACAGCTCCAATAAGCTGTTTCTGTTGTTGATGTTGAATGGTTTCTGTGCGTTCTTCTAGGAGTCCTCTGCATTATGCGGCAGCCAATTGTAACTACCAGTGTCTGTTTGCCTTGGTGGGGTCTGGGGCCAGTGTGAACGATCTGGATAAAAGGGGTTGCACCCCGCTCCACTACGCTGCTGCCTCCGACACAGACGGAAAGTACGTCTCACACCTCTCTTACTGTTGTGTGTGTTGTGGTGCCATGACCTTTCACATTTCACTGTAGTCTGGAGAGTATGTTGTGGTGCCATGACCTTTCACATTTCACTGTAGTCTGGAGAGTATGTTGTGGTGCCATGACCTTTCACATTTCACTGTAGTCTGGAGAGTATGTTGTGGTGCCATGACCTTTCACATTTCACTGTAGTCTGGAGAGTATGTTGTGGTGCCATGACCTTTCACATTTCACTGTAGTCTGGAGAGTATGTTGTGGTGCCATGACCTTTCACATTTCACTGTAGTCTGGAGAGTATGTTGTGGTGCCATGACCTTTCACATTTCACTGTAGTCTGGAGAGTATGTTGTGGTGCCATGACCTTTCACATTTCACTGTAGTCTGGAGAGTATGTTGTGGTGCCATGACCTTTCACATTTCACTGTAGTCTGGAGAGTATGTTGTGGTGCCATGACCTTTCACATTTCACTGTAGTCTGGAGAGTATGTTGTGGTGCCATGACCTTTCACATTTGACTGTAGTCTGGAGAGTATGTTGTGGTGCCATGACCTTTCACATTTCACTGTAGTCTGGAGAGTATGTTGTGGTGCCATGACCTTTCACATTTCATTGTAGTCTAGAGTATGTTGTTGGTCGTGTTTGAATGCATACTAGTGTTAAAATCTGCAGTGTGAAAGCTTGGCCACGTCTCCTTTGGGAAAGTGTCTCTGCTTGCTTATCTGTCTGTCTTGATGTTGGTATAATGATTATTGAACTCTTGACCTCTGACCTCTAGGTGTCTGGAATATTTGCTGCGAAACGACGCTAACCCAGGGATCAGGGACAATCAGGGCTACAACGCAGTCCATTACGCGTCTGCGTACGGACACCGCCTCTGTCTGGAGCTGGTGAGTCAGAACCACAGGGGACTAGACGCCCTGCATTCACAGACCATTTTGTCTGCGTCCCAAATGGCTGTAGGGCCCATAGGGCTCTGGTCAAAAGTAATGCACTATATAGGGAATAGGGTGCCATTTGGGACAGACGTTGATATTCAGTAGGTTTTAAGGTGTGGTTGCATGTTTGTCGTGGCCGCATCGTCACTCTTGATGTTCTTTTTCCAGATTGCAAGTGAAACACCTTTAGATGTGGTAAGTACCAGTTGGTTACTTTTCCTCACACTAGCTTGTTTAAGATACGAATGCAACACCCCAGTATGTCTGCAGGGGCTGGTCACTGAGATTTACAACATGAAACATGCTACTAGACTAACCTTCAAAGTAAATATGTTACAAGTCTAAACTGGCCCGTCCTTGTCTTTCCCCAGCTAATGGAAACCTCAGGGACAGACATCCTGAACGACTCTGATGTCAGAGCTCCCATCAGCCCCCTACACTTAGCTGTGAGTAAAGCCTACCTGCTCCTGTAGGGGTCTCGCCACATGACAAATGGCACCCTATTCCCTATTTAGTGCACTACTTTTGACCAGAGCCTTATGGGCCCAGATCAAAAGTACTGCACTACATGGGAAATAGGGTGCTATCTGGGATGCAGGCATGGTGTTGTTTTTCCACGAAAAGTTGATTGTCCAGACACTCACACACCATGTTCCTATCTGTTCCTGATTAGTGTAAAATACATGGATGTTTTGACACAGTGATGATGAGGATGATTTCCTTATTTTGCCATTTGAGTTAATCAACCTCCAACAGAGGAGAAGTAGTGTTTCTAAATCTCACACTTGACAGGGACCTTTGATGTTGATGCTGGGCGGGAGAAAAAATGGGCACCCGATTTGAGAGACACTGGTCTACTTTAGGGGTCTAGGACTGTTTCTGTTCAGGCATACCACTGGTCTACTATAGGACATTGATTATATTAAGAGTGTATTTCTGTTCAGGCGTACCACTGGTCTACTATAGGACATTGATTATATTAAGAGTGTATTTCTGTTCAGGCGTACCACTGGTCTACTATAGGACATTGATTATATTAAGAGTGTATTTCTGTTCAGGCGTACCACTGGTCTACTATAGGACATTGATTATATTAAGAGTGTATTTCTGTTCAGGCGTACCACTGGTCTACTATAGGACATTGATTATATTAGGAGTGTATTTCTGTTCAGGCGTACCACTGGTCTACTATAGGACATTGATTATATTAAGAGTGTATTTCTGTTCAGGCGTACCACTGGTCTACTATAGGACATTGATTATATTAGGAGTGTATATCTGTTCAGGCATACCACTGGAATTTGCTTCAGACTGTGTGTTTGTTTCCATTCAGGCGTACCACGGCCACCACCATGCTATGGAGGTCCTGGTTCAGTCTCTGCTGGATCTAGACGTGAGGAACAGCCAGGGGCGCACCCCTCTGGACCTGGCTGCCTTTAAAGGCCATGTGGAGTGTGTTGACGTCCTCATCAACCAGGGAGCCTCCATCCTGGTTAAAGACTTCACCCTGAAGAGGACCCCCATCCACGCTGCAGGTACGCATAGGATATCACGTAAGACCTAGAGATTCTGTAATTCAAAAGTTTTCCTTACCAAGATGGACATTTGTTTGGTCATGTTGCTAGGACGCCAATGTCCACTCTAGGGATATTATATAGCATAGTGTGAAAATGCCCACTACACACTGATCTAAGGTCATTTTTTGTCATTATTGCTGAGGATCTGGGGAGGGTAAGCTGATCCTAGATCAGTGCACAGGGGGACTTCTATCCAGAGCCAGGTACACAGCTAGCAGGTGACAGGCTTCGAGGGCCTCAGCCCCAAAATGTTTTATTATCTGCTGTGTTAACATCATGAGGATGTCATCTACCAATACCACTGTTCTAGAAATCTGTCTGTTCATGTGAAGGTAATAGTCGTCCAGCAATCAGCTCATATCCTCTCTGTTTATCCTCCTCTAGCTACCAACGGTCAATCATCTCACATTCTTATATCCTCTCTGTTTATCCTCCTCTAGCTACCAACGGTCATTCATCTCACATTCTTATATCCTCTCTGTTTATCCTCCTCTAGCTACCAACGGTCATTCATCTCACATTCTTATATCCTCTCTGTTTATCCTCCTCTAGCTACCAACGGTCATTCGGAGTGTTTGCGTTTGCTGATTGGAAATGCTGACCTCCAGAGTGCAGTGGACGTTCAAGACGGGAATGGACAGTAAGTCAATTGGGTTTTGGATACAATTCCTGAAATAAAGAGATTTTGACACTAGTTCTACGTCCCAAATGGCACCCTATGCCCTACTTGGTGCACTACTTTAAACCAGAACCCTATGGGCTCGGGTCAAAAGTAGTGTACCATATAGGGAATAGGTTGCCATTTGGGACTCAGCCTGGTTATTACCAGTTTGTAATATGACCTTGTTGTCTTGTGTATCAGAACCCCTCTGATGCTGTCGGTGCTGAGCGGACACACAGACTGTGTGTACTCACTACTCAACAAGGGAGCCAGCGTAGAAGCCAAAGACAAGTGGGGCAGAACAGCGCTACACAGAGGGGTGAGGAGGAGAGCTGGCTGTATACGCTCACACACAGAAAGAGACGGGGAGGCTCAAATATACATATTATCTTCAGAAAAGTAGTTGTCCATGGGTAGTGGTGTATTCATCCCTGTAGGGGGACCTGCCTCCAGACATCATTTGTAATAATTGATGATTCATTATTATATCATTGATTATTAGTTATTCAAATCCATTCTTGTCTCCCTGCCCTTCCTCCCAGGCGTTGACGGGTCATGAAGAGTGTGTGGAGGCCCTGCTGCAGCACAGCGCCAGCTTCCTGGTTCGGGACTGTAAGGGGCGGACCCCTGTCCACCTGGCGGCGGAATCCGGACACATCGGGGTGCTGGGGGGACTCCTACACGCCGCCCAGTCAGTGGAGACCCTCCCCGTCATCACAGACAACCAGGGCTACACGCCACTACACTGGGCCTGCTACAACGGTACGTACTGGACTAACGGAACACTAGATATTTTCTGATTTTCTCTCTTCAGCACCGTAAACATGTCCCTGAATTAGGCAGGCCATACAACTAGGGGTGTAACTATTCGATTTGTATCACGATTCGTGGTTGTCGATACGATTCAAGGACGATATTGGTTCATTTAGAACGATACGATCCGAAACGATTCAGTGACTTGAAATCGATTCAGTAACCTTTTAGCCAAAAATTCAACCAGTGTGACTGAAATAAATACCTGGATACTGGACAGTGCAGGTGAAGTTTCCTAGATTCCTGTTTCTTGTAAGGACCGCAATGGTGGCTTGATAATTTCTCGCTCGTCGGCTTCTCCTCTGTCGTCCGCCATGCTATGTTTTGTTGTCTTTGCGCCTTTGCGCTGCTGCTGGCGTGGGGCGATGACGTCACGGATAGGCAGACTGAATCGAGTAATGTTTAAAGCCTTTATCATTAAAAGTGCTAAGAAAAAACATCCATATAAAGTCTGACGTGCTTAAATCCAATGGGTTATTTCCTAGAATCGATACAATCGATTTATTACATTTTAAAACGATGTTAGAGTGATATATGTTGTCCAAAAGGCCAACTCACCGAGCACAGATCGATGTAGTTGGATCATAGGAATATAAATCGATACATCGATGTAGTAGATGGATCGTTACACCCCTACATACAACGGTACGTACTGACTAACTGGACTGTAGCTCTGTTCTCTCCTCCATGAAGTGTACACTCATTCACTCCCTCTTGTGGCTTGAAAAGCATTCGATTGGTGTGGACGGAGCCATGTGGGGGAATGAACAAGACTACAACAGAATTAGGGGTTATGACTCTCAGTGGAGGACCTTACACTGAAACAGGACTTTGTCATAGCATATGTCACCGAGGGCAACTCGTTCAGCCCCCTCCACTGTGCTGTGATCAATGACAACGAGGGGGCTGCAGAGATGCTGATTGACACTCTGGGGCCGGCCATTGTCAACGCCACTGACACCAAGAACCGGTAACTACAGCACATGACAAAGTCCTTTTCTTCTGGAGAATAATGTTGTCTTGGGAATAAAATGACCTCTGGGGTTGGATGAGGGATTGTAGATTACTTTTAATACATCTATTAGTGATTTTATATTTCTATGGTATAAACAGGGTTAATTGAACAAACTTGTTTATAACAGTCCTACATGATATCGGTGAAATAAGTTTCCTCTCTCTCCAGGACCCCCCTGCATGCGGCGGCTTTCACGGACCACGTGGAGTGTCTTCAGCTGCTGCTAGGCCACAACGCCCAGGTAAACTCCCCCGATGCCTCCGGGAAGACCTCCCTCATGATGGCTGCTGAGAACGGACAAACCAACGCTGTCGGTACGCAGCCCCCTCTCCTCCGCTTTGCCTCGCCCAGCCGGCTTAAGTTCAACATGTCTGTTTTACATTTTAATAAGTCGCTTCATTTCCTAATTGAGTTTCTTTATGTTTCTCTGTCTGTGTCAGAGCTGTTGGTGAGCAGTGCCAAAGCAGAGCTCACCCTGCAGGATGCAGTCAAGAACACTGCTCTTCATCTGGCCTGCAGTAAGGTGAGCATCCCCACATGAAGATGACGTTCATCTGAACAGTTGGCTCTCTCTGGTTGAAATTTTGGTCTGACATGTTTGACTCTGGTTTTTAAAGGGGCATGAAACCAGTGCTTTGTTGATATTGGAGAAGATTACAGACAGGAACCTCATCAACTCGACTAACGCAGCCTTACAGACGTACGTATGGTTCAGCTGTATTAATTGGGCCAGAAGTATTAGAAGAAGTGCACTATATAGGGAATAGTCTGGCATTTGGAAGGTATCCTCATTTGCTGCTGGCTAATCTGACGGTACTTTCTCCTCAGGCCGTTACACGTTGCAGCCAGAAATGGTCTGACGGTGGTGGTTCAGGAGCTACTAGTGAAGGGTGCTAGCGTGCTCGCAGTCGATGAGAATGGTAAGATCCATAACGCTAACACCGTTTTCTTCTGTACTTCTCTTCTCAATGTGTCCACAATTGTTTCTCTCTAGTCCACTGCTTGGTTATTGTCTTAACTTTGTATCTCCTAGCCTGCTGTTATTTCATGTTTTTCACCAAAAGTGTTATAGTAAACGGTGATGCTCCTGAAGTGACCCTCTGCTGTTCTGTTTGAACCCCTCAGGTTACACGCCTGCCTTGGCCTGCGCCCCCAACAAAGACGTGGCGGACTGCCTGGCGCTGATCCTGGCCACCATGATGCCCGTGTCCCCCTGCAACCCGGCGCCCAGCCTGTCCTTCAGTGCCATTAACCACTACACCACCAGCCCCTCCAAGAGTGTGACCTTCGACAGCCTGCCCGTGCTGCGCAGCGAGCACAGCTCCTACTGCAGCTTCAACAACATCGGCCACCGCGACCACGATGGAGGCTTCTACAAGGATGAGGAACTCAACGACTCAGACTCAGAGACATACTGAGGGGGGGGGTGGTCGCTGCCCAGGAGGGGAGCCAAGGGCAGGCGGATGGACAGTGAAGTGGGGCAGAGGCCACAAACAAATCCACACATACACACCGTGTCTTAAATCACCATAGCCAGCTTTGGGAGGGCACGAGCCGAGACAGTCCGCACAGGAGCCTTAAGAGTCCTGCAGATGGAGAGAGAGAAATGGAGGGAGGGAGGGAGGGAGAGGGGGAGGCACAACAGGCTGGCTGGCCACACTCATCCTCTCGTACCACCAGGTGTCCTTCCAGCAGATACTGGACTTCAGAGGAACTGCTGCTGCTATACCCCACCTTTACCTTTACCCACAAAGGTCCTAAACGGTAGAAACTGTCCAGCCAACAGACAGACGGACACCTTATGACGGCAATAACCTGTAGTCCAAGGGGATAGTAGCACTTCACTGAGTGAAAAACAGACATGGACCAAAAGATGTGGAAGAAGCCTTTTCAAAACCTGTTTTGACAGTAGAAATGGGATTGAGCGTTTTGGGCTGAGAAAAAACATAAGGAGTGATGTTTCATTTAAGTTTTATGAGAGTGATGGTCATGTTTATCCGCACACGAAGACAGTCAGAACGCACCTAGCCTCTTGTCTGTAATCCATGTGGGAGGAGGGGAAATCATTTATTTTTTATGAACAAACATTTTAATAACATCATTCATGTCTTAAGCTCCTGACCCTCTGTGGGAACCAAAAAATCGTAGTATTTGCTCTCATGAGTAATTTCAAAGAATTTCCATCCCCAATGGCACCCTATTCCCTTTATAGTACACTACTTAAGACCAGGGCCCATAGGGTTCTGGTCAAAAGTAGTGTATTCTATAAAGAATAGGGTGCCATTTAGGACGTAAAGTTTTGCATTTGTATGACAGGACTATTTACATTTGTGTTATTAAACCTACCTGTCCTTTGCGCTCTAGAAAATATTTTAGAAAGAATACATGAATGAATAATTTACTTTCTTGTGATATTTATGTCATCATTTTGTGCCTTCTTTAGTTACTGAGGGGAGGTTAGGAGAGTAGGGGCAGCTGTATGAGCGAAAACAATGATGCACACTAAGTACTACAACGTTTGTGAAAAGCACTGATACTATTCCGAGGCATACGAGGGGGAAAACATGCCTCCCTTGGAGAGGAGAAACACTGTAAACCAATGGTAGGACAGCAGCATTTAGATTTTCTTCTGTTGAAAAAAAAAAAATCTATATTATTTGTCTTGGTCTTATAAGCAATGTATTTTGACAGGTTTTGCTTGCTTAACTTCTTCAAAAAAATGAAACCACTCAATCATTTTATGTGATTGCTTGTTCAAACCCCCGTTTTTGTATCTTTTTGAAAATCATTTTAACTGGAAATATGTACAATACATATGCTATGTTCGTCAAATCAGGATCAGGAGGTTCACAGGTTTTTTCGTGTCCTTTTTTTCTTTAAAAGGATGAAACTAGCATGTACATATGAAATAGTGACTGAATCGAAACTCCCATGAATTCTTTCAGTATCTGAAGATTGCTGTATATTTTATGAGTAATAAAATAAAGAAATGAGTTATCTGTTGTATGTGACAACTGCAGTATCAATTTCTAGGTGACAGTGGTGCTAATCCCAAAAGAAAGGCTACATACAACAAGGAACAAGAAGTCTATTGGCAAAGTGATGAATATTGCATGTACCTTGGCCTAACGGTGTGGGTTATGTATTTTATTTTTCATGGCGTCCTCAACATTACAGTTTTAAGGGCAACAATAGCCTACATTTGTTTACAACTCGCAGGATTTCCATACATGAGCTTTCAACAACACAGAGTGTTGCATCAGCACGAGATCGAAAGTGCGTCAAATCTGTACAGGTCATTGTTACGTCATCACTGATAAACGTTGAAACTGATGAAAAACCGCTGGAGCAGTTCAGTCTAAACCTCCCTAGTGCTGGAGGATTGCGTTTGTTTTCGCTCTGGATGCGCGTTCATTTTGGCAAGGAAATGTGCTGATTTTGCAAGGAGATGGAGAATAAAGAGTTCAAGGTAGGCATGTTATTTATTTTTAAATCTTCAATTATATTAATTACTGTGGATTAAATATTGTTTAACAAATGAAATAATGTGCTATTCATGCTGTAATATCAAACTAGAAAGTCTATGGCCGGGGAGTCATGAGAGTTGGCTAAAGGTACAGTAGGGTCAAATGGGGGTCAAAGGTTATGACAGCACCTTCATGAATTCGTCCAAAATGGCACCCTATTCCCTATGTAGGCTAGTGTACTACTTTTGACCAGGAGCCATAGAAGGGTTGGCTGACGTCACGAAAATGATGCTCGCGCATCGATGGCCGGAAGTCGTGTATCTTGTTATGATTCTGAACCTCAGCTAACAACAAGCTGCCATGTGGGGAATCGTAGCTCTGTGGCATGTTTCAGCTTGTTGTATGGTGTTATTGATACCATGTCTTGTTTTGAGGTGTTTTGACTGATATCATGTCTATGCAATGACTCAAATTCGCTACCTAGCTAACCAACAACAACTGTAACAATGTATTTGAGACGAGTTCATTGTTCAAATGTATTTATGTTTGCATTAAACATTTAGAGACTAAATATAGTTTACATGTTGTCAACAGTCTAAGTCAAACCCTGTCTATTTTGCCCCATAGTTGCATGCCAGTTTTGTTGCTTAACAACCAACCCCTCTATAGAGTCCCACAGTGGAGGTGTGATAATACCCATAAAACCTAGCGGTCAAACAGGGACATGGTTCCAATCGTTTTTCCACCATTCATTTTTCCCATAGCCGATTTTAGAAACACATAAAATAAGGGCTGTATTTCGTGTAGGCTTACCCTGGCGTGACGTTTTTGTAACTATGTAAATCTCTCTCGGACAAGTTGACTTTTATCAGTATATTTACATTTTACATTTATATCATTTAGCAGACGCTCTTATCCAGAGCGACTTACAATGGTGCATTCAACAATTGGTGCATTCAACTTATGATAGCCAGTGGGACAACCACTTATTTTTCTTATTTTTTTTTTTATGGGGGGGAGTGGGGGGTAGAAGGATTACTTTATACTATTCCAGGTATTCCTTAAAGAGGTAGGGTTTCAAGTGTCTCCGGAAGGTGGTCAGTGACTCCGCTGTCCTGGCGTCGTGGGGGAGCTTGTTCCACCATTGGGGTGCCAGAGCCTGAAGGTAAGGAGGTGCCGTTCCCCTCACAGCTCCGTAGGCAAGCACCATGGTCTTGTAGTAGATGCGAGCCTCAACTGAGCGGGGTGACATGAGAGAACTTGGGAAGGTCGAACACCAGACGGGCTGCGGCGTTCTGGATAAGTTGTAGGGGTTTAATGGCACAGGCAGGGAGCCCAGCCAACAGCGAGTTGCAGTAATCAAGACGGGAGATGACATGTGCCTGGATTAGGAACTGTGCCGCTTTCTGTGTAAGGTAGGGTCGTACTCTGCAAATGTTGTAGAGCATGAACCTGCAGGATCGGGTCACCGTTTTGATGTTAGCAGAGAATGACAGGGTGTTGTCCAGGGTCACGCCAAGGCTCTTTGCACTCTGGGAGGAGGACACAATGGAGTTGTCAACCGTGATGGCGAGATCATGGAACGGGCAGTCCTTCCCAGGGATGAAGAGCAGCTCCGTCTTGCAGAGGTTCAGCTTGAGGTGGTGATCCGACATCCACACTGATATGTCTGCCAGACATGCAGAGATGCGATTCGCCACCTGGTTATCAGAAGGGGGAAAGGAGAAAATTAATTGTGTGTCGTCTGCGTAGCAATGATAGGAGAGACCATGTGAGGATATGACAGAGCCAAGTGACTTGGTGTATAGAGAGAATAGGAGAGGGCCTAGAACTGAGCCCTGGGGGACACCAGTGGTGAGAGCACATGGTGCGGAGACAGATTCTCGCCACGCTACCTGGTAGGAGCGACCTGTCAGGTAGGACGCAATCCAAGAGTGAGCAGCGCCGGAGATGCCCAACTCGGAGAGGGTGGAGAGGAGGATCTGATGGTTTACAGTATCAAAGGCAGCGGATAGGTCTAGAAGGATAAGAGCAGAGGAGAGAGAGTTAGCTTTAGCAGTGCGGAGAGCCTCCATGACACAGAGAAGAGCAGTCTCAGTTGAATGACCAGTCTTGAAACCTGACTGGTTTGGATCAAGAAGGTCATTCTGAGAGTGATAGCAGGAGAGTTGGCTAGAGACGGCACGCTCAAGAGATTTGGAGAGAAAAGAAAGAAGGGATACTTACCTGTCTGTAGTTGTTGACATCGGAGGGATCGAGTGTAGGTTTTTTGAGGAGGGGTGCAACTCTCGCTCTCTTGAAGACGGAAGGGACATGGCCAGCGGTCAAGGATGAGTTGATGAGCGAGGTGAGGTGAGGTGAGGTAAGGGAGAAGGTCTCCGGAAATGGTCTGGAGAAGAGAGGAGGGGATAGGGTCAAGCGGGCAGGTTGTTGGGCGGCCGGCCGTCACAAGTCGCAAGATTTCATCTGGAGAGAGAGGGGAGAAAAAAGTCAAAGCATAGGGTAGGGCAGTGTGAGCAGGACCAGCGGTGTCATTTCACTTAATAAATGAGGATCGGATGTCGTCAACCTTCTTTTCAAAATGGTTGACGAAGTCATCCACAGAGAGGGAGGAGGGTGGGGGAGGAGGATTCAGCAGGGAGGAGAAGGTGGCAAAGAGCTTCCTAGGGTTAGAGGCATAGGCTTGAAATTTAGAGTGGTAGAAAGTGGCTTTAGCAGCGGAAACAGAGGAAGAGAATGTAGAGAGGAGGGAGTGAAAAGATGACAGGTCCGCAGGGAGTCTAGTTTTCCTCCATTTCCGCTCGGCTGCCCGGAGCCCTCTTCTGTGAGCTCGCAATGAGTCGTCAAGCCACGGAGCAGGAGGGGAGGACCGAGCCGGCCGGGAGGATAGGGGACATAGAGAGTCAAAAGATGCAGAAAGGGAGGAGAGGAGGGTTGAGGAGGCAGAATCAGGAGATCGGAGGGAGAAGGATTTAGCAGAGGGAAGAGATGATAGGATGGAAGAGGAGAGAGTAGCGGGAGAGAGAGAGCGAAGGTTGTGATGGCACATTACCATCTGAGTAGGGGCAGAGTGAGTAGTGTTGGAGGAGAGCGAGAGAGAAAAGGATACAAAGTAGTGGTCGGAGACTTGGAGGGGAGTTGCAGTGAGATTAGTAGAAGAACAGCATCTAGTAAAGATGAGGTCAAGCGTATTGCCTGCCTTGTGAGTAGGGGGGGACGGTGAGAGGGTGAGGTCAAAAGAGGAAAGGAGTGGAAAGAAGGAGGCAGAGAGAAATGAGTCAAAGGCAGAGACGTAGGGAGGTTAAAGTCACCCAGAACTGTGAGGGGTGAGCCATCCTCAGGAAAGGAACTTATCAAGGCGTCAAGCTCATTGATGAACTCTCCAAGGGAACCTGGAGGGCGATAAATGACAAGGATGTTAAGCTTGAATGGGCTAGTGATGTGACAGCATGGAATTCAAATGAGGAGATAGACAGATGGGTCAGGGGAAAAAGAGAGAATGTCCACTTTGGAGAGATGAGGATTCCTGTGCCACCGCCGCGCCGACCAGATGCTCTCGGGGTATGCGAGAACACATGGTTAGACGAGGAAAGAGCAGTAGGAGTAGCAGTGTTTTCTGTGGTAATCCATGTTTCCGTCAGCGCCAAGAAGTCGAGGGACTGGAGGGTAGCATAGGCTGAGATTAACTCTGCCTTGTTGGCTGCAGAACGGCAGTTCCAGAGGCTGCCAGACCACTAGGTTTTATGGGTATTATGACTCATACTGTGGGACTCTATAGGGCTCCAGCCAAAAGAAGTGCACTATATTGGAACTAGGGTGCTATTTCGGACACAAGCATAGATATGATGCATTATTATGTGACCATAGAAATAGAATCACTAGAAAGGATAGAGCCTCTGACCTTGGCAATTTGACTGGTAAACTGAACTGCACACCTGATATGATGTTCTGGTGATTCTATTTCTCTGAATATGATGCATTATGATGTGACAATGAGAGTTGGGTTAATGGTGCTCTCAAGGCAACTGGGAACTCGAAAAAAATAACTAGGTCAAATCATGACGTCCGTGATCTTCAGGTCGGAAAGTCGGAGCTCTAGAAAGATGCCAGAGTTTCCGACTTGGAATTCCTTTTTACATTTTGTGGTGGTAATTTTATCCCCTTTTTCTCCCCAATTTTTCGTGATATCCAATTGGTAGTTACGATCTTGTTACGATCTTGTCTCATCGCTGCAACTCCCCAGCGGGCTCGGGAGAGGTGAAGGTTGAGTCAGGCGTCCTCCAAAACATGACCCGCCAAGCCGCACTGCTTCCGACTTGGAATTCCGAGTTGGATGACTGTTCAAAACGATTTTTCCCAGTCGGAGCTTGTTTTTTTTTCCTATTTCCCAGTTGTCTTGAACGCACTGAAGTCGGAAGTCAGAGATTTCCCAGTTGTTTTGAACACGGCAAAAGGCGACACAGTAGGTGACATCTAAACATGACTTTGTGCTGTCTTTCAGAGGTCAGAGGTCAATGGGAATGACCTCACCCTCATAGACCTGGATGACCCCATCAATGAAGCTGATGTTATGAAGGAAGTCAGGTAAGTGATTTACACTAATGACACATTTGTGACTGGTTACAGGATCACATAGGCCTACCGATACAGATTCAGTAGTAGGTCAAAGGTCACCGCCTATGGAGAGGTAGGCCCAGAGCCATGTATTTAGAGAGTTGGGACATTGAGATATAAACTCAGCAAAAAAAGAAACGTCCTCTCACTGTCAACTGCGTTTATTTTCAGCAAACTTAACGTGTAAATAACGCATCTCCCGAGTGGCGCAGTGTTCTAAGGCACTGCATCGCAGTGCTAGCTGTGCCACTAGAGATCCTGGTTCGAATCCAGGCTCTGTCGTAGCCGGCCGCGACCGGGAGACCCATGGGGCGGCGCACAATTGGCACAGCGTCGTCCAGGGTAGGGGAGGGAATGGCCGGCAGGGATGTAGCTCAGTTGGTAGAGCATGGCGTTTGCAACGCCAGGGTTGTGGGTTCGATTCCCACGGGGGGGCAGTATGAAAAAAAATAATATATATATATAAAAAAAGAATAAAAATAAAATAAACAAATAAAACAATGTATGCACTCACTAACTGTAAGTCGCTCTGTAGCTCAACTGGTAGAGCACGGCGCTTTGTAACGCCAAGGTAGTGGGTTCGATCCCCGGGACCACCCATACACAAAAATGTATGCACGCATGACTGTAAGTCGCTTTGGATAAAAGCGTCTGCTAAATGGCATATTATATTATTATTATTATAAGAGCGTCTGCTAAATGACTAAAATGTAAAAATGTAATGTAAATATTTGTATGAACATAACAAGATTCAACAACTGAGACATAAACTGAACAAGTTCCACAGACGTGTGACTAACAGAACAAAGGGGGGGGTCAAAATCTAAAGTAACAGTATCTGGTGTGGCCACCAGCTGCATTAAGTACTGCAGTGCATCTCCTCCTCATGGACTGCACCAGATTTGCCAGTTCTTGCTGTGATATGTTACCCCCTCGTCCACCAAGGCACCTGCAAGTTCCCAGACATTTCTGGGGGGAATGGCTAAATCCTAGCCCTCACCCTCCGATCCAACAGATCCAGGCTCTTCATGGCAGAACACTGACATTCCTGTCTTGCAGGAAATCACGCACAGAACGAGCAGTATGGCTGGTGGCATTGTCATGCTGGAGGGTCATGTCAGGATGAGCCTGCAGGAAGGGTACCACATGAGGGAGGAGGATGTCTTCCCTGTAACGCACAGCGTTGAGATTTCCTGCAATGACAACAAGCGTAGTCCGATGATGCTGTGACACACCGCCCAAGACCATGACGGACCATCCACCTCCAAATCGATCCCGCTCCAGAGTACAGGCCTTGGTGTATCGCTCATTCCTTCGACGATAAACACGAATCCGACCATCACCCCTGGTGAGACAAAACCGCGACTCGTCAGTGAAGAGCACTTTTTTGCCAGTCCTGTCTGGTCCAGCGACGGTGTGTTTGTGCCCATAGGCGACGTTGTTGCCGGTGATGTCTGGTGAGGACTTGCCTTACAACAGGCCTACAAGCCCTCAGTCCAGCCTCTCTCAGCCTATTACGGACAGTCTGAGCACTGATGGAGGGATTGTGCGTTCCTGGTGTAACTCGGGCAGTTGTTGTTGCCATCCTGTACCTGTCCCGCAGGATGTTCCGATCCTGTGCAGATGTTGTTACACGTGGTCTGCCACTGCGAGGATGATCAGCTGTCCGTCCTGTCTCCCTGTAGCTCTGTCTTAGGCGTCTCACAGTACGGACATTGCAATTTATTGCCCTGGCCACATCTGCAGTCCTCATGCCTCCTTGCAGCATGCCTAAGGCACGTTCACGCAGATGAGCAGGGACCCTGGGCATTTTTCTTTTGGTGTTTTTCAGAGTCAGTAGAAAGGCCTCTTTAGGGTCCTACGTTTTCATAACTACCGTCTGTAAGCTGTTAGTGTCTTAATGACCGTTGCACAGGTGCATGTTCATTAATTGTTTATGGTTCATTGAACAACATTTTACATTTTAGTCATTTAGCAGACACTCTTATCCAGAGCGACTTACAGTTAGTGAGTGCATACATTTTCATACTGGCCCCCCGTGGGAAACAAACCCACAACCCTGGCGTTGCAAGCGCCATGCTCTACCAACTGAGCTACAGGGGACTAGCATGGGAAACAGTGTTTAAACCCTTTACAATGAAGATCTGTGAAGATATTTGGATTTTTACGAATTATCTTTGAAAGATCCTGAAAAAGGGACGTTTTCTTTTTTTGCTGAGTTTATGTATACATTACATGACACAGTAGATATCCATATGACAGCTTGCTCCCCATGGGCAATGTTGACATTTTAAACAATGCTATGTAACTGAACATCTATAATTAGAATTTACTTATAATGAAAGGATAAATGAAAGGCTCCAAGGCGCTAACATGGAGTCCTTTTAAAAGTTGGCAGAATTCTCTAAATATTTGGCTCTGGATAGGCCGAGTCATCTCAAGAGTATTGGAGCCATATAATTTGAGTGATTCTATTCTAATTCTAGAATGATTCATTCTAATTCTGTGATTCTAATTCTATAATTACACATCCTCACACTCACATTATAGCAGTGACCTAAGAGAGATTCCTTTTCTCTATCTAGATCCCATAAAGATCACAGAGAGGCTGAGAGACTGACCAAGTTGGACGAGGCTGTTCTAGACACAGATACCCCAACTCAGTCACAGGAGGTTGAAGAAGAGAGTGAGTTGGACGAGGCTGTTGCCATCCCATCTCAGTCGCAGGAGGTTGAAGGAGAGAGTGAGTTGGACGAGGCTGTTGCCATCCCATCTGAGTCGCAGGACGATGAAGGAGATAGTGAGTTGGACGAGGCTGTTGCCATCCCATCTCAGTCGCAGGAGGTTGAAGGAGAGAGTGAGTTGGACGAGGCTGTTGCCATCCCATCTCAGTCGCAGGAGGTTGAAGGAGAGAGTGAGTTGGACGAGGCTGTTGCCATCCCATCTCAGTCGCAGGAGGTTGAAGGAGAGAGTGAGTTGGACGAGGCTGTTGCCATCCCATCTCAGTCGCAGGAGGTTGAAGGAGAGAGTGAGTTGGACGAGGCTGTTGCCATCCCATCTCGGTCGCAGGAGGTTGAAGGAGAGAGTGAGTTGGACGAGGCTGTTGCCATCCCATCTCGGTCGCAGCAGGTTGAAGGAGAGAGTGAGTTGGACGAGGCTGTTGCCATCCCATCTCGGTCGCAGGAGGTTGAAGTAGAGAGTGAGTTGGACGAGGCTGTTGCCATCCCATCTCAGTCGCAGGAGGTTGAAGGAGAGAGTGATTTGGACGAGGCTGTTGCCATCCCATCTCAGTCGCAGGAGGTTGAAGGAGAGAGTGAGTTGGACGAGGCTGTTGCCATCCCATCTCAGTCGCAGGAGGTTGAAGGAGAGGGTGAGTTGGACGAGGCTGTTGCCATCCCATCTCAGTCGCAGGAGGTTGAAGGACAGAGTGAGTTGGACGAGGCTGTTGCCATCCCATCTCAGTCGCAGGAGGTTGAAGGAGAGAGTGATTTGGACGAGGCTGTTGCCATCCCATCTCAGTCACAGGAGGTTGAAGGAGAGAGTGAGTTGGACGAGGCTGTTGCCATCCCATCTCAGTCACAGGAGGTATGATGTATTTTTCTATTACATGGATGACATTTCATTGAGATATTTTGTGTTTTAATGACGCAAAATTGAATTCCAGCCTAACTCTGCTTTCTGTTGTCGCCATCAGGCTGCAGTGGTGACCTTCACTACCGTGACCCATAAGGATGAAACTTCCCAGACCAGCCTCACCCTCAGCAGGGGAAAGAGAAGCTACCCAGACCTACACACCTTTGTGCAGGACATGAAGGACGAGTAAGTTGCTCTTTGGCTTCCCCATGCATCCCCTAGATATGTTCCCTATCTCAATTGCATACTCCTCGTGTCCTCTCTTCTCAAAACCCATTGGATGAGAAAGCCAGAGGTCCCGCCCTTCTGACCTTCTCATCCAATGGGTTTTGAGAAGGAGGTGAGGAGATTGAGAGTCTCCCATAGTCTCGGGCCAATACAAAGGACTCAACGGACCAAATAACCAATCAGGGATGTCTGGGTGTGGCCTAGTTCCATAGAGGTCCATCCTTAACGTAGTCTAAGATAATAGAGGTAATGTCCATCCATAACGTAATCTAAGATAATAGAGGTAATGTCCATCCATAACGTAATCTAAAATAATAGAGGTAATGTCCATCCATAACGTAATCTAAAATAATAGAGGTAATGTCCATCCATAACGTAATCTAAAATAATAGAGGTAATGTCCATCCATAACGTAGTCTAAGATAATAGAGGTCATGTCCATCCATAACGTAGTCTAAGATAATAGAGGTAATGTCATGTAGTTCATTGTGTACTTGCATTTATTTACTTTTCAGCCATTGGAATCTGCTGAGTGAGAATATGCGTGCCGGGGTGAGTTATAGTCACCTCTAAAGTAGTTAATGTTGGTAAAATGGACCAAACATTCATTTGTGGAAATCCTGCAGGACCTTTAATCCTGAACCACTGCTTTAATTGACTAGCTTGAGTAAATGGTTCTACGTTTTATATCAGTGCAGCCCCTTTAACAAACTAACTCTGGATGGTCTTTTAACATTGCAGATGAGCAGACATGAGTTTAGTGCCAAGTGCATGGATATTGTAGCATGTGTGATGGAGTCTACATCCACTGTGGTTGTTCCCGCCCTTGACCTCACCATGCAGATAGAGCTCTCTGATTCGCCAAGCTCTTCTGGATCAGGAAGTAATGAGGCAGGAGAGGTGACCTCTCTTGGCCGCAGCGTCAGATTCAGCTGTAGTGGAGGACCCAGCAGGTGCACCAGCGCCAGAACCGCCTGCAGCACACGCACTCCCACGCCTTTCCCCTCCTCTCACAGGTACCTAGCCCTATCCCCTCCTCTCACAGGTACCTACCCCTATCCCCTCCTCTCACAGGTACCTACCCCTCTCCCCTCCTCTCACAGCTACCTAGCCCTATCCCCTCCTCTCACAGGTACCTAGCCCTATCCATGCCTCTCACAGGTACCTAGCCCTATCCCCTCCTCTCACAGGTACCTAGCCCTATCCCCTCCTCTCACAGGTACCTAGCCCTATCCCCTCCTCTCACAGATACCTAGCTCTATCCCCTCCTCTTTTTGCAGGTCTTTCCTGTTATAGGTACAAATATCCATTCCAGATCCACTTAGTGAGAAATACTACTTAGATACTACACAACCACTCTAAAAAGTTTACTCTAAATGTTAATGTTTGGACTGAGTGTGGTTTGAGATGGTTCACAATGCTTCCTTTGAATAACAATAACAAGGTTGAGTTTGTGTCCCAAATTCTTGGATCATATTTTTTTATTTTGTTACCATGTATTATTCATTTCTATTGTGCATTCTGCAGGTGTTTGACCTCTTTGCTGAGTGAGGACAATGAGCGATATGTCTCCTCACCTGAGGGTGGCGATAGAGAGATGAGACACAGACCACACTCAGCACCACTGAGATCTGTGTTTGGCATCTCTGAGGACTCTGTCTTCGACATGGTCCAGAGCGGCCAGTCGCAGGGTGACATCGTACCGCCGCCCAAACGGAGTAGACAGGAGAAATACAGACCTAGCAAAATGTCAACGGACGGCAAGTTTATGATGGGTATTGTCGAGTTGGTTATAAACCTTCTCAACTCCAGATGGGCTGAGCTAATGCGAAGTGTCAGTCAGGGAACTCTAGTTCTGCTGACTGGAAGTATCTCAGCAAGTCAACAGTTTGCCCAAGAGATGCTAAGCATGGCGACTTCTAAGATGTATTCCCATGCCATAGAGCATATTGCGCTCGGCCACAAGTCTCCCCTTGAGTTAGAGAGGGAGCTTGAGGCCATCTTGGGTCCTCTGGCTGGACAGGTCATAGTCATCATCATAGATAGCATCATCAAGGCTAAAACCAACGGAGGAAATGAGGGGAGAGCGACCAGCCCCTTGACCTATTTTCTAACTGCCATTTCGGCAGAAATACAAAGCCTAGTGGTTCACAGATCGGCTAGCAGACCATCCACCAGACTGTCCAACAACAACCACTGCTGAACATTTCCAAGTCGAAGGTCTTAAGATCAGTTCTGCTCAAAATGGCAGAGCTCTTTGGCCAAGGTCCATGTGAAACATGTCTAGTTCCACTAGTCCAGAGTCAGTCCAACAACTCCATTTGCGACTGGACTGTGAATGCAGGCACCATTCATCCAAGTACATTTCTGTCCGACAACAGAATGATAGAAGTGTCATCCGATGTTGTGGATCTTGTACTTGAGGTTTTTTGGATAACAGGATTTTTGGATAACAGGAACCCGTCAAGGCCACAGAGTGCCTGCTCCCACAACTCAGCTAGTGGAGCAATAGATATGAGAGCTCTTGCTGGGGACTTGGTCAGACAGGTGTCTGTCAAACTCAGCCCGTTTGTCTCTGAGAGTCAACTCTCCACCATGTCCATGACAGATCTGTCATCATCTTTTTCTGACTCCACCTTGAAGCAGTTGTGTTCTCGCTCTGTTGTTGCTCTGGTAACTGCCTGTCAAGCAATCAAAACAGAGCTCGAGAACCAGAGACCTACCAACCTGGCAGCCAGAGACCTACTATCGTCTCTGGTAGAGACCATTGAGGACATGGATATCTCTGACATCCTCCGGGGCCCGTCGGCCATTTTGGAGGTGGCTGCTGTGATAAAGCACCCAGAGATGTCCACCTCGACAATATACAGATCTCTGCTTCTCGACTCATCTCTCGCCTCCTCTAAGATGGTCACTGAGAGCATTATCTTCAACAACCCATGCCCATCAGAGGAGAATGTGAGTATTCAGAAGGAGCTCCCTGCTGATAAAGTTGACATCCTCCATGGTCAACCAGTGGAGGAGTATATTGTCAAAGCTGAGCAATGCATCACTCAGGTCATTCAGGATGCAGCTGTGACATATACTGCTGCGCTGGATAAAACCGACACTTGTGGGAAACTGTCGGAAATCCTATCTGTCCATGTTTCCTCAGAGAATATTGAGGAGGCATCCTCTGATCTCTTTGGTGGAATTATTTCCGACCTGCTTGAGGTATATGAGGTCAATAAGGCCTCCAAGCGTACGAAATCAGGTCGCAAAATGTTCTGGGTGGAAGTGAGTTCAGGTTCCCAGAAGATTTATACCAAAACCCTGGACAAACTAAGGAAGCTGTTCACCTCCCACCATCTCACTGAGGGAAAAAGTACTCCTGTGCAAATCGAGCTTTCTGCAACTGGACTACTTGTAACTGAGGCCACTGTGCAGGAATCTCCTGTAACTGAGGCCACTTTGGCAGTGTCTCCTGTACAGAAGACAGACAGTAAGACCCCTTCTAAGTCCTCAGCCTCAGCCTACCAGCTCACCCTTGACACCTGCACTAAAGGGGTAATCAAACAGGTGATCTCGGTGCTGAGGGTGGACACTTCAAAGGAAAACTGCTCCGCTTCCGTTGAGGAGAGCACGTCAAATTCATCCTTCGACTTCAACCAGAAGTTGGACTCGATAATTTCGAAATTGGAGGACCTCACCATTTCGAGGGATGTGACGTCAGCCGAGATTGCCACACTCACGCGATCTCTTAGTGCAGCCAGCAGAACCTCTAACATTTCTATCCAGAGCTTTCACAGTGCTGAGTTCCGAGCTAAGGCCAAACACATTGTGAATGAGACCATTCTCAGAGCTGCTAGCAAAGCCAGCCATTCTTTGCTACAGAGCATGCCTAGCACCACCTTCTCACACCATGCGGTTTCTACAGCCGAAGATATAGTAAATATTATCATGCAAGACCTTGAAAGTGTATCCCAGTACACTGTGGACGACGCAGACTCCTTCCCACTAGGAGAGAAAAAGCTGGAGTTCCAGCTCAAACCCAGAGTTGTCTTTGACAACTTATTGGATGCTGCTCAAACCATGTACCACAGAGTAAAGGATAGACTGAACATCTTTTTCTCTTTTCCACCAGTGTCAGTCACCACAGCCAAATATGTGCTGGACTCCACCCCTGTGGAGACACTCAGACGTTCTAAGTCCGCTGACACTGCTCTTGTTGAGGACAGGAGCCGCCCTCCGTCTGTGAGAAGTGAGAAGCCTTTGTCAAAAGTCTGTTTGGCTAAAAGGTCTAAAACCCTTCTGTCTTCGAGTGGCTCTTCAACAGACCACCATGTAATTGACACATGCAGTGAGGATGTCACTCTGCCCACCAGGAGTATGTCAGTTGTGAGCAACAACAGTTTGAAGAGAGCCTCTCCTCTCCACGGCAGTGGATTGAGTGAAAGTTGCAAACCTCTTGTGGCTCTAAAAGACGTAACAGTGGCAGTCAGCCAAGAAGGCTTTAGCAAAACTGCAAAGAAGACGCTCAGCTTGATCCTAAATGTGATCAAGTGTAGAGTGGCCAACTCTGAGAGTTCATCTGTTGGGCAGATTGCAAGTGAGGAGTGTCTGATAGCCACTAACATGTTAGACTCTGTACTGGAGAGCCTTGACCAGTTGCCTGACATGAGCGCTGCCGATGAGATCACAAGGACAGAATCCCATACCTCTATCGCAATGGACGAGACAGGTTCACGGTCAATGCTTGTGAGCCAACAAGAAATAAACATATCTGACACCAATATCATAGTGAAAACTATAATGGACACATTGAAGACGGACGACCCAGAGATGACTTCAGCAGAAGAACATCTGGATAGGCTCCTGTCAGTTGAAGCCCTTCAAGGTGCATCTGGCAACCTGATCGCAAAGGTCCATGGTCTCATTCAGGAGATAACCATAAACCGTCAGCTTCAATCCATGGTTGGCCACAGAAGCCTCTCTCAACCAGCGCTGCCTAAACCAGCCCTGAGGAAGCTGTCAAAGGACGATGCCTCAGAGCTCATTTACAACTTTGCCCAGACTTCTGTTAGGAGACTCCTGGGGCAGTGTATGGGAAGGCCTTTGCCACCATCAGCTGAAATGGTTTTGGATCAGGTCATCAAGTTGATGACAGACGTGGTGATGGACAGCCTGACTTATGTGTCCAAGTCTACAATGGAGGATGGTAAGTGAAAGTACCTCTTTTCATCTGCATAGGACTTAATTGTAACATGATGCTCAATACATTGCGTTTTATGATGTAAAATTCACTGGTTGTGTCCAAAATGGCACCTTCTTCCATATTTAGTGCACTACTTTTGACCAGACCCTATGGGTCCTGGTCAAAAGTAGTGCACTATAAAGTGAAGAGAATGCCATTTGGGATGCAGTGACTGACTTCAATGGCTGCGTCCTCTTCTCCCAGTTATTGTACACAGGTCGGTCACACTAGCGTGCTCTTCTCACTCAGACACCAGCAATGCCACAAGTGACATCACTCATGGTGTTGTAGCTGACCTTAATGCTACTGAGGAATTCCCTGCCAGGAGCCTTAGCCCGGCTGATGTAAAGGCTGACGGCATGGCCCGCCTTCCCTCTGCCAGAGGGGAAGAGACTAAGAAGAACAGGAAGTGGCGTTTCCTACCGAAAATGCATAAGTTTCCAAAGATCATGATTAAGGTAGGGTGCTCTGTGTTTTGAGATTACATCTGTAAGGCAGGGCTGAATTTTACCCTACAGATTCACTACACCCCTATTGTCTCTCAGCATTAGAACAATACTGTTGTCATTGTCTTTAGGAGGTTGAGTGAGGACGCTGTAATGCAATCCTAATACACATGGGAGAGAGTCAATGGCTATGTCCCAAATGGCACCCTATTCCCTATATAGTGCACTACTTTTTACCAGCGCTCTATGGGCCCTTTTCAAAAGTAGTGCCTTACGTAGCGAATAGGGTGCCTTTTGGGATGCACACTCTGTATTTTACACAGGCTCAGTTGTCCTGATGTGTTTTGTCAACAGCTGTTCAAGACAAAAGGGGAACCGAAGAGCCACCCTAAACAGGATGCACTGCCTACCAAACGTCTCAGAGAGACTCATATTTCACAGGGTAAGTGATAAGCATCGATAATGTCATATTGATGTATCACCCTATGACAAGCTTGTTAAAACAGTGACAACAGATACAGGCAGACCGACGGACAGACAGGCAGACGGACAGGCAGGCAGACAGACAGACAGGCAGGCAGGCAGGCAGACGGACAGGCAGACAGACAGACAGACAGACAGACAGACAGACAGACAGACAGACAGACAGACAGACAGACAGACAGACAGACAGACAGACAGGCAGGCAGGCAGACAGACAGACAGGCAGACGGACAGGCAGGCAGACGGACAGGCAGGCAGACAGACAGACAGACAGGCAGACAGGCAGACAGACGGACAGGCAGACGGACGGGCAGGCAGACAGACAGACAGGCAGGCAGGCAGACGGACAGGCAGGCAGACGGACAGGCAGGCAGACAGGCAGGCAGGCAGGCAGACGGACAGGCAGGCAGACGGACAGACACAAACACACACATTCATTTTCTGATTATGAAATGTTCTTATGACAGATGCTGAGTGTGAGGTTCCAGAGGTTCCATCCACTTCCCCTCCCAAGGAGGACCTGACAACCACACCGGCCCCTGCTCCCCAGGAGTCCCAGTCCCGTAAACGCCCACTCATAGTCAGGGTGTTACACGCTCTCTCCAGAGCCATCTCCAAACCATTCAGAGGAGCTTCTGGGAAGAAGAATTAGCCAAATGCCTGATTTTATTAATATTATATTTTAATCAGAGCCTTTATTTAATAAAACATTACTGCATTGATTTCTGTCTATAGTAGTCTTCATGTATGTGCAAGATAACGGTAAAGTACTTCAAACCACATAGTCAAAAGTATTCATAGTGAAGTACCGTTTATGATTATTGATTGTGGAAATACACATAATACAGAAAAGTTGTTGTCACATACAAAGACAGACATAAAGGAGAACTCCGTAGACCAGTCACATTCTCAAGCCATAACTAAATCCATGAATGGATCTCCTATAAGATGACAGGAGAACATTTGTAACACTTTCTATGAATCCAGGCTCTGTCGCAGCCGGCCGCGACCGGGAGACTCATGGGCGACGCACAATTGGCCCAGCGTCGTCCAGGGTAGGGGAGGGAATGGCCGGCAGGGATGTAGCTCAGTTGACGGCGTTTGCAAGCAAAACCTCAAGACTTCCTTAGTATTTGATTTTGTGCACCAGCTGTTGTTTACAAATATACACAGACCGCCACCCCTTGTCTTACCGGAGTCAGCCGCTCTTTCCTGCCGATGTAGCGTATATCCCGTCAGCTGTATGTTGTCCATGTCGTCGTTCAGCCACGACTTGGTGAAACATAAGATATTACAGTTTTTAATGTCCCGTTGGTAGGATAACCGTAATCGTAGGTCTTCTAATTTATTTTCAAATGATTGAACATTGGCTAATAGGATTGATTGAAGAGGCAGTTTACTTGCTCGCCGTCGGATTCTTACAAGGCACCCTGACCTACGTCCACGATATCTCCGTCTCTTTCTCCTGCGAATGACGGGGATTTGGTCCTTGTCGGGTGTCTGTAGGATATCCTTCGCGTCCGACTCGTTGAAGAAAAAATCTTCGTCCAATATGAGGTGAGTAATCGCTATCCTGATATCCAGAAGCTCTTTCTGGTTATAAGAGACGATGACAGAAACATTATGTACAGAATAAATTACAAATAACGCGAAAAAACACACATTATAGTACAATTGGTTAGAGGGCTGTAAAACGGCAGCCATCTTCTCCGGCGCCATCTCCCCAGATGCCTTTAAACAGCTTGGAAAATCACCCCCACAGCATGATGCTGCCACCCCCGTGCTTCACGGTTGGGAGGGTGATCTTCGACTTGCAAGCAACCCCCTTTTTCCTCCAAACATAACAATGGTCATTATGGCCAAACAGTTCTATTTTTGTTTCATCAGACCAGAGGACATTTCTCCAAAAAGTACGATCTTTGTCCCCATATGCAGTTGCAAACCGTAGTCTGGCTTTTCTATGGCGGTTTTGGAGCAGTGGCTTCTTCCTTGCTGATTGACCTTTCAGTACCTTTTGTACCTGTTTCCTCCAGCATCTTCACAAGGTCCTTTACTGTTGTTCTGGGATTTATTTGCATTTTTCGCACCAAAGTACGTTCATCTCTAGGAGACAGAACGCGTCTCCTTCCTGAGCGGTATGACGGCTGCGTGGTCCCATGGTGTTTATACTTACGTACTATTGTTTGTACAGATGAACGTGGTACCTTCAGATGTTTGGAAATTGCTCCCAAGGATGAACCATACTTGTGTACGTCTACACATTTTTTTTTTGAGGTCTTGGCTGATTTCTTTTGATTTTCCCATGATGTCAAGCAAAGTGGCACAGAGTTTGAAGGTAGGCCTGGAAATATATCCACAGGTACACCTCCAATTGACTCAAACAATGTCAATTAGCCTATCAGAAGCGTCTAAAGCCATTTTCTGGAATTTTCCAAGCTGTTTAAAGGCACAATCAACTTAGTGTATGTAAACTTCTGACCAACTGGAATTGTGATACAGTGAATTATAAGTGAAATAATCAGTCTGTAAACAATTGTTGGAAAAATTACTTGTGTCATGCACAAATTAGATGTCCTAACCGACTTGCCAAAACTATAGTTTGTTAACATGAAATTTGTGGAGTTGTTGAAAAACGAGTTTTAATGACTCCAACCTAAGTGTATGTCAACTTCCGACTTCAACTGTATGTCTCCTTTACTATGTGACTAGCTCTCAGCACGTCTCAGATATCACTGGGGTAATAGAATAGGACTACACTACAAAAAGACTGAAAAGGAAATTGAAAGTGATGTCAGACAGATGACAGGAGGGATATTGTAAAGACATCAGCTCTGGGATACAAAGTCTCATCTTCTCAGAACTGGAGTCATAATATTTCACTTTACTGCTGAGGGTGCAGAGTGTTAAACACACACGCACGCACGCACGCACACACGGACGGACGGACGGACGGACGGGCGGACGGGCGGGCGGGCGGGCGGGCGGGCGGGCGGGCGGACGGACGGACGGACGGACCACCAGTCAGAGACCACTATGATGACACAACAAATGATGACCACCAATCAGAGACCTCTATGATGACACACCAAATGATGACCACCAATCAGAGACGTCTATGATGACACACCAAATGATGACCACCAATCAGAGACCACTATGATGACACACCAAATGATGACCACCAATCAGAGACCACTATGATGACACACCAAATGATGACCACCAATCAGAGACCACTATGATGACACACCAAATGATGACCACCAATCAGAGACCACTATGATGACACACCAAATGATGACCACCAATCAGAGACCACTATGATGACACACCAAATGATGACCACCAATCAGAGACCACTATGATGACACACCAAATGCGTTTGATGGATCCTTTTTGTGTTCTTCTAATGCCTCTTAAGGGGACAGTAATCAAAATGTAACTGAAAGTAATCAGATTACATTACTGAGTTTGGGTAATCCAAAAGTTACGTTACTGATTACAATTTTGGACAGGCAACAAGTAACTGACATCATCTTCTGCACATCTATCACTCCAGTGTTAATACTAAATTGTAATTATTTTGCACTATGGCCTATTTATTGCCTTACCTCCATAACTTACTACATTTGCACACACTGTATATAGATTTTCTATTGTGTTATTGACTGTACATTTTGTTTATCCCATATGTAACTCTGTGTTGTTGTTGTTTTTATCGCACTGCTTTGCTTTATCTTGGCCAGGTCGCAGTTGTAAATGAGAACTTGTTCTCAACTGGCTTACCTGGTTAAATAAAGGTGAAATAAAACAAAAAAAAACTGTAACACACACACTATATTACAAACAAACACGATGAAACACTGCCACCTAGTGCTCATTAAACAGTTTAGTGGTATGAACAGACGCACTCTTGAACCATTCTATTGTCTGGTATGGACTTTAATCTATGGATTAATCTAAAATCCAAAATCAATGTGTAATCTATGGATAAAGATCAAGTTTGAGTAAGATAGTATCTCTCTCTCTCTCTCTCTCTCTCTCTCTCTCTCTCTCTCTCTCTCTCTCTCTCTCTCTCTCTCACTCTCTCTCTCTCCAGTCTATCTCTCTCCAGTCTATCTCTCTCCAGTCTCTAGAGAGAGAGAGAGAGAGAGAGAGAGACTGGA